>NW_022196091.1:0-315429 GCF_008641045.1 Pistacia vera
TCGTCGACAAATTTGGAGGAGCCTTCAACGTGCGTTTGTTTCTCTTAACTCATGTTGAATATTTATGCAGATTTTATTTAATATAAATTGTTAAAATCATACCCTTGATCTTGGCTCATGTAAATGATCCTGTTATATTAATTTTTCGTTTCCGCTGCGTATTCGGGACCGTTTACTAACAAGGTGGATGCCGCATTCTTTTGCATGCCCATTATTCAATTATCATTCAAGCATACCAAACACAAACCAAGTCATAAAATCCACATACAACCCTCCCTTTCACATTCAAACAAGTGCCAACCATTGTCCAACTACAAGTATGTTAAGTGCAATATCCTTCTCCTTTTCCAACACAAAGCTGAACTAAAACCAATTCAAACAATACATAAACAAACCATAACTTTGTACATCCAATTAACATAACAAAAATTATGGTTCACTAACCTTGGGTGTTGATAACATAGTTTAAATGGAGGTTTTCCCCTTACCTTGGCAGTCAAAACACAAAAAAAAAAAAAAAAAAACACTCCTCCTTGGCTCCAAATAAAACACTCCTCCTTGGCTCCAAATAAACACCTTCACATATAACAAGCATTAACACTCATGAAATTGCTTTAATACATTCAAACTCATCAAGCTAGGGTTTTAGGGATTACCTTAAGCCTTCAAATTGAATCTCAAGGTGTATCTTGATCTCCTTAAAGAAATTGCTTGAAACCCTAAGAAAATTTGAGAAGAAAATGCTTAGATTAGTGGCTTTAATGGTGGATTTGAGTGAGGAAGAAGAAGATAATGTATTTGGGGTGTACAAGGCCGACTCTTCTCTCTTAAAACTTTATATATAGTTTATTTCATTAATACTCTATTGTGATTGGTCATTAAACGTGAGATATAAGGGTCATTTGGCATAGATTTTTCATATAAGGGTGTTTTGGTCATTTCCACTAAAACATAATGATTAGCACTCATTTAATGCCATTTGACTTCTTTTAATCACTTGGTGATTAAGAAATCTCATTAGGTAAATGACTAATTTACCCTTAATGCACTTTTATGAATACTTAATTCATATGGATTTGTGTGAAAAAACCATTATACCCTTGGTAACCGTTTAAGCCATTTAACCCTATCAATCTACTTTATGACCATTCTACCATCATTTCTCTTTAATGAAATCACCCCTTATACTTTATAATGGTCGCATCTCGAAATACATCCAAAATGACCATTTTACCCTTCTATTCAGAAGAGAAAAAAAAATTACTTATAAGGATAGAATTTCATATCTTACGCATCGAAATAATGACGCAGGGTTTACAATCCTCTGCCCTTTATAAGAATTTTGTCCTTGAAATTTAGTTGAAGAGGTCTAGATATCTTTCCCTCATATCTTGCTCAACTTCCCATGTTGCTTCTTCTACATTATGATTCCACCACAGTATTTTAACAAGCGGTACATTCTTATTTCAAAGCTCTTTTATTTTTCTATCCAGAATCTGAACTAGATGTTCTTCATAAATTATGTCATCTTTTAACTCCATTTCATTTGCTTGCAATATATGCGAAGAATCACTAACATACTTTCACAACAGGGAAACATGGAAAACATTATGGATCCGGTCCATGTTGGTTGGTAAGGCAAGTCTGTAAGCTACTTTGCCCACTTTCTTTAATACCTCATATGGACCGATATATCTAGAAGCAAGCTTCCATTTTCTACCAAACCTCATCACCCTCTTATAAGGAAAGATTTTCACAAACACTTTGTCTCCTACTTGGAACTTTATATCCTTTCTTTTCGGGTTTGCATAGCTTTTCTATTTGTCTTGGGCTTGCTTCATTCTCTCTCATATTAACTTTACATCTTCTATCATCTTTTATATCATTGTTGGATTGAGAGCTTAAGCTAATGCATTCTTTTCTCCTATTTCATCCCAATGCGTTAGAGATCTACACTTCCTTCCATACAAGGCTTCATATGGTGCCATTTTAATGGTTGCTTAATAACTATTATTATAGGCAAATTCAACAAATGGGAGAATGTTGCATCAACTTACTTGGTAATCCATGCAACAAGCCCATAACATATCTTCCAATATCTGATTCATCCTTTCTATCTACCCATCAGTCTAAGGATGATAGACTATGCTAAAGTTAAGTTTAGTACCCAATGACTTCTGTATGCTACACCAAAGTGTTGAAATAGATTTGGCATCCCTATCTGAGACAACAGTACTAGGTACTCCATGTAATCTCACTATCTTTTTAACATATAATCGACCCAACTAGTTAGAGAAAATCTTATCTGACATTGGAATGAAATGAGCAGGCTTAGTTAGTCTGTCAACAACCACCCATATGGCATTATAACCTTTTTGTACTCTAGGAAGACCAGTAATAAAATCTATAGAAATATCCTCCCACTTCCATGAAGGAATACTAAGTGGTTGCAATAGTCCTAACGGATGTTGATGCTCCACCTTAACCTGCTGACACACTTAGCATTTGGTTACATAGTCATTGACATCCTTCTTCATTGTAAGTGAGTGAACAAATTCGCACAGCAAAAAAAGACAACAATATAAAAACAAAATGAATCTGATCATCACATTCATGACCTAAAAACTAGGCAAAGATTATAATGTTATAAATATAACAATGTAAACAAAATCTGTATAAATCAAAGTCTAACCCATACAAGGATTCAGAATACATTACCAACGTTTGGAGGCTCCTTCAATATCTCTGAATTGATCTCGCTCCTGGTTCAAAGTATAATCGCACTCACATCATCCACACGAAGATAATCCATAGAACTATCAAGGGATTCGCTAGATCTTCTTGATGGCTTCAAGAATCAATGTTTTCAATGAGTCAAGATGTAAAACTCCCCTCCAGTCAGGTATCCTCTGAATATCCCTCAATGAAAATCCCGAGGATACATGTCTAGAGAACGAGTTGTATTTAGAAAAAATCTGTGTAAGGATAATAATAATAATATCCAAAACATGCATATAAAATGTCACACAGGATCCAAACTTATAATTTACAAACTTTAAGAAATTATACAATCAAAACATATTTATAGGGTGGAAGCTTCCAAAGGTATTTCACAAATATTTATCATTTACATTATTTACATCAAGATAAAAGCATCGAGATGACAATAAATCATCTCCCCTCACGTGTAGTCTGGGCTGTCTTAGCATCCCTGCTTCTAGTCTACGCACAAGCAATCAACAATGAAAGTGGAGCGCTAATCGCTCAGTAAGGACTGATCCGTTTCATTCTGAATGTACTATTTGATCTTATTTAAACATATTATTAACACATCACTTATCTTACATCTAGGGATACTTCCCTTTTATTACTAATTCATATGCTTTTCATATTTTATCCATGGCTAGATAAAAATCAATGTGTACACATAAAATAGTATGTAAACATAGTACACACACATCACATGTCATGACGTAACATCTAAAATCATCTAACATGAGATAAATCATCTCATGATGTAAATAACATCATAACTCATGTAATGCAGCTAAATGCATATGAAAACATTTAACATTAGCTGATCGGACCTTTCTTAGCATCTTAAGCACTTCATATCATCTAGCCTCAAATTTCATCTAGAGCTTATATCATCGGGAGGCGTGCTACGCGTTATTTGCATCTAAAGCATATATTCATCTTTCCCAACCGATATACGAGGATATGCTTACGCGTTTTCCATCATGTCTATAGCATCTCTATCATGTCTATTGCATCTCTAACACTTATGGCATGTAAATACATATTTTGGTGAGCTTAATACTTTTAATTCACTATGGATTATCAACCCATTTACATTACCTCTTGCTCACATACATCATCTTAAAAAATGTATTACATTGCATCTTCATGCCATTTCATAACATTAATCAGCATTGACATCATGACCATGTATATCTTCAAGATCATAATAATGGGTAAACATTAGTACATGGCATTATTACAAATAATACATATATCAATTCATAATCATAAGAATTGATTATGTTAAATCTTAAACTTTAAAACCAGTTATGTCAGGCCATTTTCCATCCTCTTCTCAAACGAATTAGCTCTTGGCATAAACATAAAAGTATAGGTCTGTGTTTTAGTTTCTAATACTTCAAGAATAATCTCATTTTGATTTTTATAACTCAAGTTATGGTCGAAATACGGACAGGGTAACAAAACCTAAGCCCAAAATCGAATTTTCATATAACTTGCCACATCAATTCCTATTGACATCAACCAATAGGTTAACTTATGGATCAAATAACCTCCCTTAATAGCTTTAACATCTTAAAGGAAGTGTAAAATCTCATTCCCATAATCATCCATTATTGCTAACATTGTAAGCATGAAGAAAACACATCAAAACTTCTAAATGCAACAATTCAACACCATGTGGCCTCCAATACTACAATTTTTGCCACAATCAGTATCCACAATCATTTCTTCAATCAAACATAACAACTCAAAACATAAAGAGCAATAACTCATGTTAATGAATAAGGCAATAAGTAGAATAAATGAGTTCAACTACACTGCCATCAACTAATTCTATGCCTTAAAGCTTTAATTAAGGTTTCAAAAAATCCACAAACCCTAGCATAAACCCTAAAATCATGGGAGGTTCTTCCTTACCTTTTTAAAGACTTCCTCCAACAAATCCTTGCCTGACTCTTTTACACCTTAATCCTACATATAACATTATACCTCAACATCTACTTCAAATCTTCAATTACATCAAAACTAAAGTTTTAATCCTTACCTTAAACCCTTCAAATGAAGATCCAAGGCTCCTATCTTGTTCTCCTTGAAAAATTAAGCAAAACTCCTTTAAAACTTGAGAAAGAAAGCTTGTTTCATGAAGATTTGAGGAGAAAATGGAAGAATGTTGAAGAAGAAGGCTCCTCCTTTGGCTTGAACGAATTTCATCTCATTTATAGGAAAATATTCATTTATTTTCCAAAATTATGCAATTGGCCCAATATTTTAATTGTATAACCATAAGTCCTTAATCTTCATAAGGGCATTTTGGTCATTTCACACTGACATAATTACTTAATTAATGCCATTAAATGCAATGAAGCTACTCATCCTTGACTTTTTCAATGCTTACCATAGGCAAAATAACCATTTTGCCCCTAAGCCTCTCATGGATAATGATTCATACCGTCCAAATGAATTGACTATTTTGCCCTTAGTTAGATTTTATGCTTTTTAACATAAAATTAACATCTAAAGGACTATTTGAGTTAGGACATCCTTTGGTATTGGGTATTACACAAGAAGAAAAGATATTTTCTCTCAATCAATGAGTGGGACGTGAGAGAGAGAGAGAGTAAAAAGGGTGGCTAGGGTTTTTTAATATTGAATTAATTAATTAATCTCTTTGTTTTAATTTAAGTTGTACTTATATAGTGCAACAATTAAAACCCTGTTCCAAAAGGAATAGCCATGGGCTCAACCCTAATTCACCCTTGCAAACAAACAAACCCTTTATGGTATTTATTTTAATTAGTTATAATATAATTAAAATCAATTAATATATAATAATATATAAGATTTAATTATAATAATAATCTATTAATACATGCACACATATATTATATATTAATCACTAATTTTAATTTTAATATAAAATTAAATACAAGAACAACCTCAACAAATTTAATGCATTGTGAGATTACCAAAATACTCTTTCATCAAAAAGATGAAAATACCCCTTCACAAAAAAAAAAAAAAAAAAAAAAAAAAAAAAATACACGATTCTTAAATTATCTTCTAAGTGTGTGACCCGTAGGATCCTCATCATATCAATAGTGTACAATATCGCGATTAACACCAATTAATTGTCTCACTACACACAGACCAAGATTGGCCTCTAGCAAGGCATCATGGCCACCCGATAGATTCAGATTCAGTGAAACTGTAACCTATCAATGATATGGTTACCATGCAATCAAATCCTTTCATCATCTGTTATCTCATCGAGACTGAGGTACAAAAATAGTTCCAACCTCAGATATCCTCGACATGATTGTATTAAGTTAATGGAGCAATGACCGGAATAATAAATTGGATTGAGCAACAACTCAATCTCACTGTGGCCACAGATTTAGTGTCTTTACCATTTACTGAATTACTCAGTGAGATAGCTTCTCCCGTACCCAGGAGTGATGAATCCTTTGTCGATCCACCATAGTCTCGATACAATTCTCAATGTACCCAATCACTACCGTATTGATAGCTCTGAATAGAACTACATTGGGCTAGTGTCAAACTATACCAACTGGTGCACAAGGTGCTCTGGTGATCTCAAGTCGAAGGATCACATGCACCACCATCCGTTAGAGGATTTATTCCATAAACACTGGGGTTACCATCCATATGGAATCTTCTGGTGTGTCTGTCCAGTGAACTTGCCCCTTGCAAGCACCTATGCGTTGTACCAGGTTATCAGCCAACAACCTTGATAAGTGAGATTAGTCACTGCCTTTCGACAGGGTCGTTCAACACTATGATAGCCTTACCGTATTATCTATGTCCCTGGTCAGAATAATATTGGGGCTATGGACGTTTCTAGAATGGCCACCATATGTGATCATAGGGTTCTCACTATCAAGATTTGAAACAATTGATACCCTCGTCACGATTCTACCATCCTAAGGACATATATCATTACATATAAATATGATTTACACGATATATAAGAATATGCCTTTTATCAATAAATAAACATTTATTGTAGAGTCAATTTTACAATAATAGATTAGCTCTAAGGCACTTACTCTAACATTCAACCTTGACACCAAAAGCCTTTCTTCAAATCCTGATACATCTTTATACTTTTAGGATGAGTAGACTAAAGTGTATTGCGAGCTTCCTCTATAATTTTCTTCCTCAATTCTTTATTCTGGGGAACATATACTCTATTTCTAAATTTTAGGATCCCCTTTACCTATTCAAATTCTAATTCTTTGCCATCTTTCATTTGCTGCTCAATTCCTTTGCAAAATTCATCATCTACTTGTTTTTTTAATTTCCTCCAGCAGTGTAGATCAAACTACAATACTAGATAGTCTTCCAATCACCAATTCTAACCCTTCATTTATGATTTCTCGCTGTAGCTGGTTTGAACTGTTAACTAAGCTAAGAAGAATTTTCTACTGAGGGTGTCTACAACCACATTAGCTTTCCCTGGTTGATACATAATGTCACACTCATAGTCGTTCACCAATTCAAGCCATCTTCTCTGTCTCATATTTAACTCCTTTTGAGTGAAGAAGTACTTTAAACTCTTATGATCTATGTATATATTGCATTTCACCCCATAAAGATAATGTCTCCAAATCTTCAAAGCAAAAACCGTAGCTACTAACTCGAGATCATGAGTGGTATTAGAGTAAGTGCCCTAGAGCCAAACAAATATCATAGATTTGACTCTTTGAAACAATGTTCATTAATTAATAAGGCATTTTATTCTATATATTGTAAATCATATTGATATGTATTGATAAATATCCTTAGGATGGTAGAACCATGACAAAGGTATCAAGTGATTCAAATCTTGATAGTGAGAACCCTATGATCACATATAGTGGCCATTCTAGAAATGTCCATAGCCCTAGTATTATTCTGACCAAGGACACAGGTAATACAGTAGGTCTATTGATGCGTTGAAATTACAACAAGCAATATAGCAAGTGCACTAGTCACAAAAAGTAATAAAGTGATGAGTGAGTACTGTTCCCACAAGGATAGTGTTACTAAGTACCGATTTTTCTAGTTTAAGTCCTAATTGAAGCAACAATAAATTGGATTAATGGAAGATTAACAAACTAAATACAAATGCAAAACCCAACAACTTAACTAATTAAACAATGCTAAAAAAATACTAGGGTGTTGATTTCACCTAGATACGTTAACCCAAATCATAGAATCTATTGCCCAAGTTCTAATTGCTTGATTGAAAATCAAATTCCCTAAGTTGTAAAACATACCTTCTCAGGCTACATTTCCCTACTTATCCCTATTAAGCTTCCGCACCCAACAAAATGAAGATTAATAGTTCAAAGTCTTTTAAGCTTTATGGAATTATATCTAGATTTCATAGATCGCTAAACCTATCTCTAGCGTTTGCTTAATCTATGGTATTTATCCCAAAAGGCATAATCACAAATCACTTCTCAGTCTCATTGTGAACAACACACATTTGAATGTTGATCAAGCATCCAAGAGTCACTAAGCAAAGAGATAAACACTCAATCATGAAATTAAAACTCAAAGCAAATCAATTCATATAAATTTGAATCATTGTATAAAGGTTACATCAAACCCTAACTAAACAACTCAGTTCATACTCAAAAATGAAATAAAATAACAAAAACAAACTGAATCAAGATTCATCATTGAAAAACAAACAAAAGATGGAGAAATCCTCTCTAATTTGAAGCCCAAATCTTCAATTATCTTCTCCTTCCATGAGCTGCCTCCCAAATGACGAACCAAGACCTTTTTCTTTCATTTTTGTACAAATTTATACCTCTTTCACTTAAGGACCAAACCCTAGCAAACCAAAATGCGTCATTTTATTTTTCACATCTGCTGCAGTTTTTGCTACGGCGAAGGAGAATCTTTCGAGACATATTTGAGCATGATAGAGTCTTAATATGGAAAAGTGTTAAACATATGAATTGTATCCCTTTCAATTATATTTCCATAGTTCAAGAATCAGCACAATCAAAGGTCTACAACTCAAGTTATGGTAGAAATACTAAAGCACATCCAAAGACATTTTTCTTCAGTTTCCAACGTACTATGCACGACTTCAAGCAAAGTTTTCACCCTTGTCCAGTTAGAATTAGGAAAAACCTAAAACATGAAAGGTAGTTCTACTTCTTAGCTTTCCAAAGCTTCTAAAATCAGGCCATTATGAGTTTCCAAGCTCAAGTTATGCAATTTACGCTCAAAACTATCATTTATGTTCAAAATCATCGTTTAGGCCTGCAAAGACAAAATGTATAGAATTAAATAGCAATTCAGGCATAAACGAACTCAAAAGTATCCGAAATTTGGCCAAAAAGCCTAAATAAAACAGTATAATTCTCGGATTATCAGCTATCATAGTGTTGAACGACCTTGTTGAAAAGTAATAACTGATCTCACTTGCCAAGGTTGTTTGCCGACAACCTGGTGCAACACATGGGTGCCTACTATAGGAAAGTTCACTAGACTGACCCACCAAAGGATTCCATATAGATGGCAACCCTAATGTCTATGGAATAAATTCTCTAACGAATGGTGCTACAGGTGACCTTTAGACTTAAGATCACCGGAGCACCTTGTGCACCGATGGGTGTAGTTTGACACTGGCCTAATGTAGTTCTATTTAGAGCTATCCATACAGTAGTGATTGGCTACATTGAGGAGTGTATCAAGACTATGGATTCAAAAAGGATTCATCACTCTCGAGTATAGGAGAAGTTATCTCATGGTGTGATTCAGTATATGGCACTGACATTAAAGCTGTGACCACAGTGGGATTGAGTTGTTGCCCAATCTAATTCATTATTTCGATTATTAGTCTAGTAACTGAATACAAAAACATCAAGAGTAATTGAGGTTGACACTATTTCTTTACCTCAGTCTCGATAAGATAATTTGATTGCATGGTAACCACATTGTTGATAGGTAGCTATTTCAGTATATCTGAATCCATCAGGTGGTCAAGATGCCTTGCTAAAGGCCAATCTTGGTCTGTGTGTAATGAGACGATTAATTGGTGTTAAAGGCCAATCTTGGTCTGTGTGTAATGAGACGATTAATTGGTGTTAATCGCGACACTACTCATCGATATGATAAGGAGCCTACGGATCACACACTTAGAAGATAATTTAAGAATTAGTTTGTACAAGGGGTATTTTTATCTTTTAGAATGAAAGTGTATTTTGGTAATCTCACAGTGCAATTAAATTTGCTAAGGTTGTTGCTTGTATTTAATTTAATATTAAAATTAAATTAGTGAGATCATACTTAAATATATGTATGCATATATTTAAATGTATTATTATTATTATTATTAAATTAAATGTTAATATATTTTATATATATTAATTGATTTTAAATTTTAATTAATTAATTATAATAATAATTAATTAAAATTTAAAATACCAATTAAAGGGTGTTTGGTTACAAGGGTGGATTAGGGTTGGAGCCCATGTCTATTCCATCTAGGAATAGGGTTTTAACTCTTGTATTATATAAGTCCAACTTGAGTTAAAACATTAATTATTATTATATCAATTGAAAATCAGCCACCCTTACCCACTCTCTCCCTCATGTCCATGGTATAAGATTGAAGAGAAATTTTCTCTTCTTGATTCTTTAAGGCCTTTGATTCTTGAAGCCATTCTATTGTTCTAGCAAAACAAGGGTTGGTTCTTTGGATTGTTTTTGTGTGGATCACTATTTGTGTAACAACTGCTGAAAACTAGTACAATGCATGCATAATAACAATATAAAATTGGGCCCCAAAATTTTCTTTTCATTATAATTCATATGTCTTTTATACACAAAGAGGACTGTTTACAAAAATTCGTTTTAAAAGACAAAGCAGGGGAAACAGTGTAGCTATTCTCTTCGCTTGCCGACGCCTCTGCGACTGCATCAGCACCTAGATCCTGCATCCACAAAGGAAAATAACGGGGTGAGCACAATTAATGCTCAGTAAGTAAAACCCTCTAACTGTCTGTCCCCGTGGGTAACTCTTAATTCTTTCCTTTTTCTAATTCCGTTTCTGTTTCTGTTTCTACTAAATACCATGGCCTCATCTTACCGGAGGTACGGCCGGATGGCGTTCACACAGCACCATCTCACTCTCCATGACTATCGGGTGGAATTCACACAGTACCAACCCATTCTTAGTGACTACCGAGTGGGGATCACAAAGCACCTACTCGGCTTTCCTAACTATCGGGTGGAGATCACTTAGCACCTACCCGTTTCTCATGACCTTTGGGTAACGATCACCAAGCATTAACCCGTCTCTAGTCACTGTCGGGTGATGATCACAAAGCATCAACCCACTTATCTAATAACTAATCGGATAGTGGTCACAAAGCATCTACCCATTTCTATTACTCATTGGGTGACGATCACAAAGCATCTACCCATTTCTATTACTCATTGGGTGGACCCGATACAAAGCATCTACCTTTCATTACTCTTGGGTGACGATCACAAAGCATGACCCATTTCTAAGGGCTATTCGGGTGGTGATCACGAAGCATCAATCCGATTCCCATAACGGTCGGGTGATGATCACAAAGCATCATCCCAACTATACTACTCTTCTAATTCACTCTATTGTAGCATTTCTCAATGCTCTCTACCCTTAGAGTGGTTGTGCCCACCAAGCTCTCTACCCATAGGGTAATTGCATACACAATTTTCCTACACTTTCTTAGGTCACTTTTCAATGTACAACTAGTGCCTTGGATGGCTCAACTTCACCAATGCACTTATGAGATGCCAACATGCAATGTTGCAAGAATTAAGGTTCATCTCACACTCAAACCTCTATTAGGCATTTCATCAAACAACTCATGTGCACTATAAAACTTATTTAGCAATGATTCTAAAACTTTTCAACCATCCAAAATGGGGAAAAACCCCTTCACAAAGCCAAAAACCTGTCAAACAAAACACTTCTAAAAAGGGATCCACAATACCCCTTCAATTCCATCTCAAACTACCTTTCCAACCCAAAAACTTATTTCTCCATTTGCAAGAGTAAGCATTCTTAAGGCATAGAAATCTCTATTTAAACCTCCACCATGGAATATAACGTACATCCACTACATACATCATTTCTATCAAAACCTAATCAAGAAAATTCATAAATCTCAATGGGTTGGGTTTTACTTACTTTGTTATGGAGAGACTCACCAACTCTCCTTTCACTTGATTTGCTTGACTTTTCCTCTACTCTTAACCAAAAGAATAAAAACCTCAAACTCAATATAGGTTAAAACTCCCAAATCACACAACTTAAGTAGAAATCCTTACCTTAGGAAGCTTAGGTTGCTTTTCTACCCCAAATCACTTCAAAACCCTTGGAAATCCTTGATCAAAAGAAAAGAGAAGTTGAGAGGAGCAAAGATAGAGAGTTGCGTTTTTGGAGAAGAAGAATGAGGGGTTTTCTAATTCTAATTCCTTTAATGAATATATACACAAGCATTCCCATTTTGCCCTTACTCTTCTTTGGGAATTCCATCTATATCCTTTGATTCATTACAAACTCACCCCCATATCAACATATTCTCCATGAAAAATCCTTACAATTAACTCCCCACTTTTCCTGCTAATTAAGGGTAGAATGGTCAAAATGCCCTTAGGGAAGAAAAAATATGTAAAACTTAACAAACAATTTAATCGGCCTGTCGCCGCGGCGAAACAACTTCTGTCGCCGCGGCGAAACTGTCCAGTAGCTTCCCCGTGTCTTCAACACATCTTCGCCGCGGCGAAGACTATTCTTCGCCCCGGCGAAGCTTGGTACACTGAACTTCTTCTATTTTCAACCAATTTCAGGGCAAACATTCAACATAACATTCAATCAAACAATATTACCAAAACCAACTCAAATAAGAGCGAAAGAAGAAACAACAAATACGTACCTCAAGTGGGGCGTTACAATTTGCGCGATTCTACGTTGAATCGGTAGCGAAGTAAATTCAGAGACACTTGAAGGAGCCTCAAACGTGCGTAAGATTTTTGATCCTTGCATGGATCTTTATCATTTCAATTTAAGCATATATATATCAGACCCTGATCCTGGAGAATCAGAGTAATAAATGGGCAAATTTTTCTGTTTTTTCCAGTGTCTCTATTCATCGATTTACTAACAAGTGGGATACCTTTTTTCATAATCTTTCAGCTGACGAGAGGCATAAACAATCACCCTGCCTTTTTGAATCAATGCCGCCTCTAAACCATTATGAGAAGCATCGGTATAAAATATCATAATCTACTCCATCCTCTAGAAGGGCTAAGATAGGAGTAGTATTCAATCTTCTCTTGAAGTCTTGGAAGCTCTTTTCACAGGTTTCATTCCATCTGAATGGGATTTCTTTCTTTGTCAAAGCTATGAGTGGAGAAGCCAGTTTAGCAAAGCCTTCCACAAATTTTCTATAATACCCTACTAATCCAAGGATGTTAGTAATCGATCTACACAACACAGCGGAAAAATGAAATTTAAAGGATATATCAATTGCCTTTTTGCCAAGATCCGGGTATCAATTATATTGTTTACATGTTAAAAACAAAAATCTGTACAAAAATAAAATTAACAACAAATCCATACAAGGATTTAGATTAACTTACGTACGTTTGGAGGCTCCTTAAAAAAATCTCGACTTCTATTTCGCTTCCGATTCAATGTAGAACCGCATGAACGTTGATCCACAAGAAGACAATCTGAAGAATCAACCATTGTTTTGCTAGAACAACAAGATGGCTTCAAGAATCAAGAAGAAATATTTTTTCTTCTCCACCCAATGAAGAAGAACGTGAGACAAAGAGTGGAGTAGGTGGCTAGGGTTTTATTTTTATTGAATAATTTTTATACGTTTTAATTTTAAGTTGCACTTATATAGTACAACAATTACAAACCCTATTCCACTAAGGAATAGTAATGGGCTCCAACCCTAATCCACCCTTGCAACCAAACACCCCATTAATGGTTTAATTATTATCATTATTAAAATCAATTAATATATAAAAAAATATATTAACATTTAATTAATAATAATAATCCATTTAAATATGTGTGCACATATATTTAAATATAATCTCACTAATTTTAATTTTAATATTAAAATTAAATATAGGCAATAACCTCAACAAAATTAATTGCACTGTGAGATTGCCAAAATACCATTTCATCCTAAAAGACGAAAATACCCCTTTCACAAATTGATTCTTAAATTATCTTCTAAGTGTGTGACCTGTAGGCTCCTTATCATATCGGCAGTGAGTAGTACTGCGATTAATACCAATTAATAGTCTCACTATACATAGACCAAGATTGGCCCCTAGTAAGGCATCATGGCCACCCGATAGATTCGGATTTAGCGAAATAGTGACCTATCAACAATACGGTTACCATGCAATCAAATCCTTTCATCACACGTTATCGCATTGAGGCTGAGGTAGAGAAATAGTGTCAACCTTAGTTATTCTTGATATTCTTGTATTCAGTTACTAGACCAATGACTGGATTAATAAATTGGATCGAGCAACAACTCAATCCCACTATGGCCACAAATTTAGTGTCATTGTCATTTACTAAATTGCGCAGTGAGACAACTTCTCCTGTACTCAGGAGTGATGAATCCTTTATGAATCCACCATAGTTTTGATACACTCCTCAATGTAGCCAATCAGTACCGTATTGATAGCTCTAAATAAAACTACGCTGGGCTAGTGTCAAACTACACCAATCAGTGTACAAGGCGCTTCGGTGATCTGAAGTCTAAGGATCACATGCACCATCATTTGTTAGAAGATTTATTCCATAGACACTAGGGTTACCATCCATATGGAATCCTCTGGTGGGTCTGTCTAGTGAACTTGCCTACAGCAAGCACCCATGTGTTGCACCAGGTTGTCACCAAACAACCTTGATAAGTGAGATCAGTCACTACCTTTCTATAGGGTCGTCCAACACTATGATAGCCTTATATTATTATTTGTGTCCTTACTTCAGAATAATACTGGGGCTAAGGACGTTTCTAGAATGGCCACCATATGTGCTCATAGGGTTCTCACTATCAAGATTTGAAACACTTGATACCCTCACCACGGTTCTACTATTCTAAGGGCATATATCAATACATACAATGATGATTTATGCGATATAGAATAAAATTCCTTTTATTGATCAATGAACATTATTACAAAGAGTCAATTCTACAATAATTGATTGGCTCTAGGGCATCTACTCTAACACATAATGCATTCTTGCATTTAAGCATTTGCATTTAGAAAGAATAGTAAAGAATGAGCATATTTACATGCACATGTACATGTATAACAACATGAAAGAATAAATAGAAAGAAAGAAAAGAAATGAAATAAATTGTAGAATCATCCTTTAAAGAATATAATTAAAGAATAATTCAAAACTGAAATTTTATTTAAAGAAATATAAAAAATAAGAGAAGAGAAGGTTTTTGCGATGGGGAACCCGTGAGTGACAGAGAAGAAGAATAACCCTACATGCATGCCGCCTTTAGTGAGCGGCCTAAGAATAAGAAAGAAAAAATTGTATAGTCCGTAAGAAGTGCATGTGGATGAGGACTTACCCAAGAAAGAATTTAAGTATACACTCACACGGCCAAGGTTCCAAATCCATGCCTCAACCAAGTCCAATAGGCAAAGAAAGAAAAGAATAGAGAAGAAAAGAAAAGAAAAGAAAAGAATAGAAGAGAAAGTAAGAATAGAAAAGAAAGAAAGAATAGAAAAGCAAGAAAAACATAAAAGAAAGAAGAGAAACAGAATAAGAAAATAGAAAAAACATAAACGAGAATGCATTGCATAGCAGAAGTCTATGCATTTGTGCATATGCATCATGCCATTTCTACTATCCTGAGTTAGTTTCCCTATTTGTGCTTACATATCAGTAAGTGAGAAACTAGAATCTTAGAAAGAGCAGAGAAGAATTGAGAAGTTTGGTATAAGGAAAGAAAATTCAGGATTTGAGTAATGGAGAAAGAATAGAAGTATTGTGGGTTTACTTACCGAGCAATTAATGCTCACTCCGTAGATTTCACTATTTTTACAGGTAGTAGATGAGATGCAGTCGGATGGGACGTCAAGTAGCAGAAGAGAAGGTAACACTGTCGGACTGTATTTTTGAGTTTATTTTTGTGACTTATTACTTGATGTAGATATTTGTATATAAAGAAAAATTAGTTATGGGCCCTTTAATTCATATTATATATATATATATAATATGCTTAGTGAGTTTTTCTTATATTTTTCCAAAGAACTACTAGCTAGAAAGAATATTACATTTTTGGTAATAAAGCATGGTTTTGGGATTTGACAGTGTGCCCTTCTCACCGCATTGACATATCGTAGCCGACCGTTGTAAGTTGTTTCTTTCCTTACTTATAGTTAACTTAGTTGACTAATAGTGTTTTGTGATTTAGATGAGATGTACAAGCCGATCAGGCAAAAAGAATGCAGTGAGTGCGAGTGAACAATCCAACCCACCAGGATCTACTCCCCTTGTTCTCGACAGCAGGTAGTGGCAGAGAGTCAGGGGAGATAGATATCAGAAAGAGTTGAAACACCAGTCATTGTACCGACCACTAGAGAGGAGAGGAAGAGGCCGGTACCCCCTGTAGGATAGAGTTGTCTTGAGCCTATTTTTGGGTTACCAAGTTAGCATTAGCCGTCAAAATTCAGAGGTACGATGGTCCCAATAGTAGCAGAAGAGTGGATTAGGTCCGTGGAGTGTACGACGACATTGTTCCCTATGACAGATCGGGAGAAGATCTGGTATGCTAGTTTTCTATTTCGGGTGATGCTCGGATTTGGTGGGAGTTGATGGAAGATGTGCATAAGGTAGCCGTTATAACCTAGGGAAATTTTAGATGACTGTTTAAGTGAAATACCAAACGGTTGACAGGGTTCATGAGAAGACTCAAGAATTTATTAGCTTGCAGCAGGGGACTAGTTCAGTGAAGGAATATTCAGTGAGATTTAATTCCTCGGTGAGGTTCGCACCTGGTATAGTGAGCACACCAGAATTGAGGAGGGATAAATTTGTGTTAGGAAACGATCCATTTACACAATGGAAAGCAAAAATGTTTAACAACATGGATCATTCCACAGAACCAGGAGTAGGGCACAAATTTACAGTTTATATCAAAATAAGAATCTGCAGAAAATTAGTTTAGAGTTTAAGAAATCATACGCACGTTTGGAGGCTCCTCAAACTTTGTCTCTAAATGTATTTTGCTACCGACCCAAGTGTAAGATCAAACCGATGTAGTCCACACGAAGATAATCGTAAGGAACTAAAGAGGGATTTGCTAGATCCTCTTTAGTCTTAAGAAACAAGAAAGAAAAATCAAAGAATTCTTTGATTCTAAGCAAACGGGAGAGTGTTTTGGGGCTACAAAGTTTTCTTTCAATGAGTGAAATGAAATAATAATGAATCTTCCTTTCTCTCAATTAAATATTTTCTTTTATCGTACAAGTTTAATTGCCCTATTCCCTTATGGAATAGGCTTGGGCTCCAACCCAAACACTTCTTGTTTCCAAACACTCCCATTTAGATATTTTAATTTTGTTTATCATTATCTCAATTAAAATCAATTAATATATATTTAATAAATTAACATTTAACAATAATGATAATTTATTTAAATATATGCGAACACATATTTAAACGTAATCTCACTTATTTAATTTTTCTAACAAATTAAATAAAGGCTACGACCTCATCAAATTTAATTGCACTGTGAAATTACCAAAATACCATTTCGCCTAAAAAGACAAAAACGCCCTTCTTTCTTTCTGGCTCTTAAATTATTTTCTATGTGTATGGCCCATAGGCTCATCATCTTACCGGCAGTGTATAGCATTGTGATTAACACCAATTAATTGTCTCACTAAACACAGACCAAGATTGGCCCCTAGCAAGGCATCATGGCCACCTGATAGATTCAGATTCAGCAAAGTAGCTACCTGTAAATGATATGGTTACCGTACAATTTGATCCTTTCATCATCCATTATCTTGACGAGACTGAGGCATAGAAATAGTGTCAACCTTTGGTTACTTTCGATATTATGTATTCAGTTACTAGATCAATGACATGTATTATAAACTGGATAGAGCAACAACTCAATCCCACTGTGGCCACAGTTTTAGTGTCATTGCCATTTACTGTATTGTGCCATGAGATAACTTCTCCCGTACCCGGGAGTGATGAATCCTCTGTCTATCCACCATAGTCTTGATTGTAACACCTACTGAAAACTGTACAATGCATGCATAATAACAATAAAAAGTTGGGCCCAAAGTTTTCTTTTCATTACAAACTCATGTGTCTTTTATACATAAAGAGTACTGTTTACAAAAATGTATTTTAAAAGACAAAACAGGGGAAACAGTGTAGCTATTCCTCATTGCTTGCCGACGCCCCTCCGACCGCAACATCACCTAGAACCTGCATCCACAAAGGAAAATAACGGGGTGAGCACAAAATAATGCTCAGTAAGTAAAACTCTCTATCTGTCTGTCCCCGTATGAATAACTCTTAATTCTTTCCTTATGCTATCTCTGATTCTATTTCTGTTTCTAATAACATCATGGCCTCATCTTACCGGAGGTACGGCCGGATGGCGTTCACACAGCACCATCTCACTCTCTATGGCTATCGGGTGGAATTCACACAGTACCAACCCGTTCTTAGTGACTACCGAGTGAGGATCACAAAGCACCAACTCGGTTCTTCCTAACTATCGGGTGGAGATCACCTAGCACCTACCCGTTCCTCATGAATTTTGGGTAACGATCACCAAGCATTAACCCGTCTCTAGTCACTATCGGGTGATGATCACACAGCATCAACCCGCTTCTACTAACCGTTGGATGATGATCACAAAGCATCAACCCACTTATCTAATAACTAATCGGATAGTGATCACAAAGCATCTACCCCATTTCTATTACTCATTGGGTGACGATCACAAAGCATCGACCCCTCTCTAAGGGCTATTCGGATGATGATCACAAAGCATCAATCCGATTCCCATAACGGTCGGGTGATGATCACAAAGCATCATCCCAACTATACTACTCTTCTAATTCATTCTATTGTAGCATTTTTCAATGCTCTCTACCCTTAGAGTAATTTTACCCACTAAGCTCTCTACTCATAGGGTAATTGCATAAACCATTTCCTTACACTTTCTTAGGTCACTTTTCCATGTACAACTAGTGCCTATGGATGGTTCATCTTCACCAATGCACTTATGAGATGCCAACATGCAATGTTGCAAGAATTAAGGTTCATTACTCACACTCAAACCTCTATTAGGCATTTCATCAAACAACTCATGTGCACTATAAAACTCTATTATAGCCATGATTCTAAAACTTTTCCTAACCATCCAAAATGGGGAAAAACCCCTTCACAAAGTCATAATAACCTGTCAAACAAAACACTTCCAAAAAGGGTTCCATAACACCCCTTCAATTCCATCTCAACTACCTTGCCAATCCAACAACCCATTTCTCATATTTGCAAGGTATTAACATTCACAAAGCATAGAAATCTCCATTTAATACTTCATACATGGCATATTACATGCACATCACATACATACATCATTTCTATCAAAACCCTAATCAAGAAAATTCATAAATCTCAACTTGGGTTGGGTTTTACTTACCTTGTTAAGGAGAGACTTCACAAACTCTTCCTTTCACTTGTTTAGCTTGACTTCTCCTCTAATCTTAACCAAAAGAATGAAAACCCTCAAACTTCAATATGGGTTAAAACTCCCAAATCACACAACTTAAGAAGAAATCCTTACCTTAGGAAGCCCTAGGTTGCTTTTCTACTCCAAATCACTTCAAAAACCCCTTGAAAAACCTTGATCAAAAGAAAAGAGAAGTTGAGAGGAGAAGAATGAAGAGTCACGTTTGAGAAGAAGAAATGAGGGGTTTCTTTGATTCTAATTCCTTTTAATGAAATATTAACACACTCATTCCCATTTTGCCCTTGTTCTACTTTGGGAATTCCATCCATATCCTTTGATTCATTACAAACTCACCCCTATCTCAACCTATTCTCCATGAAAAATCCTTACAATTAACTCCCCACTTTTCCTGCTAATTAGGGGTAGAAAGGTCAAATTGTCCCTAAGGAAGAAAATATCTAAAACTCAATTAACCTTTTATTCGGCCCGTCGCCGCGGCGAAGAAACCTCTGTCGCCGCGGCGAAACTTTCCAGGGAGTTCCCCTTGGTTTCAACACATCTTCGCCGCGGCGAAGCTTCTTCTTCGCCCCGGCGAAGAACGGCAGACTGAACTTCTTCTGTTTTCAACCAATTTTCAGGGCAAACATTCAACACAACACTCAAACAAATAATAATAACAAAAACCAACTCGATTAAGGGCAAAAGAGGAAACAATAACAACGTACCTCAAGCGGGGCGTTACATTGATACACTCCTTGATGCAGCCAATCACCACTGTATTAATAGCTCTAAATAGAACTGCATTAGGCTAGTGTCAAACTACACCAATCGGTGCACAAGGCACTCCGGTGACCTTAAGTTTAAAGATCACATGCACCACCATTCATTAGAGGATTTGTTCCATAAACACTAGGGTTACCATCCATATGAAATCCTCTGGTGGGTCAGTCTAGTGAACTTGCCTACAGCAAACACCCATGTGTTACACCAGGTTGTCACCAAACAACCTTGACAAGTGAGATCAGTCACTACCTTTCGACAAGGTTGTTCAACACTATGATAGTCTTACCGTATTATCTGTGCCCTTACTTCAGAATAATACTGGGGCTACGGACATTTCTAGAATGGCCACCATATGTGCTCATAGGGTTCTCACTATCAAGATTTGAAACACTTGATGCCCTCGTCACAGTTCTACCATTCTAAGGACATATATCAATACATACAATGATGATTTATGCGATATAGTATAAAACACCTTTTATTTATCAATGAACATTATTACAAAGAGTCAATTCTACAATAATTAATTGGCTTTAGGGCATGTACTCTAAATATTTGTGCATGGGCTGAAACCAAAAATATCTTGAGATGTGATGGCAGGTGCCCAACCCCCTTAAACTTATAGTGAAGCTTTGGAACGGGCCTTACGGGTTGAAATATTCGTGAATAAGTTAACTTCAACTACTCCATCAGCAGCAACACTTAGTGTCCCACCTCTTACTCCACAGAGAGATAGAATTGAAGTCCCCAGGAATAGAGAAAGGAGAAATAAGAAAAGCTTTTAGACCAAGCAGAATATAAAAGATTGGCAGAATCAACGGCCAAGGACTATTGATTTCCCCCCATGTCAGAAGTGTGGGAGAACTCATCCAGGGGAGTGTCTCAAAGAGTTGGGCCAAAATGTATGTTATAGATGCCGACAGCCAGGGCACATGATGAAAGATTGCAAAGCCCCTCTTGCACCCGTAGCATATACATCTAGAGGTACCAATGCCTAGGAGTTTATAATAGCATAGAGTTGCTAGGAAATGATCATCTATGACAGCGGAAAACAAAATTTATTTACATGATAAATCATTCCTTAGAACCAAGATCAGGGCATAAAAAATTACAGTTTATACATTATAAAAGAATCTGCAGAAAAATCAGTTTGAAGTTTAGAAATCATACACACGTTTGGAGGCTCCTCCAAGTTTGTCTTCGAACGGATTTTGCTACCAACCCAAGTGTAGGATCGAACCAACGTAGTCCACACGAAGATAACTCTAACGAACTAAAGAGGGATTTGCTAGATCCTCTTTAGCCTTTAAGAACCAGGAAGCAATCAAATAAAATTTGATTTCAAGCAAAAATAAATTTGGCCTGTGAAGAGGACAAAAGGGGTTGGAGTTTTTCTTTTAATGAAATAATGAATCTATCTCTCTTTCATTTCACAAAGTGTTGCACTAATATAGTGCAACACTATACCTTATTCCATCATGGAATGGGCTTGGGAACCAACCCAAACAACTCCTTGTATCCAAATAGCCCCTTAAGATATTTTATTTTAATTATTATTGTTATATCAATTAAATTCAATTAGTATATATATTTCATATATTAACATTTAACAATAACAATAATTCATTTAAATATATGCGAACACATATTTAAATATAATTTCACTTATTTAATTTAATCAACAAATTAAATAAAGGCTACGACCTCAGCAAATTTAATTGCACTGTGAAATTACCAAAATAGCTTTTCACCTAAAAAGACGAAAACACCCTTCTTATAAGCTAGTTCTTAAATTATCTTCTATGCGTGTGCAATGTACAATATCATGATTAACACCAATTAATCGTCTCACTACACAAAGACCAAGATTGGCCCCAAGCAAGGCATCATGGCCACCCAATAGATTCGAATTTAGCGAAGTAGCTACTTGTCAACGATATAGTTACTGTGTAATCCAATCCTTTCATCATCCGTTATCTCGACGAGACCGAGGCATAGAAATAGTGTTAACCTCAGTTACTCTCGATATGTATGTATTCAGTTACTGGACCAATGACCTGAATAATAATTTGGATAGAGCAACAACTTAATTCCACTATGGCCACAGTTTTAGTGTCATTGCCATTTACTGAATTGCGTCATGAGATAACTTCTCCCATACCCAAGAGTGATGAATCCTCTGTCTATCAACCATAGTCTTGATACACTCCTTGATGTAGCGAATCACCACCGTATTAACAATTCTAAATAAGACTACGTTAGGCTAGTGTCAAACTATACCAATCGGTGCATAAGGCTACAGCAAGCACCCATGTGTTGCACTGGGGTTACCATTCATATCGAATCCTCTGGTGGGTCAATCCAATGAACTTGCCTACAGCAAGCACCCATGTGTTGCATCAGGTTGTCACTAAACAACCTCGACAATTGAGATCAGTCACTATCTTTCACAGGGTCATTCAACACTATGATAGCCTTACCGTATTATATGTGCCCTTTCTTCAAAATAATATTGGGGCTACGAACATTTCTAGAATGGCCACCATATGTGCTCATAGGGTTCTCACTATCAAGATTGGAAACACTTGACACCCTCGTCACGGTTCTACCATTCTAAGGACATATATCAATACATACAATGATGATTTACATGATATAGAATAAAATGCCTTTTATTGATCAATGAACATCATTACAAAGAGTCAATTCTACAATAATTGATTGGCTCTAGGGCATCTACTATAACAATCTCCCACTTGCACTATAGTCAATCATTCATGTATTTAATACCAAATGATCTCAAGTGCCTTTCATGCTTCTGCTACGACAGAGGCTTTGTAAGTGGATTTGGGAGATTGTCGTTAGTATGTACTTTACTGATCTGCACATCTTTCCTCTCAAGTATCTCTCTGACGGGATTTAATCATCTGAGTATGTGTCAGGACTTCTGATGAGACTGTGGTTCCATTGCTTGAGCTATTCCTCCATTTTTGTCACAATAGATGTCTATTGGATCAATAATTATGGAAACCACATCAAGTTCGGTGACAAACTTTTTAATCCAGACTGCCTCCTTGGTCGCATCTGATAATGTAATATACTCAGCGTCTATTGTAGAGTCCGCTACGGTGCTTTGCTTAGAGCTCTTCCAGCTCATTGCACCCCTATTGAGACAAATACAAACCTTGATTGTGATCGATAATCATCTTTGTCCATTTGGAAACTAGCATCACTGTATCCTCTTACAGTGAGCTCATCTTCCCCTCCATAAACAAAGAACATATCCTTAGTCCTCTTTAGGTACTTAAGAATACTCTTGACAGCCATCCTGTGATGCTCACCTAGATCTAATTGATATCTACTACAAGTGCTCAAAGCACATGAGACATCAATCCGAGTACATAGCATGGCATAGATGATGGATCCAATCGCTGATGCATATGGGATCCTCTTCATCCTATCTCTCTCATCTTATGTCCTAGGACACAATTCCCTAGAGAGATAAACACCATGTGACATTAGAAGAAATCCCTTCATAGATTCTTCCATACTGAATCTTTTGAGTACTTTGTCAATATATGCACTCTAACTTAGGCCAAGCAACCTACGCGATCTATCACGATAGATCTTTATTCCAAGGATGTAGGCTGCTTCCCCTAAGTCCTTCATGGAGAAGCATTTGGATAACCAAGTCTTTACCGACTACAAGTTTGGTATATCATTCCCGATCAGAAGTATGTCATCTCCATACAACACTAGGAATGCCACTACGCTCCCACTCACTTTCTTGTAAACACAGGGCTTATCTTCTTTCTTGATAAAACCAAATTCTTTTACGGCTTCATCAAAACGAATGTTCCAGCTCCTTGAAGCTCGCTTGAGTCCATATATGGATCTCTGCAACTTGCATACCTTATCAGCTTGTCCATCAAGAACGAAACCATCGGGTTATGTCATATACATATCCTCTTCAAGGTTTCCATTCATGAAAGTTGTTTTGACATCCATTTGCGAAATCCCATAGTCATGATATGCAGCAATCGCAAGGATAATCCGGATGGATTTAATCATGGCAATCAGTGAAAAGGTTTCTTCATAGTCAATTCCATGAATTTGTTTGAAACCTTTGGCAACCAGTTGTGTCTTATAAGTATGCACCGTGCCATCCATGTCAGTCTTCTTCTTGAAAACCCATTTACACCCTTATGGGTTTTACCCCTTCAGGTGGTTCCACTAGAGACCATACTTGGTTCTAGTACATGGAGTCCATCTCAGATTTCATGGCTTCAAGCCAGTTAACAGAATCTAGATCTGATATAGCGTCTTCGTAGGTTCTGGGCTTATCATCTTGGTAGACTAGTACATCACCATGTTGAGTCATGATATAACTGTATCTCTCGAGCTCATGGCGCACTCCCGTAGATCTACGTAGCTCATATGCTACCTAAGGTGGTTAAATTTGATCCACAGTTTGTGGAGTAACCTCCTCATGATGTTCAACCATTTCATGTGTCGCATCATCCCGTCCTTCGTCTAGTATAATTTATGGTTCTAGAACTTCATCGAGTTCTACTTTTCTCCCACTAGTACTTTTTAGAAAAAATTCCTTTTCTCGGAAGACACTACAACGAGCAGCAAAAATTTTGCGCTATTTTGGGTGGTAGAAATAGTATCCTTTGGTCTCCTTTGGATGCCCCACAAATATACATTTATAGGATTTTGGGCCCAGCTTGTTCGAAGCCAATTTCTTAACATAAGCTTCGCAACCCCAAATCCTTAGATAAGACAAGCTAGGCTTTCACCCACTCCATAGCTCATATGGAGTCTTATCTATAGACTTTGATGGCACACATTTCAAAATGTGAGTCACAATCTCTAGGGCATAACCCCAGAATGATGCAGGTAAATCACTAAAACTCATTATGGACCTAACCATATCAAGTAAGGTCATATTCCTCCTTTTAGACACTCCATTGTGTTGGGGTGTATAAGGAGGGGTGAGTTGTGATACTATCCGACATTCCTTCAGGTATTCAGAAAACGTTGAGCTTAAGTATTCACCCCCTCAGTCTGATTGAAGAGCTTTAATACTTTTGCCCAACATATTCTGTACATCATTCCTGAATTCCTTAAATTTATCAAAGGCTTCAGACTTATGTCTCATAAGGTAGACATAACCATATCTACTGAAATCATTAGTAAATATGATGAAGTATGAATATCCACAACTGGCCTTAACTATTAGTGGACCACATACATCACTATGGATGATGTTTAACAGCTCAGTAGCCCTTTCAACTTGTCTTGTGAAAGGAGGCTTTGTCATCTTGCCTAACAGGTATGACTTGCATACCTCAAATGACTGAAAATCAAAAGGGTCCAAAACTCCATCCCTTTGAAATTTGCAATGCGGGTCTTATTAACATGACCCAATCTATAGTGCCAGAGGTATGTCTGGTTTTGATCGTTGTGTTTAGCTTTCTTGGTTTCAACATTGAGAATATCTTTATTGTTTAAATCAAGAACATATAACCCATTATGTAACCTTGCAATTCCAAATAGTATAACATTCAAACTAAAGGAAAACAATCCATTAGATATCTCAAAATGATACCCTATATTATCCAAAGTGGATACTGAAATAATATTTCTAGAAATAGAAGGTACGTGATAACAGTTATGTAGTTCCAACAACAAGCCCGTAGGTAAACATAAACAGTAAGTCCCTACAACCAATACAGCCACATGTGCTCCATTTCCAACTCATTGGTCCACCTCTCCCTTGGTGAGCACTCTGCTTTGCCTTAGTCCCTACACATCAGTACAAATGTGAGTACCACATCCTGTGTCAATGACCCAAGATGTTGAGGGAGAGAAGTTAATCTCAATCATAAACTACTTGAAGTCGTAGCATTTGACTTCTTCTTGCTTGCGAGGAAAGCCTTGCAGTGTTTCCTCTAATAGCCAGGCTTGCCACAAATGAAGCAGACTGCTTTGCCCTTCCCCATGCCACTCTCACGCCCAAAAGCAACCTGTCCTTTGGGCTTGGGCTTAGGCTTGGGCTTGGGTTTGGCCTTAGCCTTACCCTTTCCGTTACCCTATCCTTTATCGACAACAACCAATAAAACAGGCTTGGTCTTCTTCAAGTCTTGCTTTGCAGTCCTCAGCATGTTCAAAAGGTTCGACAAGGTTTTCACCATCGTGTTCATATTGAAGTTCATTATGAACTGTGCATAAGAGTCAGTCAAGGATTGCATAATTAAATCCATTTGTAATTTTGCATCCAACTCAAATCCCAAAGTTTCAAGCCTCTCTATGTGCTCGATCATCTTGAGCACATGAGGACCAACTTGGGCTCCCTCAGTCAAATGACTTCCTAATAGTCTATATTCTCATGTTGCTTTTGCAGCACTAGTGTCATCAATGGTAACATCAAGCATTGAATGCCATCAGCATCATCAAGGAACTTTTGATAACAGTCTTTTATTTCCTTACTGGCATAAAGATCAGGCTCAGCCATGTATGGCTTTTCAAGGATATACAATTTCTTTCTAACTTGAGTATAATCCGAAGATTACAATACTCGTCTGAGAAATTGGATCTATCCAACCTGTTTTCTTTCTCGATTATCGGTCGCAGGTTCATTATGCTCATTTTGGTGAATCTACAATTGCAGAAAAGATAAAGTCAGTATAAAGTTCATTATTATTTAATATGGTCTTTTATTAAATAATGCACCCACTATTTTACTCAAGTCAATATCCCTCACTATTAACTCGGGAAAGCCCGTTGGCTTTCCTAGTGGACTAAGATCCCATTTGGCCCATTTCAAACCTTCGCTTTGGCAAACAAGCCAAAATGGGTTGATTAGGTAGGCTAACAAACTTAATCCACACCAGTTGATAGCTCTTACTATCAACCTCAAATGTGAAAAAGCCAACAAGCCAATCACACAATCCAATGGCACCAACCATCGTCCTCAAGTGTGATTCTCAGTATCAGTAGAGTGGACATTACAAGCCACCACGTACACACAATATGTGTACTTCTCTACTATGCCTATGACGTGTTTATCAACCTTCGCTTTGGCAAACAAGTACAACCGTCATTTTAAGTCGACCCATCACCATTAAGGAAAACTCCAATGAATTTTAGCCTCCCACTAGTAGAAGTGTACCCTTCGCTTTGGCGAACAAGGTTCCAACGAACAGTGGTCTGATTAAAACCATGGTGATGGAAGGCATATGTGGCTTAATATACTTTAATTGAGGGTTTGTTATTTAATGTCTCACCAGATTATTATATTCAATAGAATGACATTGTTTGGCATGCTATTGAACATTCAACATTACCATGCATTCTAAACAAAATATTAAAAACGTACTGGTACATGGCCCAACTAAAACCGACTTCCTCAAACCTAGAGGAATCGGTGGGTCACCTAGGGGTCCTGTAATAAATATCTTGAGTCTTCAAGTATGGTTGCCTCTTCTTTTGCTCCGTCTCAAGTCCATTACACAAACATCATACTAAATTTACAATAAAATTAATCTCAAACTAATTTTACATCAACAAATTTAGAAACCTCAATTTACATTCGAGGGGAATGAGATGAGAAGAGAATGTACATCGAGAAGAGGAGAAAGGCAGGACACGCATGCCCTATTTTATAAATTACAACCATACATACCCAAAATTTTTAAAACATTCACCATAGGTCTAGGGCTCATGTACCGAGCACCATGCAATATACAAACGAGCACATGGAATTCATTTAAAAAACAATCAATTTTTTAATTGGGTGGGTTAATTATTATTTACCCCCTAACAATCTACAGATCTTATTTGGTCCAAAAGTTTTCAAACTTTTCATTCTGGCCCTTGCACACTCAGAAGTGCACTCGCTGTAGCGATGGGTTATATCAGCGCAGTGTGCACTAATTAACGTTGCGTTCATGCTCAACGTGTGTTCGTTGTGGCAAGCGCTGATCGCAAACAGCATTTGTCCTAAGGACGATGGCCGCAACAATTGGTTATATCGGCACAGCGAGCGCTAATTTTTGCAATCAGCGCGTATGCCAACAACGCATGCCGCGGCGAGCGTACACTGATCTATAGCAACAGAACAGTTCAACCAACAACCAAAATACGCCAAATGGATTTTGCAATCAATCTAAACTACTGATTTCAACAAAAAATCCATAACCCAGTATATTCCAAAATTGCAGATCATCAACAAATTAAATTAATCAATTAATTGATTTCTTAAAACATGCTTTCATGGCAAATTTTGTGTAGATTCATCAAGGCAACATGTCATCAATCAAATACATGTAATCAACCATTCACAAAAACTGTAAAATCTGGTACCCTAGGCTCTGATACCACTGTTAGGAAACGATCATCTATGGCAGCGGAAAACAATTTTTTTTTTACATGATAGATTGTTCCTTAGAACCAAGATCAGGGCACAAAAAATTACAGTTTATACATTATAAAAGAATCTACAGAAAAATCAGTTTGAAGTTTAGAAATCATACGCACATTTGGAAGCTCCTCCAAGTTTGTCTTTGAACGGATTTTGCTACCGACCCAAGTGTAGGATCGAACCATTGTAGTCCACACAAATATAACTCTAATGAACTAAAGAGGGATTTGTTGGATCCTCTTTAGTCTTTAAGAACCAAGCAGCAATCAAATAAAATATGATTTCAAGCAAAAATAAATCTGGCCTGGGAAGAGTTTTTCTTTTAATGAAATAATCAATCTATCTCTCTTTTATTTCACAAAGTGTTGCACTTATATAGTGCAACACTATACCCTATTCCATCATGGAATGGGCTTGGCCACCAACCCAAACAACTCCTTGTATCCAAAAACCCCTTAAGATATTTTATTTTAATTATTATTGTTATTTCAATTAAATTCAAGTAATATATATATTTCATATATTAACATTTAACAATAACAATAATTCATTTAAATATATGCGAACACATATTTAAATATAATTTCACTTATTAATTTAATTAATAAATTAAATAAAGGCTATGACCTCAGCAAATTTAATTGCACTGTGAAATTACCAGAATACACTTTTACCTAAAAAGATGAAAACGCCCTTCTTATAAACTAGTTCTTAAATTATCTTCTATGTGTGTGACCCATAGGCTCCTTATCATACCGGCAATGTACAACATCGCGATTAACACCAATTAATCGTCTCACTACACACAGACCAAGATTGGCCACTAGCAAGGCATAATGGCCACCTAATAGATTCGGATTCAGCGAAACAGCTACTTGTCAACGATATGGTTACTGTGTAATCCGATCCTTTCATCATCCGTTATCTCAATGAGACCGAGGCATAGAAATAGTGTCAACCTCGATTACTCTCGATATGTATGTATTCAGTTGCTAGACCAATGACTTGAATAATAATCTGGATAGAGCAACAACTCAATCCCACTGTGGCCAAAGTTTTAGTGTCATTGCCATTTACTGAATTTCGCCGTGAGATAACTTCTCCTGTACCCAGGAGTGATGAATCCTCTATCTATCCACCATAGTCTTCATACACTCCTTGATGCAGCCAATCACCACCATATTAACAGCTTTGAATAGAACTACATTGTGCTAGTGTCAAACTACACCAATCAGTGCACAAGGCACTCTGGTGATCTCAAGTCTAAGGATCACATGCACCACCATTCACTAGAAGATTTGTTCCATGGACACTAGGGTAACCATCCATATGGAATCCTCTAATGGGTTAGTCTAGTGAACTTGCCTACAGCAAGCACCCATGTATTGCACCAAGTTGTCACTAAACAACCTCGACAAGTGAGATCAATCACTGTCTTTCGATAGGGTCGTTCAACACTATGATAGCCTTACCATATTATTTGTGCCTTTTCTTCAGAATAATACTAGGGCTACGGACATTTCTAGAATGGCCACCATATGTGCTCATGGGGTTCTCACTATCAAGATTTGAAACACTTGATACCCTTGTCACGGTTCTACCATTCTAAGGACATATATCAATACGTACAATGATGATTTACATGATATAGAATAAAATGCCTTTTATTGATCAATGAACATCATTACAAAGAGTCAATTCTACAATAATTGATTGACTCTAGGGCATCTACTCTAACAAGAGTGAAGCCGAGGCTAGCCTATCTACAATTATCGATCAATTATTATTTCATTCAGTTCCCCTTTATGTATTGATTGATTATGAAGCCACATACTCATTTATTACAAATGGGATCTTAGAGAGATAAGGTTTGAAACCTATTATAGTGGGACAACCTATTAAGATAGAATTGCAAAATAGTGTTAGTGTGGTAACTCAAGAGATGCTTCTAGGGGAGGCCATAGTGATCCATGGAAGGTTGCTACCGGTGGATTTGATTCTGTTTAATATGCCCGATTTTGATGTGATTTTGGGCATAGATTTCCTAAGGAGATATGGAGTAGAGATTGTGTTAGGAAACGACCCGGTTGCGCAGCGGAAAACAAAAATTTTACAACCACGGATCGTTCCTTAGAACCCAAAATCAAGGCACAGATTTTACAGTTTATGCATAATATGAATCTGCAGAAAAATAAATCCAAAGGTTTAGATTTATACCCACGTTTGGAGGCTCCACCAATGTTGTCTCTGAATGTGTTTGCTACCGATCCAAGTGTAGGATCGAACCAAGAAGTCCACACGAAGACAACCACCAAGAACCAAGGAGGGATTTGCTAGATCCTCCTTGGCCTTAAGAAATCAAGAAGAAGATCAGTATTTGATTTTTCAATCAAACAGTGAGATTGGCGTGAGAGAGTGTATAAGGGGCTGCTGTGTTTTCTTTTAAAATTAAAGAATGAATCACACACTATTCTTTTTATAGGCAAACCAAGTTGCCCTATTCCCACATGGAATGGGCTTGGGCTCCAACCCAAACACCCCATGTTGCCAAACACTCCCAATTTGATATTTTAATTTAATTCATCATTATCTTAATTAAAATCAATTAATATTTAATTAACATTTAACAATAATGATGATTTAATTAAATATGTGCGAACACACATTTAACCGTAATTTCACTTATTTAATTTTTTAACAAATTAAATAATAGGCTACGACCTCAGCAAATTTAATTGCACTGTGAAATTACCAAAATACCCTTTTGCCTAAAAAGACGAAAACGCCCTTCTTTCTTCTTGGCTCTTAAATTATCTTCTATGTGTGTGACCCATAGGCTCCTCATCATACCGGTAGTGTATAGTATCGCGATTAACACCAATTAATCGTCTCACTAATACACAGACCAAGATTGGCCCCTAGCAAGGCATCATGGCCACCCGATAGATTCGGATTCAGCAAAGTAGCTACCTGTCAACGATATGGTTACCGTACAATACGATCCTTTCATCATTCGTTATCTCGACGAGACGAAGGCATAGAAATAGTGTCAACCTTCGGTTACTCTCGATATTATATATTCAGTTTCTGGACCAATGACCCGTATTATAATCTGGATAGAGCAACAACTCAATCCCACTGTGGCCACAGTTTTAGTGTCATTGCCATATACTGAATTGCGCCGTGAGATAACTTCTCCCGTACCCGGGAGTGATGAATCCTTTGTCAATCCACCATAGTCTTGATACACTCCTTGATATAGCCAATCACCACCGTACTGACAGCTCTGAATAGAACTGCGTTAGGCTAGTGTCAAACTGTACCAATCGGTGCACAAGGCGCTCCGGTGATCTCAAGTCTAAGGATCACATGCACCACCATTCGTTAGAGGATTTGTTCCATAGACACTGGGGTTACCATCCATATGGAATCCTCTGGTGGGTCAGTCCAGTGAACTTGCTGCGGTATATCCGCCTACAACAAGCACCCATGTGTTGCACCAGGTTGTCACCAAACAACCTTGACAAGTGAGATCAGTCACTGCCTTTCGACAGGGTCGTTCAACACTATGATAGCCTTACCGTATTATCTGTGCCCTTACTTCAGAATAATACTGGGGCTACGGACGTTTCTAGAATGGCCACCATATGTGCTCATAGGGTTCTCACTATCAAGATTTGAAACACTCGATACCCTCGTCACGGCTCTACCATTCTAAGGACATATATCAATACATATTGCAATAATAATGATTTACGCGATATAGAATAAAATGCCTTTTATTGATCAATGAACATTATTACAAAGAGTCAATTCTACAATAATTGATTGGCTCTAGGGCATCTACTCTAACATAGCTAACGAAAGAAAAACTCAATGTTAACAATAAATTCAATCCCCAGCAGCGGCGCCAAAAACTTGATGCGTTTTTACTACAACATGCAATATAGCAAGTGCACTAGTCGCATAAAGTAACAAAGTGATAAGAAAAGTATCGTTCCCACGAGGATTGGTTGTTAAGCACTAAATTTTCCACTGTTTTCAAGTTGGAGCAATCGAAATTGGTTGGATTAATGGGAGAAAATTTAACTGAAAACTAAAGCAAAATTTCTAAGTATTGAAACTAAATTATGAAAGCACAATTGAACACAAAGTGAAATTCAATTTAGACAAAAGGGTAGGGTTTTGACTTCATTCAACTCTATGGACTAAGTTACGGATTATGCCATTTCCATATTCACATGCAATTGGTTGTAAATCGGATTCTCTAAATTGTTAATCATACCTTCTCAGGTATGACTTCCTACTTTTCTCTATTACACTTCCACACCCAACAATTTGAAGAATAATAGATTCAAGTTCATTAAGCTCATAAAACCCTAGTGTGATTTCATTGGTTCTTAAATCTATCTCTAGCATTTAATACTACAATGGTGATTAACCAAGAAGCTTAATATGAATCGTTTCTCAATCTCATCACATTCATCAAATACATTCAATAAAAACAGGATAAACACACAACCCATGCAATAGAAGATGGAAATAAACAATAATCAATTCATTAATCAACAAAAATTGAAGTTCACCAAAACCCTAACCCACAAAAGAGATAGTTCATACTTGAATCATGAAAATAGAAAGTAAAAACAGTAAAATCGGAGTTCAACATTATAAAACTAAGAGAAAAGACAAGAGATCTCCCCTAGTTGCAGAATCCACCAGTTTCAATCCTGAATCCTCTCACTTTCCAATCCAAAATTCGTAAAACCTAAGCTAAGGAAAATGGAAAAGCTGTTCTAGTCTTAAGGAAACGCGTTCCCCTCTCAAAATGGCAAAGTTTCTCTTTTATTCCTCGCCCCAAAACCTAAAACTTAGCCTAAAAACGAAACTGTGAGTTTTACAAAAACTGGAACACGTAGAATTTACCGCGGCGATAAAACAAGCTGAATTTGGTGCGTGACTGGCTCATTTTGCCGTGGCAAAGAACAACCTTTGGCGCGGTAAAGCTTCATGAAGAATTCTGAAATTATATAATTACCCTCCGCTTGCTTCTTTGCTTGAATCTTCGATCTTTGGTCCTCTCCCTTGGGAACAAGCTTTATAGTGCTTTACTCTGCTTCAGAACTCTCCCAAATTCTGAGATCCACTTACTTCTGAGTCTAGAATTTCCAATTCTGTCTTTATTCACTAAAAATGTCCATTTTAGCCTGAAACACGAAATGTAAAGAATTAAGTAGCAATTCAGGCATGAATGAACTAAGACGTATTTAAAATCCGGCCTAAAAGCTTGAATAAACTAGTATAATCCTGGGATTATCAACTACCATGTTGGTTACACTTCCACATCTCTCTAAATCCATTAAAATTTGAGCAAAAACTCATTAATTATAGCATCAAACCTGACCATTTTCAACAATTCTCAACACTTCAAAAATTCCATCACTAACTTTTCCATAATTCCACGAATTCATCACATACTCATACATTACTTCTCATGGCTGGAAATTATGCATCATTCAACATCAAAAACAGGCAACAATTCTCACATACGAACACATACAAACATGCAAGAATCATTCTACACAAGTCTTGCTCAAATCAAGGCTAAAATTAGGTTTACTTACCTTGAATGCATGATATCACCTCCTTTTGCTAAAAGTCTCTTCCTCTTGGACCTAGATCATATAAAAACCATAAGAAGTTAAAACTTTAAAGTTTAATCACACTCCTTGTGCTAGAATCTTACCTTTGGATGCTTTAGGATTAAAAATCTATAAAAATTCTAGCCAAATCCTATGAGTTCCCTTTGAAATTTAGTGAAGAAAATTGAGAGAAAATGGGGTGAGGGTGGCATGTACAAGGGCTGAAGATATGGCTAGGGTTTCTTCAATGAAACCTTATATCTAATATTATACTCATGTATTCCCATTTTGCCCTTGCACTTTCTATGAAATTTCATTTATATCCTTTAGTCAATTACCAGAATACCCTCTTTTTTATTATCTTCTTCACATTATTTTGCTTCCTTTCACTTCCCACTTTTTCAACTAATTATGAGTAAAAAGACCATTTTACCCCTAATGAAATTTTAAGGAATTTTCTTCACATTTGTCTAAGGTAACTTCAAAGAAATCCAACTAAGGGTATTAAGGCATAAATGAAATTACGTAACTTGATGTGGGTGTTACAATCAGTCATTGTCTTACGACAGGATTGTTCAACATTATGATAGCCTTACCATATTATTTGTGTCCTTGGTTAGAATAATACTAAGGCTATGGACATTTCAAGAATGACCACCATATGTGATCATGGGGTTCTCACAATCAAGATTTGAAACACTCAATACCCTCGTCATGGTTCTACCATCCTAAGGATACATATCATTTTCTTATACGAATATAATCATATCACATGATATAGATAAATGCCTTTATTGATAATAATACATGATTACAAAGAGTCAATTTACAAAATAGGATTAGCTTTAGGGAATCTACTCTAATAATCTCCCACTTGCATTATAGCCAATCATTCATGTATTTAATACCAAATGACGTTAAGTGCCTATCATGTTTCTGCTGGAATAGAAACTTCAACAGTGGGTTAGTAGGTATTCTACAAATCAACACATCCCCTCTTTGATTAATTTCTTAGATCAAATTGAATCAACTAAGTATGTGTTTGAATCACTGGTGATACCATTGTTCCTTAGCCGTAGCAATGGCTCAATTATTGTCATAATAGATCTTTACTAGGTCAGTAATGCTTGGAACCACATCAAGTTCAGTAATGAACTTTTTGATCCAAATCGCCTCCACGGATGCATTGGATAATGCAACATACTTAGCATCAGTTGTAGAACCTGCTACAGTACTTTTCTTCGAGCTCTTCTAGTTCACTACAGCTCCATTCAAACAAAATACAAAGCCCGACTACAATCGATAATCATCTTTGTCTATTTGGAAACTAGCATCACTATATCCTCTTACAGTGAGCTCTTATTCCCCTCTACAAACGAAGAACATGTCCTTAGTCCTTTTCAGGTACTCAAGGATGTTTTTGACAACCATCTAGTGATGCTCACCTGGATTTAATTGATATCTACTACAAATGCTTAATGCACATGAGATTTCAATCTAATTGCACAACATGGCATACATGATGGATCCAATTGCTGACGCATACGAGATCTTCTTCATTCTATCTCTCTCATCATGTGTTTTAGGACACATGTTCTCAGAGAGATAGACACCATGTGACATCAGAAGAAATCCTTTCTTGGATTCTTCTATATTGAATCTTTTCAATACCTTGTCTATATATGTACTTTGACTTAGGCCAAGCAACCTATGTAATCTATCACGGTAGATCTTTATTCCAAGGATCTAGGCTATTTCTACTAAGTCTTTCGTGGAGAAGCACTTAGATAACCAAGTCTTTACCGACTACAAGTTTGGTATATCATTCCTTGATGAAAAGTATGTCATCAACATACAACACCAAGAATGCCAGTGCGCTCCCACTTATTTTCTTGTAAACATATGGCTCATCTCCATTGTTGATGAAAACGAATTCCTTTACAGCTTCATCAAAACGAATGTTCCAGCTCCTTGAAGCTTGCTTGGGTCTATAAATGGACCTTTATAACTTGCATATCTTATCAACTTGCCCATTAAGAATGAAACCATCGGGTTGTGTCATATACACATCCTCCTAAAGGTTTCTATTTAGGAAAGATGTTTTGACATCCATTTGTCAAATCTCATAGTCATGATATGCAACAATCACAAGCATAATCCGAATAGACTTAATCATGGAAATCGACGAAAAGGTTTCTTCATAGTCAATGCCATGAATTTATTTGAAACCTTTGGCAACCAGTCGTGCCTTATAGGTATGCACCTTGCCATCCACGTTAATTTTCTTCTTGAAGACCCATTTACACCCTATGGGTTTTACCCCTTCAGGTAGATCCACCAGAGACCATACTTGGTTCTAATACATGGAGTCCATCTCATATTTCATGGCTTCAAGCCATTTAACATAATTTGGATCTGATATAGTGTCATAGTCTTGGTAGACTAATACGTCGCCATGATGAGTCAAAAGAAAACCATATCTCTCGACTCATGGCATACTCTTCCAGACCTATGTAGCTCATTTGCCACTTGAGGTGGTTCACTTTGATCCACAGATTGTAGAGTAACCTCCTCATGATGTTCAACTACTTCTTGTGACACATCATCATATCCTTCGTCTAATGTATCTTGTGGAACTAGAACTTCATCAAGTTTTACTTTTCTCCTACTAGTACCTCTTAGAAGAAATTCATTCTCTAAGAAGACACCAATATGAGCGACAAAAACTTTACGCTCTTCTAGGTGGTAGAAATAATATCCTTTGGTCTATAAGTAATTGATCAGATTTACGTAGTAGAAAAATCATAATTTAAAACAAATCAATCAATCACTCAAATATTAGAGTGGGTGCACTAGAGCCAATGTTTTAGTAAATGCATTTTAATAAATGAATAAAAGGCATCACTTATGTGAGAACCCTATGAGCACAAATGGTAGCCCTTCTTAAACCGTCCGTAGTCATAGTATAAATCTGACCAAGGACACAAATTATACAGAGAGACTGTCATCGCATTGAACGAACCTACCAAAAGGTAGTGACAGATCTCATATGTCAAGGTTGTGGGCATCAACTTAGTGCAACGCATGGGTGCTTGCTTGTGCAAGTCCACTAGAATGACCCATCATATGATTCCACACAATACAGTAAACCTAATGTTTGGGGAATATATTCTCTTACAGATGGTGGTGCATGTGGTCCTTCGACTTGAGATCACCAAAGCATTGTGTGTAAATATCGATGTGATTTGACACCAACTTAATGTCTTCTCTCTTAAGGATTACCAGAACGATGGTGATTGGTTACATCGAGAAGTACACTATGGCTATGGTGGATCAACAAAGCATTCATCACTTCTGGTTACCAGAGATCTTATCCCTGGCCACAGTGGAATTGAGTTGGTGCTTGAATCCAATTTTATAGTCGTTAGATTGAAGAACCAAATATAGAATATGTCAAGGTAGCATTTGAGGTAGACATTACTTTTGTACCTTAAACCTTGATGAAATACAAGATGATTAAATGGATCGAATTACAAGGTAACCATACTGTAGAAAAGGTAAGCCTAAATCATTGATTTTTTACTTATAGGGAATCATAATGCCTTTCCAAAGACCAATCTTGATTGGTGTATAAAAACACTAATTGCTTGATGCTTAATTACTTATCAGGACACTTCTGGCAAAGTAAAGAGTCTTTGGGTCACACACATAGAAGGTAGTTAAGCAAGACATGGAAATGGAAGGACAATCTTGTCCTTAGGCCGAAAAAGTTATTTTGGTAATTTGGGAGTCTAGGGGCATTTTCGTCATTATGGGCAAAAAGGGAACTTTGGTAATTTTGCTAAGGGATTGATGCCATTATCAAATTCATTGGGAGAATTTTTAGCAAAATTTTAATCATATTAAATGTAATTAATATGGAGAATATACATTTAATTTAATTAAATATATATTAAAACCTATATATTAAATATGATAAATATATATAAATATATATGGATTAAATAAATATTAATATTTATTTAATTATAATATGTATTTATGTAGGAATTAAATGAATAGGAATATTTATTTAATTAGGATTCATATTTAAAGAAAATATATTTAAGAGATATTATAATCCCTTATATCAAGGATTGCAATCCAATTCAAATAGGAATTAAGGATTTACAATCCTTATTAGATTCTTATTTGGGATTGCCTATATAAAGGGTCATTGGCTTTTGATTTGATAGAGTGATTCTCGTAAATCAATTTTGCAATTAGAGAGCAAAATTTGTGGAAAAAAAAAACTCTCCCAAATAAACCCTAGCCGCCGCCAACCATAGAGAGACATTCTCTCTCTAATTTCCGCCACATCTTCTTAAACCCTTTGATTGGTCTAGCAATCAATCGTAGGTGATCCCGAGCCTACTTTTGTGTGGATACCGTCAAGCTCGATCCTACGTTGGTTTGATAACGAGATCCAGAGAAGGAGCCGCCAACGAAGGTATAAAATTACTTACTTTGTATGGTTTAATCATATAAATATATTGTGGATTAATTTATCGAGTCATCATCTTGGTTAAGGGAATCATGCCATGGCAAGAAATTTTTTATTATTCCGTGCTTGCCACAACACGATTCCTACATCAAACCCAAAATTCGAGTAAAGATTATAATGTTTACAAATATATTATAAAAATTAATTTAACAGTAAATCATACAGGGATTCAGATTTACTTATGAACATAAGAGGCTCCTTCAATGTCTCTGATTTTTTATTTTGCTTCCTGATTCAAATTAGAATCACACTCACATCGTTCACACGAAGACAATCTATAGAACTCATTGTTGTTTTGCTAGAACAACAAGGAGGCTTCATGAATCAAAGAAGAGAAATTATTTTTCTCACTACTAATGTGAAAAATGTGAAAGGGAGAATGGTGGGTGGCTAGGGTTTATTTTAATTGCTTGAATTATATTATCATGTTTTAATTTAAGTTCCACTTATATAGTGCAACAAATTAGTACCCTGTTCCACTTAGGAATAGTCATGGGCTCCAAACCTAATCCACCCTTGCAACCAAACAAGCCATAATGGTATCTTAATTTAATTAATTAATTTATTATTATTATTATTAAAATCGACAAATATTACTATATTAATATTAAATAATAATAATTCATTTAAATATATGTACACATATATTTAAATATAATCTCACCAATTTTAATTTCAATATTACAATTAAATACATGCAACAACCTCAGCAAATTTAATTACACTGTGAGATTACCAAAATACCCTTTCATCCTAAAAGACGAAAATACCCCTTTCACAAACTGATTCTAAAATTATCTTCTACGTATGTGACCCATAGGCTCCTTATCATATCAGTAGTGAGTAGTCTCACGATTGACACCAATCAATCGTCTCACTACATACAGTCCAAGATTGGCCACTAGCAAGACATCTTGATCACCCGATAGATTCGAATTCAATGAAATAGCTACCTATTAACGAGATGGTTACCATGCAATCAAATCCTTTCATCATTTGTTATCTCATCAAGGTTGAGGTACGAAAATAGTGTCAACCTCAGATATCCTTGATATATTTGTATTCAATTACTAGACCAATGACTGGGATGATAAAATGGATTGTCCAACAATTCAATCCCACTATGGTCATAGATTTAGTGTCATTGCCATTTACTGAATTGCGTAGTGAGATAACTTCTCCTATACTTGAGAGTGATGAATCTTTTGTAGATCCACCATAGTCTTGATACACTTCTCGATGTAGCCAATCACTACTATTTTGATAGCTCTGAATAGAACTATGTTGGGCTAGTCTCAAACTACACCAATTGGTGCATAAGGCACACTGGTGATCTATAACACCCCCCTCCAGCCGGGTACCGAAACATAGAGAATTCACTCCTGGAAGGTTGTGTAATTTAAAATGTAAATCCTGGTTACAAACATTTACTATATGAAAATAAATAAATAAAAACTTCTCCTCTCATTTACATTACTTTCTTAATCAACCTATCGAAATATGACTATATATGAAAATATGGTTTAAAGAAAGCAACTAAATCAATTGCTTAATAGTGGAAGCAAATATAAAATATCTCTTATCATTTATAAGCAAAACATATTCATTATTTCACAAAAAATTAGATTATAGACATCAAACTATTTACATTAATTCAAAAACAGCATCCTTTATATAACATCATAAGTTTAATTAAAACAAAAGTTAACATGCATGCCCCCAAGTTTCCTTGACTGCCGCTCGCCATTACCGCTTTAACCATTACCTACAAAACATAGAAACTAGGGAAATGAGTGCTAGTCACTCAATAAGAGTATCGATCATTTAACCCTATGTAACATTCTTAAACTTGGAAAACATCTTATTACTTGTACATGAACCAAACATTAATAACATACAATAACATATATGTAATATAACATAAAATATTCAGTTCAAATGATAATACATAATATAATTCGTGTAATGCTTTCCTTCAATGTTCATGAATGATGCACTTCAATGCTATGCATGTATAAATACATGTTCTTTGACAACATTTTACTGTTTGCCGATCGGACTTAGTTGAGGCATGGATCACGGAACCTTTGGCCAATGAGCTAACCTTAGCTTATAACACAGTCCCCATGGTCAGGCACGCTATGGACTATTCATTTCTTTTGGTCTAGACATGTGCATGAGTGAGCTTAGGTTCCCTATAACATGCCAACAGCTTCCATAAAACTTAAAAAATCATTTTCTTCACAAAAACGCATGTCTATGCACCTTGAAAGCATTTTACTCAAACTCGGGATCAAGTCCCACTTTTTTTTTTCATTATTAATATGCTTGACACGCTCTATTCTTTAAAAAACATACACTTTCCGTATATGAACATATCATTTCATCATGACCATTTCGTGGATGCATAACTAATTCATAAAGACATATCATACTTAGGCTTGTTTATACATAAAGAAGCTCACAATTAGGTAATACATAACATATTACACATAACCTCCATGGTCATTCATTACATCAAATATATATGTTCATATAATAATTAAATAATCACAAAGATCACTCATTCAAAACATTCTTCAAAACCCTTTAAGCATTATTTCCATACTTGGAATCAATCATAGATTATTAGGCTAAAAATAAATTAAGAAATTGGAAGCACTTTTGAAGTAGTCATGATGCGCAAGTTGTATTCAAGAAGTCATATCTCGAGTTATACACATCAGATTGATATGACCATGGTCTCGTTTTAACGATTAGAGAAAGGGCTACAACTTTTATATTTCGGTCTCAACCCAGTTCGATATGTAAGATGTCCAAAAATCACTCAGAAGGCCACGGACTTGACAATGGCAATCATGGTAACATGCCTTTTTTAAGTATGTTCCATACCTATTTACCTCCACTTACTCCCTAACTTTTCCTAACCATTATCCCCTGTGAAAACATGTTAAATGATCAATAAGAGCCTCCTTTGTAATATGTTAAATGCTCATGACACAACCATTTCCATTAATTGCCATCAAATTTCAATTTTCTACAATTCATATATAAATCCATCAATTGCAAATTATACCATCGAACCAAGCTCAATTTCTTTTGTGTGATGAGAATTAAGGTTCCCTAATACCTTGTGTGAAGAAACACACTCTTTTGCAAATTTCCTCCTCCTTATCTCCAATTGACTCTTTATCCTAACATAATCCATAAGAAAACTTTAATAACTTGAAATCCATAATAGTATATAAGATAACGAGTTTAAATTTACCTCCTAATATCCTTAATAAAGGAAGAAATATAAGATACTTGAAAGATTGCAACTAAGAAGCTTGAAATTTCAATGGAGGAAATAGAATTAATGGAGAAGTATTGAAGAAGATGATGGCATATTGTAGAAATATTGAAGAAAAGATGGAAAGTGGAAGAATACATGTGTTGGCCAACTTATACAAACTAAAATCAAGATTTTTTTTTTTTGCAAAAGTCATTCATTTGTCTTTTGCCTTTAATGACTTATAACATTATTTTCCTTTTTGCCCTTAACAATTTTCTTTTAATTACTCCTCAATACTTCATCTCCTTTAGCTTGTCAAGCCTCATTCTTTTACCACTTTACCTCTAAGGCATGTGCATGGTAGTTAACTTAGCACTTAAAAATGAAAAGACTATTTTACCCTTGGATGTGCCGGTGGGGTTTACATTTCTCCCCTCCTCATAGGAATTTCATCCTTGAAAATAAGCAAATAACTCTGGGTAGGGGTCTCTCATGTCTTGCTCCACTTCCCAAGTAGCTTCCTCAACCTTGTGATTTCTCCAAAGAACTTTGACGAGTGGAATACTTTTATTCTGGAGCTCTTTAATCTTTCTATCCAATATTTGGACTCGACGCTCCTCATAAATCAAATTCTCCTTTAGTTTCACTTCCTTTGCTCGTAATAGATTAGAAGGATCATTTATGTACTCTCGTAACAATGACACATGAAAAACATTATTCACTTACTCCATGCTAGGTGGTAATGCAAGTCTATAAGCTACTTTTCCAATCTTTTCTAGCACTTCAAAAGGACCAATGTATCATGGAGCAAGCTTTCCTTTTCTGCAAAATCTCATGACATGTTTGTATGGGGCAATATTAATAAACACTTTATCCCTTACTTGAAATTCCACTTCCTTTCTCTTCAAGTTTGCATAACTCTTTTGGCAATTTTGGGCTTGTTTCATTCTCTCTCTGATTAACCTGATATCTTCAATATCTTTTGAGTCATCTTTGGTCTTAAACTTGAACCAAAGACTCATTCTCTCCTACTTTATCCCAATACAAAGTTGATCTGCACTTTCTCCCATATAGAGCTTGTAATGCCCACAACAAGGTACGTAGCTTTATTTATGCCATAATATCCTTAGTTGAATTTTATTAAAGTTATCTTGAACAAATGTGAAGAAAATTCCTTAAACCTTCATTAGGGGTAAAATGGTCTTTTCACTCATAATTAGTTGAAAAAGTGGGGAGTGAAAAGAAATAGAATAACATGGAGAAGATAATAAAAATGAGGGCATTCTTGTAATTGATTAAGGGACATAGATGGAATTTTTAAAAAGTGCAAGGGTGAAATGAGAATCTAATATATATTATTTTATGATATTAAGAGTTGAAGAAGAGAAACCCTAGCTACTCTACCCTCCATTCAAGCCATTCCTACCCAAATTCTCTCGAATTTCTTCATTAAATTTCCAAGGAAATTCATAGGATTTTGGCTAACTTTTGATAGATTTTCAATCCTAAGCATCCAAAGGTAAGATTCTTGCACCAAAAAGTGAGATTAAATTTTAAAGTTTTGAATTCTTATGGTTGTATATGCTTAGGGTTTGAGAAGGAGGGGATTCTACCAAAGAGAGAGTATAGAGTTGGAATTGCTCAAATTCAAGGTAAGTAAACCTAATTTGAACCTTAATTTGAGCAAGACTTTGTTGAATGAATTGTTTTGCATGCTTGTATGTGATGGTATGAGAGAATAATGGACTGTTTTTTATGTTTATTGATGTATAAATTCTAGCCATGAGAAGTAGTGTATGGTTATGTGATGATTTGGTGAAGTTGTAGAAGATTTTGTGTTGAGATTTTTGGAGTGTAGAGAAGTGATAAATTCAGCCAGGTTTGATACTCAATTTAGAGAGTTTTTGGCTCACAATTTGGTTGAATTAGAGAGTTGTAGGAGTGTAGCCAACATGGTAGTAGCATGTGCATATGAATTGTTTGATGAAAATCCTAAGAGAAAACATGTTACCATGGTTGCCCTATCAAATCCATGACCTTATGAGTGATTTTTTGAGCATCTTACCCATCGAACTGGGTTGATAATTAAACATAAAAGTTGTAGCCCTTTCTTTAAGGTTTAAAATGAGACCAAGATCATAGAAATCCGATGTGTATAGCTCGAGATATGCCTTCTCGAATAAGACCTGGGTAGAATGACTACCTCAAAAGTACCTCCAATTTATTAGTTATTTTTAGTCTAATAATCTATGATTGATTTCAAGTATGGGAATGTTGTTGGTAGAGAATAGTAGTTCCATAATGATATCTTTATATCCCATAATGCATTCTCACATTCTCACATTTGCATTTAGAAAGAATAGCAAAGAATGAGCATATTTCCATGCACATACACATATATGAGAACATTAAAGAACCAAGAGAAAGAGAGTTTGGATGAATTGAAGAGAATTTTCTTTTATGCATGTATATGCTTATATATGAAGAATTGTTGATGGAATGGATATTGGATGATGGTTAGAATTTACCCATGAGAAGTAGTGTTTGTGTACTTGATGTTTGATAAGAGTTTGGATGAATTATGGAAGAATTGGAGTAGAATTTATGGAGTGTGAATCCTGGACAGGTGTGACGTTAATCTTGGTGTGTTTTATTCCAAATTTTGGTGGCTTAGAAGAGAGGTAGAAATGTAGCCAATTTAGAGTTAATGTGTGCATATAAATTGTTTGATGAAATGTCAAAGAGAAGTGCATACATGATTATGATTATTTGATATCTTGAGATGAGTTGGTAGATGGTAGAGAATGACATGTTTACATTCCATATTGCATTATTGCATCCAAACATGTGAATTTAGGAAGAATAATGAGCATGAGCCCATATATGTGCATACATACTCATAAGAGCATTAAAGAGCAATAATGAACATTAAAGTTAAGGAACAAATAGAAAGAAATGAGAATTATTAAAGAAAAGAAATTGAATACTAATTTCCATAAGAAAGATAAAAGAAAAGAAGGTTGTTGCGATGGGGAACCCGTGAGTGACAAGAAAAAGAATATTCCCATATGTACACCACCTTTAGTGAGCGGCTTAAAAAGAAGAAGAATTTATACAGTTCGAAAGAGTACATGTGGATGAGGACTATACCTAGAAGAATATTCCTACATGCACGTCGCCTTTAGTGAGTGGCCTAAGAAGAAGAAGAATGTGTATAGTCCGTAAGAGTGCATGTAGATGAGGACTGTACTCACTCACACGGCCAGGGTTCCGAATCCATAACTTAACCGAGCCCGATCGGCAAAGAATAAGAAAGAAATGAAAAGAAAAGAATAAGAAAGAAAAGAAGAGAAAGAAGAGAATAAGAAAGAAAAGAAAAGAAAGAATAGAAAGAAAGAAAGAACAAAACAAAACAAAAAAAAACAAAAAATTGAAACAATAGAAAGAAAGAAAGAAAGAAATGCAGAGAAAAGAAACAGAAAACAGAATAGAAAAACAGAAAAGAAAATGCACATTCTATGCATTTGTGCATTTGCATCATACCTATGCATGATACCATGCCTATTATCATGGGTAGTGAGAAAGAATAGAGAACGAATAGAGAAAGAACAAAGAAGAATAGAGAGGTGTGATGTAAGAAAAGAAATTAAGAATTTAAGCAACGAAGAGAGAAAAGTAGCATAACGGGTTTATTTACTGAGCAATAAGTGCTCACCCCATTGTTTTCAATGTTTATGTAGGTAATAGGTGAGATGCGGTCGCTTGAAACATTAAGCAGCGGAACGGTTGGGCAACACTGTCGAGTGATGTTTTTGTGACTTTATTATATTATGTAAAGATTTGTATATAAAGAAAAATTAGTTATGGGCCCATTATTTTATACTCATCTACATGAATATTTTCTTATATATATTTTGTGAGTTTTACCGTTATTTTCCGAGTATACTAACTAGAGAAAGAATATTACAGAGCTTCATATGTTGCCATCTAGATAGTAGCCTGATAACTATTATTATAGGCAAATTCTATTAATAGAATTATATCACTCTAATTCTCTATATGATCCACACAGCAGGCCCGTAACATATCTTCAATCACCTGATTGGTTCTATCAATTTGGCCATATGTTTTGTAACGCCCCACTTGAGGTATGTAGTTGTTGTTTCTTCTTTTGCTCTTATTTGAGTTGGTTTCTTGGTAATATTGTTTGGTTGACCTTTGATTGAGTGTTATGTTGAATACTTGCCCTGAAATTGGTGGAAAATAGAAGAAGTTTAGTGTTTCAGTCTTCGTCGGGGCGAAGAAGAATCTTCGCCGCGGCGAAGAGGTGTTGAAGCCACGGGGAAGCTCCTGGACAGTTTCGCCGCGGCGACAGAAGTTTCCTCGCCGCAGCAACAGGCCGACCAAAATGTTGTTAAGTTTTAGATATTTTCTTCCCTAGGGGCAATTTGACCATTCTACCCCTAATTAGCAGGAAAAGTGGGGAGTAAATTGAAAAGATTTTTCATGGAGAATATGTTGCTATGGGGGTGTGTTTGTAATGAATCAAAGGATATAGATAGAATTCCCAAAAAAGAGTAAGGGCAAAATGGGAAGGCTTGTGTATAAATTTCATTAAAAGGAATTAAGACATTTCAAAACCCTTCATTCTTCTTCTCCAACGCCACTCTCCTCTCTTGCTTCCTCTCAATTTCTCTTTCTTTTGTTCAAGGAGTTTTGAAGGGCTTTTGGAGTGATTAAGGGTAGAAAATCAATCTAAGGCATCCTAAGGTAAGGATTCTTGCTTTGGTTTTGAAGCTTTGTGAGTTTTGAATATATTTGATTATTGAGGGTTTTTGTTCATTTGTTTAAGAGTAGAGAAAAAGTCAAGCTTATCAAGTGAAAGGAAGAGCTAGTGAAATCTCTCCATAACAAGGTAAGTAAATCCCAACCCAAGTTGAGATTTGAGAATTTTCTTGATTAGGGTTTTGATAGCACTTATGTATGTATGTTATATACATGTTATATGCCATGTTATTGAGGCTTAAATAGAGATTTCTAGTGCTTTGTGATTGTTTATACATTTCAAATATAAGAAGTGAGATGTGGGTTGGAAAGGTAGTTTGAGATGGAATTGAAGGATATTGAGGAATCCTTTTTGGAAGTGTCTTTCTTTGGCAGGATTTATGGCTATGTGAGGGGGTTTCTCCCCATTTTGGATGGTTAGAGAAAGACTTAGAATTATTGTTATAGTAGAGTTTTATTATGCACTTGAGTTGTTTGATGAAATGCCTAATAGAGGTTTGAGTATGAGTAGTGAACCTTAATTCTTGCAACATTGCATGTTGGCATTTCATAAGTGCATTAGTGGAGATGAACCATCCATAGGCATTAATTGTGCATTGAGAAGTGACCTAAGAAAGAGTAGGAAACTTTGTGTATGCACTTGCTCTATGAGTAGAGAACTTTGTGGATGCAACTACTCTAAGGGTAGAGAGAATGAGAAGTGCTAGAATAGAGTGAATGAGAAGAGTATTAGAAATGGGTTGATGCTTTGTGATCATCACCCGACAGTTATGAGAATCGGGTTGATGCTTTGTGATCACCACCCGAATAGCCATTAGAAATGGGTTGATGCTTTGTGATCATCACCCGATAGGTATTAGAAACGGGTGGATGCTTTGTGACCATCACCCGGTTAGTTATTAGAAAAGGGGTTGATGCTTTGTGATCATCACCCGATATTTATTAGAAATGGGTTGATGCTTTGTGATCATCACCCGACAGTGATTAGGAACGGGTTAATGCTTGGTGATCGTTACCCGAAAGTCATGAGGAACGGGTAGGTGCTATGTGGTCTCCACCCGATAGTTACGAAAACCGGGTAGGTGCTTCGTGATCCCCACTCGGTAGTCACTAAGAACGGGTTGGTGCTGTGTGAATTCCACCCGATAGTCATGAAGAGTGAGATGGTGCTGTGTGAACGCCATCCGGCCGTACCTCCGGTAAGATGAGGCCATGACGTTTAGTAGGAAACAACAGAAAGTGTGAGGAAAGAATTAAGAGTAATACATACGGGGATAGACAGATAGAGGGTTTTACTTACTGAGCATTATTTTGTGCTCACCCCGTTATTTTCCTTTGTGGATGCAGGATCTAGGTGATGATGCAGTCGGAGGGGCGTCGGCAAGCGAGGAGCAATAGCTACACTGTTTCCCCTGTTTTGTCTTTTAAAATGGCATTTTTGTAAATGACGTTCTTTGTGTATAAAAGACATATGACTTATAATGAAAAGAAAGTTTTTTGGGCCCAATTTTCTATCGTTATTATGCATGCATTGTATTAGTTTATAGTAGTTGTTACATGTTTGGGGATGATAAGTCGTACTAAAAGTTGGCCTTATACCTAGCGCCTTTTGTAACCCATGCCATAAGGTTGAAACAAAATCTTGAATATGTAAAACCCCCCTCCAGTCAGTTATCCTCTGAATATCCCTCAATGAGAATCCTGGGGATACATGTCTGGAGAATGAGTTGTATTTAGAAAAAACTTGCGTAAGGATAATAGTAATAATAATATCCAAAACATGCATATAAAATATCACGCAGGATCCAAACTTATAATTCATAAACTTTAAGAAATTATCTGGAAATTACACAATCAAAACATATTTATAGGGTGGAAGCTTCCAAAGGTGTTTCACAAACATTTATCATTCATTACATCAAGACAACAATAAATCATCCCCCCTCATGTGTAGCGCCACTATCTCTAGCATCCTTCACTTCTGGTCTACCTACAAAGCAATCAACAATGAAAGGGTGAGCACTAATCGCTCAGTAAGGAATGATCTATTACATTCTAAATGTGCTATTTGACCCTTATTTAAACATATTTGTTAACACACCACTTATCTTTTACATCTAAGGATACTTCCCCGTTTTTTTCCTTTCTATTTCATGTCTTTCATCATTTTATCCCATGGCTATATGAACATCAATGCATACACATACAAATAAGTATGTAAACATAGTACACACACATTAAATGTCATGATATAACATCTAAATATCATCTAACATGAGTATAAATCATCTCATGATGTAAATAACGTCATAACTCATGTAGTGCAACTAAATACATATGAAGCATTTAACATGTAGTCGATTGGACTTTTCTTAGCATCTTAAGCACTTCATATCATCTAGCCTCAAACTCATCTAGAGCACATATCATCGGAGGGCGTGCTTACATGTTATTTAACATTTAAAGCATATATTCATCTTTCCTCAACCAGTATACGAGGATATGCTTACACGTTTCCCATCATGTCTATATGCATCTCTAACATCTTATGGCACGTAAATACATATTTTGGTGAGCTTAATACTTTTAATTCATCTATGGATTATCAATCCATTTACATTAACTCTTGCTCACATACATCATCTTAAAACATGTATTACATTGCATCTTTATGCCATTTTATAACATTAACCATGCATTGACATCATGACCATGTATATCTTTCAAAGATCATCTAACTAATGGGTAAACAATAGTACATGGTATAATTACAATAATACATTAATAATCAATTAATAATCATAAGAATTGATCATGTTAAATCTTAAACTTTAATAATCAGAAGTTTATACTTAGGCCATTTTGCATCCATTTCTCAAACGAATTGGCTCTTGGCATAAACATAAAAGTTATAGGGCTATGTCTTAACTTTATAATGCTTTAAGAATCATCTCATTTAAATTTTTATAACTCAAGTTATGGTCAAAATACTGAAGCATGTTTAACACTACCCTTAAGCTTACCAAATCTGAATTTTTCATATTAACTATGCCACATCAATTCCTATTGACAATTAACCAATATGTCAACTTATGGATCAAATAAACCTCCCTTAATAGTCTTTAAAATCTTAAAGGAAGTGTAAAATCTCATTCCCATAATCATCCATTATTGTTATAACATTGTAAGCTAATGCAAACAACACCTCAACACTTCTAATAGCAACCATTTAACACCATGTGGCCTTCAATACTACAAGTTTTGCCACAATCAGCATCCACACTTTATTTTCTTCAATCAAACATAACAACTCATAAAACATAAATAGCAATAACTTCATGTATAATGAATTCAAGCCAATAAGTAGAATAAATGATTTCAACTACACTTGCCATCAACTAATTCTATGCCTTAAAGACTTAATTTAAGGTTTCATAAAAATCTACAAACCCTAGCATAATCCCTAAAGTCATGGGAGGTTCTTCCTTACCTTTTTAAAGAATTCCTCCAACAAATCCTTTGCCTTTGTCTTCTTTTCCTTAATCCTATATATATAATATTATACCTTAACATCTACTTCAAATCTTCAAATCACATCAAAACTAGGGTTTTTAATCCTTACCTTAAACCTTCAACTTGAAGATCCAAGGCTCCTATCTTGTTCTCCCTGAAAAATTATACAAAACTCCTTTAAAACTTAGAGAGAGAAGGCTTGTTTCATGGAAGATTTGAGAGAAAATGGAAGAAAGATTGAAGAAATGCTCTCTCCCTTGGCTTGAACGAATTTCCTCTCATTTATAGGAAAAAATTTCATTTATTTTCCAAAATTATACTATTGGCCTAATTATTTTAATTGTATAACTCATAAGTCCTTAATTCTTCATATAAGGGCATTTTGGTCATTTCACACTAGACATAATTATTACTTAATTAATGCCATTAAATGCAATGAAGCCTACTCATCCTTGACTTTTTCAATGCTTATCCATAGGCAAAATAACCATTTTGCCCCTAAGCCTCTTTATGGATAATTGATTCATACCGTTCCAAATGAATTGACTATTTTGCCCTTAGTTAGATTTTATGCTTTTTAACATAAAATAAACATTTAAAGGACTATTTTGAGTTAGGAACATACCTTTGACATCTTGGGTATTACATTGCCTCCCCCCTTACAATAATTTCGTCCTCGAAATTATAGAAACAGCTCCGGGTATCGACTTCTCATATCTTGCTCCATTTCCCAAGTAGCTTCTTCTATCTTGTGATTCCTCCAAAGTACTTTAACTAGTGGAATTTGCTTGTTTCTGAGCTCTTTTACCTTTCTGTCAAGGATTTGAACTGGGCGTTCCTCATAAGCCAAATTATCCTGTAATTCCACTTCCTCCATCTGAAGCACATGTGAAGGATCACTAACATACTTACGCAACAAAGAGACATGGAAAACATTATGGACTCTTTCCATGCTCATTGGCAGCGCAAGTCTATAAGCTACTTTGCCTACCCTTTCCAATACTTCAAAGGGTCCAATGTAACGTGGAGCGAGCTTGCCTTTCTTTCCAAATCTCAAAATATGTTTATANTCCAGGGAGTTCCCCTTGGTTTCAACACATCTTCGCCGCGGCGAAGCTTCTTCTTCGCCCCGGCGAAGAACGGCAGACTGAACTTCTTCTGTTTTCATCCAATTTTCAGGGCAAACATTCAACACAACACTCAAACAAATAATAATAACAAAAACCAACTCAATTAAGGAAAAAAGAGGAAACAATAACAACGTACCTCAAGCGGGGCGTTACATTTCTTTAAGAATTTTACTCTTCAATTCTACATCTTGAGGAACACACAACCTATCTCAAAATTTCAAAATACTATTCACTGCTCTAAAATCTGACTCTTTGCCCTCATTTACTCACTTGTAGATTTCCTTGCAAGAATCGTCAACTACTTGTTTTTCTTTGATCTCCTCCATTAAAGCAGATTTGATTTCCAATCTAGCACTCCTCCAATTACAACCCCAATTTGTTCCCTAACGATTTCTTGCTACAACTCTTTTTATACTGTGATCTAGAATAAAGGAAATTTTCAACTTAGGGCATCTGCTACTATATTAGCTTTCCCTGGATGGTACTTGATTTTACAGTCATAGTCTTTGACTTACTCTAACCATCTTCTGTGCCTCATATTCAACTCTTTCTAAGTGAAGAAATACTTTAAACTCTTCTGGTCTGTGTAAATATTACTCTTGACATTATATAGATAATGACACCATATTTTTAAGGCAAACACCACTGTTGCCAATTCTATCATTTGTAAGGTACCTCATTTCATAATCTTTCAGTTGTCTAAAGGTATGGGCTATCACCTTCTCATTTTGCATCAATACTGCCCCAAGACCACTACGTGAAGCATCGGTATAAATGTCATAATCGACACCCTCCTCGGGCAAAGCTAAAATGGGAGTTGTGGTCAATCTCCTCTTTAACTCCTAGGAACTCTGCTCACATAAATCTGTCCACTGAAATGGAGTCTCTTTCTTGGTAAGTGTTATGAGTGGACGAGCAAGTTTAGCAAACCCTTTCACAAATTTTCTATAATACCTAGCCAGGCCTAGAAAACTCCTCATCTCTTTCACTATTGTTGGCCTTTTCCATTCAAGTACTACCTCCAGCTACTAGGATCCATTGATATGCCTTCCTTGGAAATAATGTGACCAAGAAACATTACCTGATCTAACCAAAACTCACAAAAAGAATTTGGCATACAATTGCTTCTGCCTTAATCTTTGCAATACAAACCTCAAATGTTGTTCGTGTTCTTCATTTGTTTTGGAATAGACCAGGATATCATCTATAAACACGACAAGAAACTTGTCTAGGTAGTCATGGAAAACCCTATTCATCAAGTCCATAAATACTGCTGGTGCATTGGTCAATCCAAAAGGTATCATAGCAAACTCATAATGTTCATACCCAGTTCGGAAGGCAGTTTTCTGAATGTCATTCTTTTCAATTTTGACTTGATGATACCCCAAACTCAAATCAATTTTAGAGAACACTGAAGCACCTCTCAGCTAATCAAACAAGTAATCAGTACGAGGCACTGATATTTATTATTTACTGTCACCTTATTCAACTCCCGATAATCTATGCACATCTGGAAGGATCCATCCTTTTTCTTGACAAACGAAATTGGAGCACCCCATGGTGAATGACTCAGTTTAATAAAACCTTTATCTAATAACTCTTGAAGTTGCTTCTTTAACTTTTGGAGTTCTGCAGGAGCCATTCTGTATGGAGCTTTTGAAATTGGTGCAGTGCCCGGATCCAACTCTATACAACATTCTACTTCCCTTTCAAGAGGCACACCTGGTAATTCATCTGGAAATACATCCGCAAATTCCTGAACTATGGGCACATCATACATACTTGGGTCGGAGTCTTCACCTTACTCACTACATGGGTTATATACCCCATACATCCTTTTCTGAACATCTTTCTCGCTTTGATGGTACTTACCATACCAATAAGTATGTGACCCTCTCCAAAATTAAACTTATCTCGATTATCTAAATTAAATCTAACCCTTTTTTTGCGACAGTTTATCTTTGCTCCATACCTAGCTAGGAAATTCATGCCTAGGATAACATCAAAGTCAAGCATATAAAAAACAATCAACTCAGCTTCTAACTCTCGCCTATCAATAACTATTGTTTCTCTAGAAAGAACCTCACTAGTTACTACACTTTTCCCATCTGGCAACTCTATCTTTAAGATTGGTTCCACTTTATTAGGCTTTAATCCTAATCTTTCAACAACTCCATAGGAAATAAAGAAGTGGGTGGCTCCTGAGTCAATTAAAGCATATAATGGGACAGAGTGGAAATATAACTTACCATAGACTACAGAAGCCTGGCTTTGGGAGACAGTGAATACTCTGGCATTAGCTCCTCCAATTGTCTGAGTTATCGAGGGACGAGGGTCTCGACAATCTCTTGCCAAATGCCTTGGTTGTTTGCACTTGAAGCACACATTTTTGCCCATTAGACATTCCCTTTTATGTTGCTTCCCACATTTCTGATAGTGAGGGTGATCCAATTTCAACAACACAACACAACATGCCATAAACCCAAGTTAAAATTTGGCCAAATGTAATACAAGAACAATTTCACACTTGCATTTCGGACCAAGACAAGTAGAAACACTTCAAGCATAAAGGATTGCTCCACCAACTTGAATTGATTCACCACCAAATCCCCTTTCCAAGACTTGGATAAAGAATGCAGAACAAAGAACACAAAGGTCTCTCAAATGGATAAACCAATGTTCAATATTTCATAAGCTAAATGTTACAAGGAGAATAGTTGCCCTTATATATGCAATGTAATAACTTCTTGATACTAGAAAACTCATAGAAATACATATATTGTAGTAAATGTAGATAGGCCCAAAAATTTTCTTTTATTATATATAAACATTCTTTATACAAGATAGAGCATCATTTACAAAAAGTCATCAAAAACAGAGGACAGTGTAGCTATTACTCCTCGCTTGCCGACGCCCCTCCGACTACGTCTTCACCTAGATCCTGCAACCACAAAGAAGACAATGGGTGAGCACAAAAGAATGCTCAGTAAGTAAATCCTCCACTTGTCTGTCCCTGTAACTCTTTCTCTTAATTCTTTCCTTACACTCTTCTCATGTCATTTATTTTCTCTTTCTGTTTCTGTTTCTCATAACTCTTTTCTATTAAATTTCTGTTGTAGGTCACGGCCTCATCTTACAGGGGGCACGGCTGGGTACTCATCCCACTTTTTGTGACCCTGCTCATTCTCTCTCTTTATTCTTTCTCATGTTTGTTCATTCTTTCCTACTTGAATGTCATGGCCTCATCTTACCGGAGGCACGGCCGGGTGGAGTTCACAAAACGCCAACCCACTCTTTGTGACTTCTACTCATTCTCTACCGATCGGACTCGGTTATGCATGGATTCGAAACCCTTGGCCAAGTGAGTGTATATTATCTCTCTCTCTCTTGAATGTCATGGCCCCATCTTACCGGAGGCACGGCTGGGGATCACAAAGCACCCACTCTCGTGACCATTCTACTCATCACTCACGGGCTCCCCATTGCACAACCTACTCTATTCTTTTCTTTAGCACTACTCTCCCTTTATTCTCTAGTGCTTAGTCTCTCTTTCTCTTTACTCTTAATGTAGCTTATACTCAAAATTCTCTACTCTTTCTCAAGCTACTTCTCAAGTGCACAATTAATGCATATGGATGGCTCATGCTCATTAATGCACTTATGAAATGCAATTATGCCATGTAGCAATAATTAAGGTTCTCTATTCTTACTCATGTCTCTCTTAAGCATTTCATCAAATAACTCATGTGCATACAAAAACTCTACTTTAACTATAACTCTATTTCTTTCTTTGACCATCCATATTTGGAGTAAAACTCCTCTATAATAATTCTAAACCTATCAAGGAAAGACACTTCAAATTCTCTACTCAACTTCTTCTCAAATTCGGCCAAACTTCAATTGGCCATCCCAACCTTGACTCTACTTCTCTTGGCTCAAAGAACCATTTATCAAACCATCAACTCATCAACAATTACAATCTCAGCAATCAATCTCACAATTATAAGTATATAAATACATATCAATTCATTTGATTGCTTAAATCTTAATTTGGATTGGATTTACTTGCCTTATGAGTGGGTGACTCCATTAGCACTTCTCTTCTCTTTTGGTAACTTGTCTTTTCTCTACAACTTTACACCATAACACCATAAGACTTCAATCTACATATATAAGCAAAACTTCACATCTACAGCAAGAATCCTTACCTTAGGATGCTTTAGATTAACTCTCTACCAAAAGCTACTCAGAAGCCCTCTAAAATCCTTGGAACTTGCTTGGGCCGAATTTCCTCTATTGCTTTCCACATTCCACAATCCATGTGTTTAAGGACTTGGAATGAAACTCTTTAATTCAACTGAATTAGCAACTGTTTTAGGACTTGTAATTCCTTGTCCACTCACGTTTTGTAACGCCCCACTTGAGGTATGTAGTTAATTTATTGTTGCGCTGCTTTAATGTTTATTGATTTGTTCTCAACTGAGCTTGCATGTTGTCATTTTTGGTTGGTTGGCCCTTAGTTGAATTTTGTTAAAGTTATTTTGAGAAAAATGTGAAGAAAATCCCTTAAACTTTCATTAGGGGTAAAATGGTATTTTCACTCAAAATTAGTTGAAAAATTGGGGAGTAAAAAGATATAGAATTTCATGGACAATGTAATAAAAATGAGGGCATTATTGTAATTGACTAAGGGACATAGATGGAATTTCTAAGAAAGAGTAAGGGTAAAATGGGAATGATGGTATGTAAGTTGAGCTAAAAAGGGTTTAAGTGTTGAAAGCCCTTCATTCTTCACCATCTCCACCGCCATTCTCATTCCCTAATTTCTCTCAATCCTCCACTCAATCTTCCAAGAATTTCCAAGGATTTTTGGGGTAGTTTTTAGTAGAGATTTAATCTAAAGCATCCTAAGGTAAGGATTCTTGCTTTAGATGAGAATTTGCTTATGATTTGTTAAAGTCTTATGTTGTTATTGTTTAAAGTTGTAGATAGAAGACAAGATACAAAAGGGAAGGAGAAGTGCTAGAGAAGCCATTTACCCATAAGGTAAGTAAATCCAACCAAGTTGAGATTCAAGAAAATTAAATGAGTAGAGATTTCTTTTAATTGTGCATGTGTTATGATTATTGAGAAATTGAGATGAGATGGATGATTATTTATGCTTATTGTTCGATATATACTGAATATGAGGAGTGTTTGTGATGATTTGATGATGGGTTGAAATTGAAAGAATTGGAGAAGTATTGTGGGAGTGTTTATGCCGTGGGGTTATGGTGATGATACAAGAGAGATTTTCTCTCATTTTGGATGCTTTAGGAGGCCAATTGAATGACAATTGAATTAGGGTTTGTTTAGGCACAATTGTTGTTTGATGAAATGCCTAAGTGAAAAACTGCCCTGTCACAGCTATGACATTCTGAGTGATTTTTGGGCATCTTACAGATTGAACTAGGTTGATACCAAAACATTAAATTATATCCCTGTCTCTAAGCTTTAAAATGAGACTAAAATCGTAGTAATCCGATATATATAACTCAAGTTATGCCTTCTTGAGTGTCACCTGTGCAGAATGACTATCTTGGTGCAACATTGCATTTGTACATTTTATGAGTGCATTAAGGAGCATGAATCATCCATATGCATTAATTATGCATTAGAGAAAGAGTATAAAAAGAGTAGAGAACTTTGAGTGTGAGCTTTATTAGGAGAAAAGAGAGAAAAAGAGAATAGAGTAGCTTGTGCGATGGGGAACCCGTGAGTAATGGGTAGAGTATTCTGGCATGTACGCCGTATTGAGAGAGCGGCATGAGTATGAGAGAGAGAAGTGGTGTAGTCCGTGAGAGTGCATGTGGATGAGGGCTATACCCGAGTGTACCCGAGGGAGAGATTATACATTCACATGGCCAAGGGTTCCGAATCCATGCATAACCGAGTCCGATCGGCTGAGAACGAGTAGAAGTCACGGAGAGCGGGAGCGAGTCCTAGCCGTGCCCCCAATAAGATAGGGCCGTGACTTACTAAAGAGAGTTAGTAGAAAAGAGTTCTAAGAATGAGAAACAGAGAGAGAGTGAAACAGAAAGAGAAAACAAAGAGAAGTACAAAAGAGAGAGAAAATGAGAATTTGTAAGGAAAGACTTAGAGAAAGAGTTACCGGGATAGATGACTAGAGGGTTTACTTACTGAGCATTTTTTGTGCTCACCCCGTTGTCTTTCTATGTTTTTGTAGGATTTAGGTGAGGACACGGTCGGGTGGACGTCGGCACGCCAGGATGAATGGCTACACTATCTACATAGTTTTGATAGTTTTTGTTTATGATACTAATTTTGTATAAAGAATGTATATATTTAATAAAACAAAAATTTGGGCCCAACTATTTATGTTATTATACATGTATTTTATTTTGTATATTTTTATGAGTATTTGAGAAAGAAGGAGCTATTACACGTTTACAAGTGTTTTAGGACTTGTAAACGTATTAGAGGGAGATTTTTCTTCTTCAGTTGTTGCCTTTTACCCTTCCAATTCTTCTTATTTACCTGAGGCTGAAATTTCTTCTTGTTCTTACTATCTTTGGTAAGAGAGAGGGCTTCATCACTACTCTTTTTGGGCTCTAAAAGAGGATTATTTGCTATAACCACTGGTTTGGACTGCTGAACAGCTTCATTAACATACACTTCTGCCCATAATGCTTGATTCAAAGCTTCACCATACGTCTGTGGAGGTTAAGCACCCGCCATAACATTAGGGCTATCTCGGGGTGTAACCCATTTACAAATCTTTCCATTCTCACCGGAGGAGTACCAACCATAACAGAAGCAAATCGAGCTAATGAGTTGAATATAGTAGAATACTCCTTAACTGTCTTACTCCCTTGTTATAGATTCATAAACTCTTGAGTCTTAACAAACAACATATTTGTTGTCCTGTACTCTGTATCAAACAACCTTTTGAAACCACCCCAAGCAAGAGCGACAATATAGTGAGTATGTCCCATTAATTCCCACCAAATTATGGCATCCCCCGTAGCAAATAAGTGGCATATCAAATCTTTTCTTGATCTATCATCGTAAACAATGCCACTGCCCTCTGTATTGCTTTGATCCATTCTTTGGCTGTTGATGGATCGGTAGTGCCACTGAATTCATGTGGCTAGCACTTTCTTGGAAGCCTATAAATAGTTTCCAACTGTGCTTGAGAAGTGGTGGGTGTTGATAACCTAGGCCCTGCACCCTGATTTGGAGGTGGTACAATCGTATTCTGATTTCCTAAGGCCTCCCTTATTGTCGTCTGGATCATATCTCCCACTATGGCAACATCAAATCCTATTGTAACATTTGGATTGGTACTTACAGTGGAGTTAGAGTTTGCTTACCTCGTCTGGATCTAGTTTCTCAACTCATCTTGACACTTATAGAGTCAAAAGAAATGAACAAACTCTGTTAGTTCATCAACTTAAACTTAAACAAGTAAATGAAAAACTTACAGTGGTTAACTTGCAAGGGCGTGTCAATGTAGCATGAGGGACATAAGAAAAACTTCATAAAATAACAATCTAGTTCCATAAAATAGAAAACATCACTTAAGTACCAAAACCATGCTCTGATACCAACTATAACACCCCCTCCAACTGGGCACCCTCTAAATATTCCATTATGGTGGAAACTTAGAGAATTCACACCTGGAAGGTTGTGTACTTTAAAATGTAAATCCTAGTTACAAATATGTACTATATGAAAATAAATAAATAAAAACTTCTCTTCTCATTTACATTACTTTCTTAATCAACTTGTCGAAATATAGTTTAAAGAAAATAACTACATCAATTGTTTAATAGCAGAAGCAAATATAAACTATCTCCCATCATTTATAAGCCAAAAATATTCATTATTTCATAAAACTTAGATTATAGACATCAAACTATATACATTAATTAAAAAAAAAACACCCTTTATATAACATCATAAGTTTAATTAACACAAAAGTTAATATGCATGCCCCTAAGCTTCCTTAACTGTCGTTCGCCATCACTGCTCAAAACATGGAAACTAGGAAAATGAGTGCTAGTCACTCAGTAAAGGTATCGATCATTTAACCTTGTGTAACATTCTCAAACTTGGAAAACATCTTATTTACTTGTACATGAACCAAACATTAATAACATAAAATAACACATATGTAATATAACATAACATATTCAGTTCAAATCATAATACATAATATAATTCATGTAATGCTTTCCTTTAATGTTCATGAATGATGCACTCAATGCTATGCATGTATAAATACATGTTTCTTTGAAAACTTTTTATTGTTTGCCGATTAAACGAAGCTGAGGCATGGATTACGGAACCTTTGGCCAATGAGCTAACCTTAACTTATAACTTAGTCCACATAGTCATGCATGATGCGTTGATTTTACAACATGCAATGTGTAGCAAGTGCATTAGTCACAAAAAGTAACAAACTGATGAGTGAGTATCGTTCCGACGAGGATAGTGTTACTAAGTACCGATTTCTCTAGTTTAAGTCCTAATTGAAGCAACAATAAATTGGATTGATGGAAAATTAACAAACTAAATACAAATTAACAAAATATAAATGAATGATAATGAAATTAAAGCAAAACCCAACAACTTAACTGATTAAACAATGCTAAAAAATGCTAGGGTGTTGATTTCACCTAGATACACTAACCCAAATCATAGAATCTATTACCCAAGTTCTAATTCCTTGATTGAAAATCAAATTCCCTAAGTTGTAAAACATACCTTCTCAGGCTACATTTCCCTACTTGTCCCTATTAAGCTTCCGCACCCAACAAAATGAAGATTAATAGTTCAAAGTCTTTTAAGCTTTATGGAATTCTATCTAGATTTCATAGATCGCTAAACCTATCTCTAGCGTTTGCTTAATCTATGGTATTTATCCCAAGAGGCACAATCACAAATCACTTCTCAGTCTCATTGTGAACAACACACATTTGAATGGTGATCAAGCATCCAAAAGTCATTAAGCAAAGAGATAAACACTCAATCATGAAATTAAAACTCAAAGTAAATCAATTCATATAAATTTGAATCATTGTATCAAGGTTACATCAAACCCTAGCTAAACAACTCAGTTCATACTCAAAAACGAAATAAAATAACAAAAACAATCTGAATCAAGATTCATCATTGAAAAACAAGCAAAAGATGGAGAAATCTTCTCTAATTTGAAGCCCAAATCCTCAATCATCTTCTCCTTCCATGAGCTGCCTCCCAAATGATGAACCAAGACCCTTTTTCTTTCTTTTTGTGCTAATTTATACCTCTTTCACTTAAGGACCAAGCCCTAGCAAGCCAAAATGCGTCGTTTCACTTTTCACATCTGATGCAGTTTTCACCTCGGTGAAGCTTTTTCCTTACCACGGTGAGAATTTTTCAGGCCAAATCTAAGCATGATGGAGTCTGAATCTGGAAAAGTGTTAAACTTATTAATTTTATTCCCTTAAATTATATTTCTACTAGTTTAAGAATCAGTCCAATTCGAGGTCTACAGCTCAAGTTATGGAAAAAATACTGAAGCACGTCCAAAGACTTTTTTCTTTAGTTCCCAGCATACTGTTCACGACTTCAAGCCCAGTTTTCACCCTTTTCCAGTCAGAATTAGGAAAAACCCAAAACATGAAAGTTGTAGCTCTGCTTCTTCGATTTTAAAGCTTCAAAAACTAGATCATTCTGAGTTTCCAAGCTCAAGTTACGCAATTTATGCTCAAAACTGTCATTTATGCTCAAAATCATCGTTTAGGCCTGCAAAGATAAAATATATAGAATTAAGTAGCAATTTAAGCATAAACAAACTCAGAAGTATCCAAAATCTGGCCAAAAAGCCTAATTTCTTTTGGTCTAGACATGTGCATGAGTGAGCTTAGGTTCCCCATAACATACCAGTAGCTTCCATAAAACTTAAAAAATAATTTTCTTCATAAAAACGCATGTCTATGTACCTTGAAAGCATTTTACTCAAACTTGGGATTAAGTCCAACTTTTTTTTTCATTATTAATATGCTTGACATGCTCTATTATTTAAAAACATTCACTTTCCGTATATGAACATATCATTTCATTATGACCATTTCATGGATGCTTAAGTAATTCATAGATCAATAAGTAAGATGTCCAAAAATCACTCAGAAGGCCACAGACTTGATAGTGACAATCATGGTAACATGCCTTTTTCAAGGCTTTTCCATACCTATTTACCTTCACTTACTCCCTAACTTTTCCTAACCATTCTCCCTTGTGAAAACATGTTAAATGATCAATAAGAACCTCCCTTGTAATATGTTAAATGCTTATGACACAACCATTTCCATTAATTGCCGTCAAACTTCAATTTTCTACAATTCACATATAAATCCATCAATTGGAAATTATAGCATCAAACCAAGCTCAATTTCTTTTGTGTGAAAAGAATTAGGGTTCCCTAATACTAAACCTATTTCTTATTTCATATCAAAGGGAGGTTTCCCTTACCTTGTGTGAAGAAACCACACTCTTTTGCAAATTTCCTCCTCGTTAACTCCAATTTACTCTTTATCCTAACATAATTCATAAGAAAACTTTGATAACTTGAAATACATAATAGTATATAAGATAAGGATTTGAAATTTACCTCCTAATATCCTTAATAAAGGAAGAAATATAAGACACTTGAAAGATTGCAACTAAGAAGCTTGAAATTTCAATGGAGGAAATAGAATTAATGGAGAAGTATTGAAGAAGATGGTGGCATATTGTAGAATTATTGAAGAAAAGATGGAAAATGGAAGAATACATGTGTTGGCCAACTTATACAAACTAAAATCAAGATTTTTTTTTTTGCAAAAGTCATTCATTTGTCTTTTGCAGCTAATGACTTATAACATTATTTCCCTTTTTCCCTTAACAATTTTCTTTTAATTACTCCTCAATCCTTCATCATCTTTATCTTGTCAAGCCAACAAAGTATCAACAACTTTTACCACTTTACCCTAAAGCATGTGCATGGTAGTTAACTTAGCCTTGGACGTATTGGTGGGGTTTACATGATCTCCAATCTAAGGACCACATGCACCACTATCCATTAGAGGATTTATTCCATAGATACTAGGGTGACCATCCATATGGAATCCTCTAGTGGGTCTGTCCAGTTAACTTGCCTACAACAAGCACCTATGCATTGCACCAGCTTGTCGTAAAACAACCTTGACAAGTGAGATTAGTCATTACCTTACAACATGGTTGTTCAACACTATGATAGCCTTATCGTATTATTTGTGTCCTTGGTTAGAATAATGTTGGGGCTATATAAATTTCTAGAATGGCCATCATATGTGATCATAGGGTTCTCACTATCAAGATTTGAAACACTTGATACCCTCGTTACAATTCTACCACCCTAAGACATATATCAATTCATACAATTATGATTTACACGATATAGAAGAAAAATGCCTTTTTATTGATAAATAAGCATTATTAAAAGGAGTCAATACTACAAAATTGATTGGCTCTAGGGAACCTACTTTGACATGGTCTACTTAGGATACCCCATAAATATACATTTATTAGATTTTGGGCTAAGCTTGTTCGAAGTCAATTTCTTGACATAAGCTTCACAACCCCAAATCTTCAGATAAGACAAATTGGGCTTTCACCCACTCCATAGTTCATATGGAGTGTTATCCATAGACTTTAAGGGCACATGGTTAAGTACGTGAGTCACAGTCTCTAGGGCATAACCCCCGAATGATGCGGATAGATCACTAAAACTCATCATGGACCTAACCATATCAAGTAAGGTCCTATTTCTCCTTTTAGACACACCATTATGTTGGGGTGTATATAGAGAGGTGAGTTTGACACTATCCCACATTCCTTCAGGTATGTTTAATTAACTTGCCGCACTTGGCATAGTTGTTGCTTTGAGAATATCCATATTGTCTATTTCGAGAACATATGAAAATATTATGAAACAATTCCATAAAGAAGATTATTTATACTAAAAGACAATAATCCATTAGTAATAAAAGCAATATTCTCATTTGTCTAGAGTGGACACAGAAACATCATTTCTAGAAACTGAGGGAAAATCATAATAATCCATTAGTTCCATAACAATCCCATAGGAAAAGTCAGGCAATTAGATCCTATAGCTAAAGCAGCATCACGTGCTCTATTTCCAACTAGTAGGTCCACCTCTCCCTTGGCGAGCATTCTGCTCTGTCGTAGTCCCTGTACATTAGTACAAATGTAAGTACCATATCCTGTGTCAATGACCTAAGATATCGAAGGGGAGAATTTAATCTCAATCATGAACGTACTTGACGAAGAAGTAGCATTCTTCTTCCTTTTTGCTAAGAAGGCCTTGCAATGTTTCCTCCAGTGGTTGGGATTCCCATAGTGAGGACAAATGCCCTTCCTATCCGCAATAGTTTCTTCCAACGACTTCTAAGCCTTTTTCATTCACGCTTGAGTTAGCTGCAACCAATGTCAATGTGTTTTGACATTTTGATGCCAGACTCAATAGCCTTCAACATATCCAGAAGCTTGAAAAGAGTATTCTTCTTACCATCCTCAATGAAGTCATGGACAAATTGAGAGTAAGAATCTGGTAAAAACTGTAATGTTATGTCTATTACTAAACCTTTATTAAGTCTACATCCCAAAATCTCAAGCTCGTTCATATACTCAATCAACTTGAGTATATGATTGCCAATTTTGGTACCCTTTTCCATCTTGTATCTAAACAGTGACTAAGACACCATATGCTTATCATTTTTTTAGAGAGTAGAAATAATGGAAGCTAAGTCCATATTATGGCACTACAATTGCAATAATGGTGTCATTGATGCAAACACAATGTATCTTTTCATTTCTACTTTAGCATCATGTGTATGCTTCATATATACATACCCATTCTGATGGATAGAGCTATCACCAGGCTCTGGTGACAATGCATGTAAGTACTTGAGCTTGGAGTTTGGTGGATACCTTAAGGAGTGTGGGATAGTATTACAACTCACACCTTCTTATACGCCACAACACAATGGTGTATTAGAAAGGAGGAATCGAATGTTACTTGATACGGTTCATTTGATGATAAGTTTGGCTGATCTACCTATAGCATTCTAGGGCTATGCCCTGGAGACTACGATTCACACACTAGACCATGCATTGTCCAAATCAGTGGATAAGACTCCATATGAACTATGGAATAGGTGAAAGCTCAAGTTCTCTTATTTGAGATTTTGGGTTGTACGACTTATGTCAAGAAATTAACATCAAATAAGCTTGCCCAAAATCTAACAAATCTATCTTTGTGGGATATCCTAGGGAAACCATGGGATTCTATTTCTACCAGCCAGAAGAGCGAAAGGTGTTTTTAGCTCGATTTGGGGTATTTTTGGAAAAGAAATTTATCCAAAATAATACAGGAGGTAGAAAGGTCGAAATTGGTAAAGTTCTAACTCCACAAGATATGGCTGATAAGGAATAGGCAAATGTATCACCAGAAATAGAGGAACATTAGGAGGAGGTCACTCTATAGATTGTGGAAGAAAGTGAGCCAACTTAGACTAACTTAGATAGAGTACGTCGTGAGCCCAAGAGGTATGGCTTTCTCATGACTCAGCAAGGTGACGTATTGGTTTATCAGGATGATGAACCTCAAACCTATGGTGATGTTGTATCATTTTTGGACTCTATTAAATGGCTTGAGGCCATGAATTCCGAAATGGACTCCATGTACCAAAACCGAGTATGGACACTAGTGGATTTACCCGATGGGATAAAACCCATAGGATGTAAATGGGTCTTTAAAAAGAAGACAGACATGGAAGGCAATGTGCATACCTATAAAGCACGACTGGTTGCCAAAGGTTTCAACAAAAGCATGGCATAGACTATGATGAAACCTTTTCGTCAGTAGCAATGTTGAAGTCTATGCAGACGATGCTTGCAATAGTTGCATACCATGATTATGAAATTTGGCAAATGGATGTCAAAATTGCTTTTCTGAATGGAAACCTTAAAGAAGATGTCTATATGACACAACCTGATTGTTTTGTTCTTGAAGGTCAAGCAGGGAAGGTATGCAAGTTGCAAAGGTCCATTTATAGACTTAAGCAAGCATCAAGGAGCCGGAACATTCATTTTGACAAAGTCGTTAAGGAATTCAATTTCATCAAAAACGAAGATGAGCCTTATGAGTATAAGAAGTTCACTAGGAGTGCAGTGGCATTCCTAGTATTGTATGTTAATGACATATTGCTTGTTGGGAATGATATATCAAACTTACAGACAGTAAAGACTTGGTTATCCAAGTGCTTCTCCATGAAGGACTTAGAGGAAGCAGCCTAGATCCTTGGTATCAAGATTTATCGTGACAGATCTCATAGGTTACTTGGCCTAAGTCAGAGTACATACATTGACAAGGTGTTGAAGAAATTCATTATGGAAGAATCCAAGAAGGGATTCCTTCCAGTATCACATGGTGTTAATCTCTCAAAGGGCATGTGTCTAAAATCACTCAACGAGAGGGATAAGATGAACAAGATACCATACGCGTCCGTTATTGGATCCATAATGTATTCCATGTTATGTACTCAAATTGATGTCTCATATGCTCTAAGGATTTGTAGTAGATATCAATCGATCCAGGTGAGCATCACTAGATCATTGTCAAGAACATTCTTAAGTACCTGAAGAGGACTAGGGATATGTTCTTGGTTTATGGAGGAGAGGATGAACTCATTGTAAGAGGACACAGTGATGCCAGTTTTCAAACTGACAGGTATGATTTTTTATCACAATCAGATTTTTTCTTTTGTCCCATTGGAGCTGTAGTGAGCTGGAAAAGCTCAATGAAAAGTATTGTTACTAATTGTACTACATAATCAAAGTACAATGCGTTATCGGAAGCTACCAAAGAGGTGGTTTGAATCAAGAAGTTCATCACTGAACTTGGAGTAGTTCCAAGCATTGTTGATCTAATACAATAGGGCCATTGCAGGCCAAGAGACCACGGTCTGATAAGAGATCCAAACACATTATTAGACGTTTTCACCTTATAAGTGAAATACCTAAAAGGGGAGATGTGCAAATAAGTAGAGTACCTACTGATGATAACATCTCAGATCCACTTATTAAAGCTTTGTCATAGTAGAAGCATGATAGGCACTTGGCATCATTTGATATTAAATACGTAAATGATTGGCTCTAGGTGCAAGTAGGAGATTGTTAGTGTAGGTGCCCCTAAGCCAATCATATTGTTATATGGTGACTCTATGGATCATTATTATTCAATCTATGAAAGGCATTGTTTATATTATGTAAAGCATATTTCATATGTATGTATTAATATATGCCCTTAGAGTGGTTGAACCGTGACGAGGGAATCAAGCAATGATAAGTCTTGATTGTGAGATCCCTATGATCACTTGTGGTGGCCATTCTGGAAACGTTCGTAGCCAGAGTATTATCCTGACCTACAACACAAGTAATATAGTAAGGCTATCATAGCGTTGAATGACACTATCAAAAGGTACTAATTGATCTCACGTGTCAAGGTTGTTTGGTGACAACTTGGTGCGACTCATGGGTGCTTGTTATTCACGAGTTCACTGGATTGGCCTATCAGAGGATTCTATATAGATGGTAACAACAATGTCCATGGAATACATCCTCTAATAGATGGTAGTGCATGTGGTCCTTAGACTAGAGATCACCAAAGCGTTGTGTGTATCTATTGGTGTAGTTTGATGCTTACCAAACGTAATCCTGATAGGGCTACCAGTAGGGAGTGATTTGCTACATCGAGAAGTATGGTGGATTGACAGATACAAAGTTTAATCCTTTGCAGGTGCATAAGTCACAATTACAGAATAGTCCTCGAGTAAGGGTCAATCCCACAGAGACTGAAAGTGCTCTCATAATCCTAGAAACTATGCCTTGATCAAAGTAACAAGAATTGAAATTAAGAAAATACGTAAACAACATTAAAGTAAATCTAAATCTAACTATCTACAAAGGATCTAAGGGCTTTAACTCCATCATAATCATCCAGCTATGTGTTCATCATCAAACTATTGTTCTCTCCACTCCATTCTAAAGTTCGTACATCATCGGGTTCAACCTAGTACTTTTCATCATCTAAACTACCTAGTGGCATTGGAACCTATTTGCATAGACACAAATCATCCATTCACAGAGCTAATCAAGATAGGCATGGTGCTTCTCGTTTCTAAGGTATTACTGTGGCCATTTGAAAAAACCTAGTGTTTCCATCAACTAAAATAGCTAGTGGCGTATAGCCTAGTCTAATCAGAAAAACCCATTAAGCGCGAGATGATCTTAAAGACAAAAACCAATCTATACCCAGGCAAGGCTACAAATCAATCATTCCATACACAATCTTGTCTCATACAATCAATTAACAAACATCAGGGTTGAGCAAGCCCTAATATCAACTAAAGATTGAATTTAAACACAATGAATGAATCTAGAACATGATTGAATGGATCAAACAAATATAATAACAATAAAACACAAGCCTTCAATTAGATTAATCAAATCCCTAAAAAAAAAACTAACTACATGAAAGAAAGGAAAAGATTACACCTGGAAGCCATGAAGATCCATGAAGAACAAAGGAGAGGAAGAGAAGGAGAACCTCATCTCCTCTCCAAGCTATTCCATAGCTCCCCCTTTTCCTCTCTTCAAGTTAATTGATATAATAAACCCTAACTCACTAAAATATTGGTAAGGACATTTATTTATAGTAGTAAGGCCATGGGGGTATTATGGTAACAATTCCCTTCAATTGAAAATACATAAAACACATCTGAATGTCTTCCACATGATTTTGATTTTTTGGTGTTGTGGTGCAATTTATAGTTCTACTACGGTGAACAATCTTAAAAAAATCATAATTTCTTCGTTTGAGTTCCGATTCACGAACTGTTTGTTTCCACATGATTTTGATTCTTTGCTTTTCAATGTGCATATATGAGATACTCCTTTTTGTTGGCCTAGAATTTTATATAAATTGTTGATGCATATTATAATCATTCTGGAGGCTCAATTTGGAGAGGCCCAACAACAAGGGACTAAACTAGAACGTTTACAACTTGTTGGGTTTAAACACAACAAGGTATAACATCAAGGAGTAATTCATAATTTACCATGTGATCAAAATTTTCTGTTTTTGATTGATTGCTATATGCATATTCTTGAGATGAAATTGCATGGTGTTGGTTGCATTTGCCTTTAGACCTAGTTAAATTTGAGGATTGTAAATTCAATTTAAATAAGGCACCTTGCCTTTCTTTTAATCTCTTGTAATTCTCTCTCTCATTTTACTCCCCTCGAATATAAATCGATGTTTCTCTTTATTGACGTAAAGTTAAATTATAATTTATATTAATTTAGAGTAATTATAGAGGAGAGAAGAAGCATTGGATTGAAGAAGGCAGGTTTTTAAATCGAAAGTTCTCTTGTAATTTAATTACCTAGGTTAACATACAAATTCTCCAAGGCTCGGGCAATGTGGTTTAGTTAAGGCAATGCACCAATATGTTTATCTTTATTGCTTTAGTTGGCATGCTAAGGTTGAATGGTAGTGATATAACATGTTAATAAAGATAATAAAATGATGAGACCAAAAGTGTAAAAACCCCTTATGAAGGATATTAAGTCTATGAACACCTTCCAACACCATGGGCTTAGTCAAACCATAGATCATCATAACCTTTTCAATCAATGAAGGTATGCTTCTATCAATGGGAATCTAAGTTGCATTGGATTTTTTCCTTAATGATGTTGGATTAGGCTTAACTAGTAGTTTTGGCTTTTTGATCAAAGAAGGTTAAAAATATTATAGAGGCACACATAGAGAAGTGCAATTGTACTAATGCATGGGAAAATGTAGTATCTACTCTACGGATCCAAGAGTTGCCCTTGAGGTCAATGGTCGATGCCATTGGATTGTGTAATTGGTTTGTTTGCCTAATTTATATTTGAGGATTAATGGTTGTCAACATTAGCTGGTATATATTGAGTTTGTGGCCTACCTACATCGACCAATTTTTAACTTGATTCGATCAACAAAGGTTGAAAATAGAATTGATGGGATCTTGGCCCACTAGGAAAGCCAATGGGTCTTCCCAAGTTTAATAGTGAGGGCTATTAGAACTTGAGTAAAATAGTGGAGGCATTTAATTAATTAAAAGACCTTGATTAATTAAATTATAACATGATATTAACTCGCTTAATTTTTCACTTGTAGAATCAGAATTGACAACTCTGCTTTAACGTTGCGATCGATCATCGAAAAATAAAACAAGCTAGATGGAAGTAATTTTTCTAACTGGTATAGAATCTCTGGATTATACTTGGGTCTGATGTTAGGAAACGATCCAGTTATGCAGCGGAAAACAAAAATTTTTACAACAACGGATCATTCCTTAGAATCCAAAATCAGGGCACAGAAATTACAGTTTATACATTATAAGAATCTGTAGAAAAATCAAATTGAAGTTTAAGAAATCATACGCACGATTGGAGGCTCCTCGAAGTTGTCTCTGAACGTATTTTGCTATAGACCCAAGTGTAGGATTGAACCGACGTAGTCCACACGAAGACAATTGGAAGGAACTAAAGAGGGATTTGTAGATCCTCTTTAGCCTTAAGAAACAAGAAGAAAAATCAAAGAAAAACTTTGATTCTTTGCAAAAGCAAAAACCTGGGGCTAGAATGAAAAGGGGCTGTGGGTTTTTCTCTCAAATGAAAATATTGAATAATGAAAAATCTATATCTTTTACAATTAACCTTTTTTTCTTTTATAGTAAAGTTTAATTGCTGTATTTCCATATGGAATAGGCTTGGACTCTAACCCAAACACCCCTTGTTTCCAAACACTCCCAATTAGATATTTATTTTAATTCATCATTATCTCAATTAAAATCAATTATATATATTAACATTTAACAATAATGATAATTTATTTAAATATATGCGAACACATATTTAAATGTAATTTCACTTATTTAATTTTTCTAACAAATTAAATAAAGGCTACAACCTTAGCAGATTTAATTGCAGTGTGAAATTACCAAAATACCCTTTCACCCAAAAAGACGAAAATGCCCTTCCAACTTCCTGGCTCTTAAATTATCTTCTATGTGTGTGACCCATAGGCTCCTCATCATACCGGTAGTGTGTAGTATTGTGATTAACCCCAATTAATCGTCTCACTATATAAAAACCAAGATTGGCCCCTACCAAGACATCATGGCCACCCGATAGATTCGGATTTAGCAAAGTAGCTACCTGTCAATGATATGGTTACCGTACAATTCGATCCTTTCATCATCCGTTATCTCGACGAGACCGAGGCCTAGAAATAGTGTCAAACTACGATTGCTCTCGATATTGTGTATTCAGTTATTGGACCAATGACCTGTATTATAAACTAGATAGAACAATAACTCAATCCCACTGTGGCCACAGTTTTAGTGTCATTGCCATTTACTGAATTGCACCGTGAGATGACTTCTCCTGTACCCAGGAGTGATGAATCCTTTTTATATCCACCATAGTCTTGATACACTCCTTGATGCAGCCAATCACCACCGTATTGACAACTCTGAATAGAACTGCGTTAGACTAGTGTCAAACTACCCTAATCAGTGCACAAGGTGCTCCGATGATCTCAAGTCTAAGGATCACATGCACCACCATTCGTTAGAGGATTTGTTCCATAGACACTGGGGTTACCATCCATATGGAATCCTCTGGTGGGTTAGTCTAGTGAACTTGCTGCGTTGTATTCACCTACAGCAAGCACCCATGTATTGCACCAGGTTGTCACCAAACAACCTTGACAAGTGAGATCAGTCACTGCCTTTCGACAAGGTCGTTCAACACTATGATAGCCTTACCGTATTATCTGTGCCCTTACTTCAGAATAATACTGGGGCCACGGACGTTTCTAGAATGGCCACCATATGTGCTCATAGGGTTCTCACTATCAAGATTTGAAACACTTGATACCCTCATCACGGTTCTACCATTCTAAGGACATATATCAATACATATTGCAATAATAATGATTTATGCGATATAGAATGAAATGCCTTTTATTGATTAATGAACATTGTTACAAAGAGTCAATTCTACAATAATCGATTGGCTCTAGGGCACCTACTCTAACATCTGAAAGTAAATTATATACCATCAGTAAGCTCCTTCCCAAGAGTCTGGTGTTGATATCACCCAGGGATAGCAAGACGGATGAGAGTGCCAAAGTTGGCCCTCACATACTCAAGATAATTGGGTGCAGTGGGAGGGTTGAGACCTAGTTTGGACAATGATGTAGTCTTGAAGTCCTTACATGATTCTTATTCTTTGTTCACATATAACATGAACATGAATGAGTGGAATCTCCCTGTGTTAGTAAGTGATCAGGTTCGCACAACGGAAAAATGTAATTTTAAAAATAAAAGATCACTTACACATCCAAGATCCGAGTACAGATTATAATGTTTTCATGCATAAACAAAAACATAAAATAAAATCTATGTAAAAACAAATCCATACAAGGATTTAGTTCATACCCACTTACACATCCAAGATCTGAGAGATAAGGTGGCTACGGTTTTTTGTTTTTATAAAAAGTATATCTCTTGTGTTTTAATTAAGTTGTACTTATATAATGCAACTAATTAAAACCCTATTCCAATAAGGAATACCCATGGGCACCAACCCAAGCTTACCCTTGCAACCAAACACCATGTAATTGCTATTTTAAATTAATTAATTATTATTATAATTAAAATCAATTAATATATAATAATATATTAACATTTAATTAATAATAACAATTCATTTAAATATATGCATACATATATTTAAATATAATCTCATGTATTTAATTTTAATATTAAATTAAATATCGGCAACAACCTCAACAAATTTAATTGCACTGCGAGATTACCAAAATACCCTTTCGTCCTAAAAGACGAAAATACTCTTATTACAAATTGGTACTTAAATTATCTTCTAAGTGTGTGACCCATAGGCTCCTCATCATATCGGCAATGTGTAGTATTGCGATTAACACCAATTAATCGTCTTACTACACACAGACCAAGATTGGCCCCTAGCAAGGCATCATGGGCACCCAATAGATTCGAATTCAGTGAAAACACAACCTATCAACAGTATGGTTACCTTGATATCAAATCTCTTCATCATCTGTTATCTCATCGAGGCTGAGGTACAGAAATAATGTCAACCTCAGATATCCTCGATATGTTTGTATTCAGTTACTGGACCAATGACAGCAAATATAAATTGGATTGAGCAACAACTCAATCCCACTATGGCCACAGCTTCAGTGTCATTGTCATTCACTAAAATGCTCCGTGAGATAACATCTCCCGTACCCGGGAGTGATGAATCCTTTGTCTATCCACCATAGTCTCGATACACTTCTCAATGTAGCCAATCACTACTGTACTGATAGCTATGAATAGAACTACATTAGGCTAGTGTCAAACTACACCAATTGGTGCACAAGGTGTTCTAGTGATCTCAAGTCTAAGGATCACATGTGCCACCATCCGTTAGGGGATTTATGTAACACCTACTGAAAACTGTACAATGCATGCATAATAACAATAAAAAGTTGGGCCCAAAGTTTTCTTTTCATTACAAACTCATGTGTCTTTTATACATAAAGAGTACTATTTACAAAAATGTATTTTAAAAGACAAAAAAAGGGGAAACAGTGTAGCTATTCCTCATTGCTTGCCGACGCCCCTCTGACCGCAACATCACCTAGAACCTGCATCCACAAAGGAAAATAACGGGGTGAGCACAAAATAATGCTCAGTAAGTAAAACTCTCTATCTGTCTGTCCCCGTATGAATAACTCTTAATTCTTTCCTTATGCTATCTCTGATTCTATTTCTGTTTCTAATAACATCATGGCCTCATCTTACCGGAGGTACGGCCGGATGGCGTTCACACAGCACCATCTCACTCTCTATGGCTATCGGGTGGAATTCACACAGTACCAACCCGTTCTTAGTGACTACCGAGTGAGGATCACAAAGCACCAACTCGGTTCTTTCTAACTATCGGGTGGAGATCACCTAGCGCCTACCCGTTCCTCATGAATTTTGGGTAACGATCACCAAGCATTTACCCGTCTCTAGTCACTATCGGGTGATGGTCACAAAGCATCAACCCGTTTCTACTAAATGTCGGATGATGATCACAAAGCATCAACCTACTTATCTATCACTAACCGGGTAGCGGTCACAAAGCATCTACCCATTTCTACTACTCATCGGGTGACGATCACAAAGCATCGACCCATCACTCTAAGGGCTATTCGGATGATGATCACCAAGCATCAATCCGATTCCCATAACGGTCGGGTGATGATCACAAAGCATCATCCCAACTATACTACTCTTCTAATTCATTCTATTGTAGCATTTTTCAATGCTCTCTACTCTTAGAGTAATTTTACCCACTAAGCTCTCTACTCATAGGGTAATTGCATAAACCATTTCCTTACACTTTCTTAGATCACTTTTCCATGTACAACTAGTGCCTATGGATGGTTCATCTTCACCAATGCACTTATGAGATGCCAACATGCAATGTTGCAAGAATTAAGGTTCATTTCTCACACTCAAACCTCTATTAGGCATTTCATCAAACAACTCATGTGCACTACAAAACTCTATCATAGCCATGATTCTAAAACTTTTCTTAACCATCCAAAATGGGGAAAAACCCCTTCGCAAAGTCACAAAACCTGCCATAGAAAACACTTCCAAAAAGGGAATACATAATACCCCTTAAATTCCATCTCAACTACCTTGCCAAACCAACAACCCATTTCTCAAATTTGCAAGGTATAAACAATCACAAAGCATAGAAATCTCTATTTAATCCTTCATACATGCTATATTACATGCACATCACATACATACATCATTTCTATCAAAACCCTAATCAAGAAAATTCATAAATCTCAACTTGGGTTGGGTTTTACTTACTTGTTAAGGAGAGACTTCACAAATTCTTCCTTTCACTTGTTTAGCTTGATATCTCCTCAAATCTTAGCCAAAAGAATGAAAACCCTCAAACTTCAATATGGGTTAAAACTCCCAAATCACACAACTTAAGAAGAAATCCTTACCTTAGGAAGCCTTAGGTTGCTTTTCTACCCCAAAATCCTTCAAAAATCCCTTGGAAATCCTTGATCAAAAGAAAAGAGAAGTTGAGAGGAGAAGAATGGAGAGTCACGTTTGAGAAGAAGAAATGAGGGGTTTCTTTGATTCTAATTCCTTTTAATGAAATATAAACACACTCATTCCCATTTTGCCCTTGTTCTACTTTGGGAATTCCATCCATATCCTTTGATTCATTACAAACTCACCCCTATCTCAACCTATTCTCCATGAAATATCCTTACAATTAACTCCCCACTTTTCCTGCTAATTAGGGGTAGAAAGGTCAAATTGTCCTTAAGGAAGAAAATATCTAAAACTCAATCAACCTTTTATTCGGCCCGTCGCCGCGGCGAAGAAACCTCTGTCGCCGCGGCGAAACTTTCCAGGGAGTTCCCCTTGGTTTCAACACATCTTCGCCGCGGCGAAGCTTCTTCTTCGCCCCGGCGAAGAACGGCAGACTGAACTTCTTCTGTTTTCATCCAATTTTCAGGGCAAACATTCAACACAACACTCAAACAAATAATAATAACAAAAACCAACTCGATTAGGGGCAAAAGAGGAAACAATAACAACGTACCTCAAGCGGGGCGTTACAATTTATTCCATAGATACTGGAGTTACCATCCATATGGAATCCTCTAGTGGGTCTGTCCAGTGAACTTGCCTATAGTAAGCACCCATGTGTTGCACCAGGTTGTCAGCAAACAACCTTGACAAGTGAGATTAGTCACTGCCTTTCGACAGGGTTGTTCAACACTATGATAGCCTTATCATATTATCTATGTCCTTGGTCAGAATAGTACTGGGGCTACGGACATTTCTAGAATGACTGCCATATGTAATCATCAGGTTCTCACTATTAAGATTTGAAACACTTGATACCCTCATCACGATTCTACCATCCTAAGGACATATATCAATCCATATAATATGATTTACGTGATATACTGGATAATGCCTTTTATTGATTAATAAACGTTATTACAAAGAGTCAATTCCACAATAATTGATTGGCTCTAGGGCACCTACTCCAACACCTTGAGCTTCTATCTGAGACAACAGAGCAGGACATTAAAAGGTCCAAACTAGTGTTTTTAGTTGATGCTAGCACTGGTGAAAGGAAAGGTAAAGGCAAAGATAAGGTTAAAGCTAAATCCAAGCCCAAACCCAAGTCCTCAGATACTCTCAAGTATATGGGAGATGTCAGGAAGGAAAGGAAAGGAAGACAGTTTGCTCTATTGTGGTGGGCCTAGCCATTGGAAGAGACACTACAAGTCCTTCCAAGCAAATGAGAAAAAGATTATTGCTGCATCTTCTTCTAAAGGTATATTCATGATTGAGATAAACTTATCTCCTAGCACATCTAGGGTCATTAACAGTGGATGTACATCACACATTTGTACTAATGTGCATGGACTGCGAAAGAGTAGATCGCTCAATTTAGAGGAGGTAGACCTACGTATTGGGAATGGAGCTAGAGTTTCTACTGTAGTTGTAAATGTTTATCAATTATCCTTGGCTTCGGGCCTTATCTTAGAACTTATGGATTGTTATTATGTACCTTCCTTTTCAAAGAATATTATTTATGTGTCTGCTTTGGATAGTTTTGGATAACATTTTGATATATCTATCAGATTGTTGTCTTTTAGTTTGAATGGTATTCATTATGGAAATGCTAGTTACACAATGGTTTATATGCTCTAGATATGGATAAAGGGATATTCATTCTTGAAAATAAGAAAGCCAAGCATGGCGATCTTAAGCAAACATTCCTCTGGCACTATAGGCTAAGTCATGTTAATCAAACTCGCATAGCAAAAAACTCTATAGGGACGGAGTCTTGGACCCATTTGATTTTCATTCTTCTGAGGTAGGCAAGTCATGCCTTTTAGGCAAGATAACAAAGTTGCCTTTCACTGGCAACAGTAAAAGATTTACAAAACTACTAGGGATCATCCATAGTGATGTATGTGGTCCTATGACAGTTCAAGCAAGAGAAGAATATTCTTACTTGATCACATTTATTGATGATTACAGTAGAAATGGTTTGACAAGTTCAAAGAGTTTAGAAATGAAGTACAAAACAAACTTGGAAATAGTGTTAAAGCTCTTTTGTCGCACCGAGGAGGTGAATACTGTTAGTAAACGGTCCCGTATACGCAGCGGAAACAAAACAAAATTAATGTAGAGATCGTTTACGTGAGCCAAGATCAAGGGTATAATTTTACAATTTTATCAAAGCAAGAATCTGCATAAATTAATAATCTGTGTTTAGAAACCATACGCACGTTTGGAGGCTCCACCACGATTGTNGAGCGATTAGCGCTCACCCTTTCATTGTTGATTGCTTTGCAGGTAGACTAGAAGCGAGGGATGCTAGAGACAGCGGGACTACACGTGAGGGGAGATGATTTATTGTCATCTCAATGTTTTTATCTTGATGTAAATAATGTAAATGATAAATATTTGTGAAATACATTTGGAAGCTTCCACCCTATAAATATGTTTTGATTGTGTAATTTCTTAAAGTTTATAAATTATAAGTTTGGATCCTACGTGACATTTTACATGCATGTTTTGGATATTATTATTATTATCCTGACACAGATTTTTTCTAAATACAACTTGTTCTCTAGACATGTATTCTCGGGATTCTCATTGAGGGATATTCAGAAGATACCTGACTGGAGGGGGGTTTTACAATTGGGTTGAGCATGAAGTAAAGACCAGAACAGCTCAGGTTGTGTTCTCAAGTAAGACAAAAAATATAAACTAAAATTTTGGTTCATTTTGGTCCTTTAGGTGAAGCATGACACCCATCACCTCCCCCCACCCCACCAAAAGAAATAATAATTAAATAATTAAAATGTCAGTTTTCAATTAAAAAGGCTATTCAAATACAATTATTTCATATCCATGGTTTTATGTCATTCCAGAAAATCATGAATTATTTCAAAAATCTTACAATTTACTGATACAGAGAAGTCTTTATTCACCCAAAACCTTTCTTTTCTTTATAGACTACAATTTGCTCTTATTTTCACCTTGATGCACCACAGCCCTACAAATTTGATAATGTTTGAGAATCAAGTACAGTTTTTCCACATATAATTAAAAAAAATAAAGTTGGGGTTAATATCTATATCCCTAACTCACATGATCTCAGATTATTTCAACCACCCTGAAAAAATATTATAAAAGTCTAAAAATGTTTAGGTTCTAACTCTGAAGTAACTAATTCTTCGTTCAAAAAGCTTTATTTGTAATTTTAATTTCAGAAGAGCCTAAAGAGCAAAAATCATTCAATTAACAGGAATCATTCATATACTGACATACNTGTCAAACTACACCAATCGGTGCACAAGGCGCTCCAGTGATCTCAAGTCTAAGGATCACATGCACCACCATTGGCCCTTATAGAAGGAGACCAGATTAGCTCTGTAATGTTGGGTCCCGATTGGAGGACATTACTGATGACCCGATTGGAGAGATTTGTGGGGGGACATCATCCCACTATCACCAGAGATGTTATGTCGGGTCATCAGCCCTCCCAAACATATAGTGAAGCACTCGCCAGAGCCATCAGAGCAGAGGTGTACTTACAGAAGGAGACCAGATTAGCTCTTTCCCCAACAGTGGCAAGTAGTCCTCTCCAGCTTGGCCAATCCAGTAGTGCAGAACAAGTTGTTGGCAAAGACGATAAGGGTAAAGGCAAGAAAAGAGTTCTAACTAAAGCCAAAAGGAAGGACATGAAGAAAAAGGGCCAACAAAGGAAAGGTGAGGTCAGTTACTGTAAGAAATGTTGGAGAAGACACCGGGGTGAATGTCTAGTAGGGACCAATGTTTGTTTCAGGTGCCACCAGCCAGGTCATATTACTAGAGATTGCCCCATTGGTTCTGCAACTTCAGTACCTGCAGTTGGAGGCACGACAGCCAGGGTATATAATATGGCCCAGATGCAGGCAGATGCCAGCCCTTCAGCAATCAGTGGTCAGTTATTATTCCATGATACTCCCTTGTATGCCTTGATTGATTCTAGTGCTACTCATTCATTCATCTCCTATGGTATGATTAAAAGATTAGGGTTAATGCCTATTAGAATAGAACAAGCCATTAAGATTGAATTGCCTGATGGTGAGGGTGTAGTGACCTATGAAGTCTTAATGGGGGAGTTAGTGACTATTAAAGGCCGAGATATGATGGTAGATTTGATTGTCTTCAATATGCCAAACTTTGACATCATTCTTGGGATGGACTTTCTTAGTAGATATGGAGCAGAGATAGACTGTCGTAGGAAAAAAGTCAAGTTTAATCTAGACAATGGGGATAACTTCATTTTTGGAGAAGGGCACCCAACTAGCATGATGATTAGTGCAGCAAAAGCTAGAAAGATGTTGAAAATGGGGTGTTCTGGGTACATTGCACATGTAGTAAGGGAGAGAGTTCGAGCTCAAGTGTACATGAGGTACCTGTGGTAAATGAATTTATTGACGTGTTTCCAGATGAATTGCCAGGTTTACCTCCAGAAAGGGAAGTAGAGTTTAGTATAGAACTAGCCCCCGGTAGAGCACCTATTTCTAAGGCTCCTTATCGCATGGCCCCAGCTGAGCTCCAAGAGTTGAAGAAGCAAGTTACAAGAGTGGTTAGACAAGGGCTTTATCAGGCTGAGTCATTCCCCATGGGGTGCTCCAATTCTATTTGTGAAAAAGAAAGATGGATCTATGAGGATATGTATAGATTATCGTGAACTGAATAAAGTAACAGTAAAGAATAAGTACCCATTGCCTAGGATAGATGATTTGTTTGACCAATTAAAAGGTGCCTCAGTGTTTTCAAAAATTGATCTAAGGTCAGGATACCATCAGGTTAGAGTGGCTAAGGAAGATATACCGAAAACGGCTTTCCGAACAAGGTATGGGCATTATGAATTTGTTGTGATGCCATTCGGATTGACTAATGCACCTGCAATTTTTAAGGACTTGCTGAACGCTAGTTTTTCATGATGTCCTTGACAAGTTCATAGTGGTGTTTTATTGATGATATCCTAGTTTATTCCAGACTTTAGAAGAACATGCCGAGCATTTGAGATTTGTGTTTACAAATTGCGAGAAAACAGCTGTATGCCAAATTTTCAAATGTGAGTTTTGGTTGGATCAAGTTACCTTTTTGGGCATGTGATCTCTAAACGGTGTATCAGTGGATCCTAGTAAAGTAAAGCGGTGCTCAAGTGGCAGAGGCCAAAGACAATAAAAGAGGTTAGAAGTTTTCTAGGCTTAGCAGGGTACTATAGAAGTTCATGGAAGGCTTTGCAAAGATAGCCAGACCCACTTACAGCTCTCACCAGAAGAAGTACCATTTGAATGGACTGAGGCATGCGACAAAGCTTTCAGGTTGAAGAAATGTACCACCTACTGAAAACTGTACAATGCATGCATATAACAATAAAAAGTTGGGCCCAAGTTTTCTTTTCATACAAACTCATGTGTCTTTATACATAAAGAGTACTGTTTACAAAATGTATTTTAAAAGACAAACAGGGGAAACAGTGTACTATTCCTCATTGCTTGCCGACGCCCTCCGACCGCAACATCACCTAGAACCTGCATCCACAAGGAAAATAACGGGTAGCCAAAATAATGCTCAGTAAGTAAAACCTCTATCTGTCTGTCCCCGTATGAATAACTCTTAATTCTTTCCTATGCTATCTCTGATTCTATTTCTGTTTCTAATAACATCATGGCCCATCTTACCGGAGGTACGGCCGGATGGCGTTCACACAGCACCATCTCACTTTCTATGGCTATGCGGTGGAATTCACACAGTACCAACCCGTTCTTAGTGACTACCGTGAGGATCCAAAGCACCAACTCGGTTCTTCTAACTATCGGGTGGAGATCACCTAGCGCCTACCCGTTCCTCATGAATTTTGGGTAACGATCACCAAGCATTTACCCGTCTCTAGTCACTATCGGGTGATGGTCACAAGCATCAACCCGTTTCTACTAAGTGTTGGATGTGATCACAAAGCACTCACTACTTATCTATCACTAACCGGGTAGCGGTCACAAAGCATCTACCCATTTCTACTACTCATCGGTGCGATCACAAAGCATCGACCCATCACTCTAAGGGCTATTCGGATGATGATCACCAAGCATCAATCCGATTCCCATAACGGTCGGGTGATGATCACAAGCATCATCCCAACTATACTACTCTTCTAATTCATTCTATTGTAGCATTTTTCAATGCTCCTACTCTTAGAGTAATTTTACCCACTAAGCTCTCTACTCATAGGGTTTGCTAAACCATTTCCTTACACTTTCTTAGATCACTTTTCCATGACAACTAGTGCCTATGGATGGTTCATCTTCACCAATGCACTTATGAGATGCCAACATGCAATGTTGCAAGAATTAAGGTTCATTTCTCACACTCAACCTCTATTAGGCATTTCATCAAACAACTCATGTGCACTACAAAACTCTATCATAGCCATGATTCTAAAACTTTCTTAACCATCCAAAATGGGGAAAAACCCCTTCACAAAGCCACAAAACCTACCATAGAAAACACTTCCAAAAAGGGAATACATAAACCCCTTAAATTCCTCTCAACTACCTTGCCAAACCAACAACCCATTTCTCAATTTGCAAGGTAACAATCACAAAGCATAGAAATCTCTATTTAATCCTCATACTGCTATATTACATGCACATCACATACATACATCATTCTATCAAAACCCTAATCAAGAAAATCATAAATCTCAACTTGGGTTGGGTTTTACTTACTTGTTAAGGAGAGACTCACAACTTCTTCCTTTCACTGTTTAGCTTGATATCTCCTCAAATCTTACCAAAGAATGAAAACCCTCAAACTTCAATATGGTTAAAACTCCAAATCACACAACTTAAAAGAAATCCTTACCTTAGGAAGCCTAGGTTGCTTTCTACCCCAAAATCCTTCAAAATCCCTTGGAAATCCTTGATCAAAAGAAAGAGAAGTTGAGAGGAAAGAATGGATTCACGTTGAGAAGAAGAAATGAGGGGTTTCTTTGATTCTAATTCCTTTTAATGAAATATAAACACACTCATTCCCATTTTGCCCTTATTCTACTTTGGAATTCCATCCATATCCTTGATTCATTACAAACTCACCCCTATCTCCCCTTTCTCCATGAAAATCCTTACATTAACTCCCCACTTAACTCCCACTTTTCCTGCTAATTAGGGGTAGAAAGGTCAATTGTCCTTAGAAGAAATATCTAAAACTCAATCAACCTTTTATTCGGCCCGTCGCCGCGGCGAAGAAACCTCTGTCGCCGCGCGAAACTTTCCAGGGAGTTCCCCTTGTTCAACACATCTTCGCCACGGCGAAGCTTCTTCTTCGCCCCGCGAAGAACGGCAGACTGAACTTCTTCTGTTTTCATCCAATTTTCAGGGCAAACATTCAACACAACACTCAAACAAATAATAAAACAAAACCAACTCGATTAAGGCAAAAGAGGAAACAATAACAACGTACCTCAAGCATGGCGTTACAAGAAAAGATTAACTACAACTTCAATTCTTACATTGCCAGAAGAAGGCATTGATTATGATATTTACATTGATGCTTCCCACATGGTTAGGAGCAGTGTTGATGCAGCAAGGGAAAGTCATTGCTTATGCCTCTAGACAATTGAAAGACTATGAGAGCAGATATCCTACCCATGACTTGGAATTAGCAGCAGTGGTTTTTGCTTTGAAGATATGGGCGACACTACTTGTATGGAGTGAAGCAACATATACACTGACCATAAGAGTTTGAAGTATTTCTTCACTCAGAAAGAGTTGAATAGTGAGACAGCAGATGGTTAGAATTGGTGACAGACTAGACTGTGACATTAGATACCATCCAGAAAGCTAATGCAGTAGCGATCCCTTAGTAGAAAAGTCCTTTATCTCAAATCACTGTACAGGGACAATTACAGTAGGAGATCCTCCAAGAAGGAATTGAAATTGTGATCAAAGGAGGATTGGCCCAAATGGAGATCAAACCCACTTTGGTGGAGGAGATCAAGATGAAACAGGGTAAAGATGATACCTGCAAGATAATCTGCCACGGATATAGAGGGTAAAGACGACTTTAAATAGTCAATGGGGCACTGATGTTTAGAGATAGAATATGTGTACCTCAAGATGATGAACTAAGGAATAAAATCCTTAGTGAGGCACACAATACACTTTATACAGCCCACCTTGGAAGAGTAAAAATGTATCAAGATGTGAGGAAAAGTTTATAGTGGTCACGTATGAAACAACATTGCCGATTATGTTGCCAGATGTTTAACATGTCAACAAGTAAAGGCAGAGCATCAGAGACCATCAGGATTACTCCAACCCTTAAGATTCCTAAATGGAAATGGTAGGATATCTCAATGGACTCATAGTAGGACTTCCTAAAGTTCAGCAAGTGTATATACATTTGGGTGGTGGTTGATAGATTGACCAAGACAGCTCATTTCTACCTATGACGGATAGATAGATGCATTTCGATTGGGCAATTATATGTCAAGAGATTGTGAGATTACATGGATTACCCAAGACGATCGATTCAGACAGAGATACCAGGTTCATATCAGCTTTCTGGTTGGAATGCAGAGAGCATTGGGTACAAAGTTAGCCTTCAGTACGGCTTATCATCCTCAAACTGATGGCCAAACTGAAAGGACCAACCAGGTGTTGAGACATGCTGAGAGCTTGTTGTATGGATCACAAGGCAAAGGAGTGTTGTACTTCCACTAATAGAATTTGCCTATAACAACAGCTACCATCCCACTATCCAGATGGCCCCATATGAAGCATTATATGGAAGAGTGCAAATCTCTTTGTATTGGGATGATATTAGAGAAAAAGACTCATTGATTCAAGTATTGGACCAGAGATGACCCAGAAAACGATTGAAGATGTTAAGCTTATTAGAGAAAGAATGAAGCAAGCTCAAGATCGACAAAGAGCTATGCCGACCTAAAACGAAAAAAGTGGAATTCCAAGTGGCGACAAGTTTTTGTAAAAGTTGCACCTTATAAACTATTATAGATTTGGAAAGAAAGCAAGCTCGCTCCACGTTACATTAGACCCTTTGAAGTATTGGAAAGGGTAGGCAAAGTAGCTTATGACTTGCGCTGCCAATGAGCATGGAAAGAGTCCATAATGTTTTCCATGTCTCATTGTTCGTAAGTATGTTAGTGATCCTTCACATGTGCTTCAGATGGAGAAGTGGAATTATAGGATAATTGCTTATGAGGAACGCCCAGTTCAAATCCTTACAGAAAGGTAAAAGAGCTCAGAACAAGCAAATTCCACTAGTTAAGTACTTTGGAGGAATCACAAGATAGAAGAAGCTACTTGGAAATGGAGCAAGATATGAAAGATCGATCCCTAGAGCTGTTTCTATAATTTCGAGGACGAATTATTGTAAGGGGGAGGAAATGTAATACCCAGATGTCAAAGGTATGTTCCTAACTCAAATAGTCCTTTAAATGTTAATTTTATGTTAAAAAGCATAAAATCTAACTAAGGGCAAAATAGTCAATTCATTTGGAACGGTATGAATCAATTATCCATAGAAAGCTTAGGGGCAAAATGGTTATTTTGCCTATGATAAGCATTGAAAAGTCAAGGATGAGTAGGCTTCATTTCATTTAATGGCATTAATTAAGTAATAATTATGTCTAGTGTGAAATGACCAAATACCTTATATGAAGAATTAAGGACTTATGAGTTATACAATTAAAATAATGGGCCAATTGCATAATTTTGGAAAATAATGAATATTTTCCTATAAATGAGATGAAATTCGTTCAAGCAAAGGAGAGAGCCTTTCTTCACATTTCTTCATTTCTTTCTCTCAAATCTCCATGAAACAAGCTTTTTTCTCTAAGTTTTAAGGTTTTGCTTAATTTTTCAAGGAGAACAAGATAGACCTTGGATCTTCATTTTGAGGGTTTAAGGTAAGGTTAAAAACTTTAGTTTTGATGTTTTGAAGATTTGAGGTAGATGTTGAGGTATAATGTTATATATGTAGGATTAAGGTTGTAAAAGAAGTAAAGGCAAAGGATTCGTTGGAGGAAGTCTTTAAAAAGGTAAGGGAACCTCCCATGACTTTAGGGTTTATGCTAGGGTTTGTAGATTTTTATAAAACCTTAAATTAAGGCTTTAGGCATGAATTATTTGATGCAAGTAGTTGACTCATTTATTCTACTTATTGCTTTGAATTCATTATACATAAGTTATTGCTCTTATGTTTTATGAGTTGTTATGTTGATTAAGAAATGAAGGTGGATGCTGATTGTGGCAAAACTGTAGTATTGGAGGCCACATGGTGTTGAATGGTTGCTATTAGAAGTGTTAGGTGTTGTTTGCATTAGCTTACAATATTATAGAATAATGGATGATTATGGGAATGAGATTTTACACTTCCTTTAAGATGTTAAAGACTATTAGGGGAGATTTATTTGATCCATAGTTGACATATGGGTTTGTCATAGGAATTGATGTGGCATAGGTAATATGAAAATTCGGATTTAGTGACTTAGGGGTTTTGTTAACCCTGCTTCAGTATTTCAACCATAACTTGAGTTATAAAAATCGAAATGAGATAATTCTTGAAGCATTAGAAAGCTAAGACCAGACCTATAACTTTCATGTTTATGCCAAGAGCCAATTCATTGAGAAAAGGATGAAAATGACCTGAATATAACTGGTTATTAAGTTTAGATCTAACATGACATTCTTATATTATGAATTGAATTATTATGTTTATTGTAATTATGTCATGTACTAATGTTTACCCATTAGTTGATGATCTTTGAAAGTATACATGGTCATGATTTCAATGCATGATTATTGTTATGAAATGGCATGAAGTTGCAATGTAATACAGTTTTAAGATAATGTATGTGAGCAGAGTAATGTAAATGGATTGATAATTCATAGATGAATTAAAAGTATTAGCTCACCAAATATGTATTTACATGCCATAAGATATTAGAGATGCATATAGACATGATGGAAAACGCGTAAGCATATCCTCGTATACCGGTTGAGGAAAGATGAATATATGCTTTAGATGCTAAATAACGCGTAAGCACGCCTCCCTGTGATATGAGCTCTATATGATATGATGCTTAAGATGTTAAGAAAGGTTCGATCGGCTAGACGTTAAATGTTTCATATGCATTTAGTTGCATTACATGAGTTATGATATTATTTACTCATGAATGATTATACTCATGTTAGATGATTTATTATGTCATGACATGTGATGTATGTACTATGTTTACATACTTATTTGTATGTGTACACATGGATGTTTATATAGCCATAGGATAAAATGATTAAAAGCATTGAATTAGTAATAAAAGGGGAAGTATCCCTAGATGTAAAAGATAAGTATGTTTAATAAATAGTTTAAATAAAGATAAATAATCATTTAGAATGAAACAGATCATTCCTTACTGAGCGATTAGCGCTCCCCCTTTCATTTTTGATTGCTTTGCAGGTAGACAAAGCGAGGGATGCTAAGACACGGGACTACACGGGAGGGGAGATGATTTATTGTCATCTCAATGTTTTTTATCTTGATGTAAATAATGTAAGATAAATATTTGTGAAATACATTTGGAAGCTTCCACCCTATAAATATGTTTTGATTGTGTAATTTCTTAAGTTTATAAATTATAAGTTTGGATCCTACGTGACATTTTACATGCATGTTTTGGATATTATTATTATTATCCTGACACAGATTTTTCTAAATACAACTTGTTCTCTAACATGTATTCCGGGGATTCTCATTGAGGGATATTCAAAGATACCTGACTGAGGGGGGTTTTACAATTGGGTTGAGCATGAAGTAAGACCAGAACAGCTCAGGTTGTGTTCTCAAGTAAGACAAAAAATATAACTAAATTTTGGTTCATTTTTGGTCCTTTAGGTGAGCATGACACCCATCACCTCCCCCACCCCACCAAAAGAAATAATATTAAATAATTAAAATGTCAGTTTTCAATTAAAAGGCTATTCAAATACAATTTTTCATATCATGGTTTTATGTCATTCCAGAAAATCATGAATTATTTCAAAATCTTACAATTTACTGATACAGAGAAGTCTTTATTCACCCAAAACCTTCTTTTCTTTATAGACTACAATTGCTCTTATTTTCACCTTGATGCACCACAGCCCTACAAATTTGATAATGTTTGAGAATCAGTACAGTTTTTTCCACATATAATTAAAAAAAAGTTGGGGTTAATATCTATCCCTAACTCACATGATCTCACGATTATTTCAACCACCCTGAAAATATTATAAAGTCAAAAATGTTTAGGTTCTAACTCTGAAGTAACTAATTCTCGTTCAAAAAGCTTTATTTGTATTTTAATTTCAAAGAGCCTAAAGAGCAAAATCATTCAATTAACAGGAATCATTCATATACTGACATACTAATACACTTCTATTCTAGAGAAAACAAATTTTTAGTTTGACATGCACACCAATCTGCAATATTTCCAACACATTCCCTTTAGCAGTGACATCCCCAATATTTCCACTTTAGCAAAGGCTTTGTAAATTGGTGTACGAGTTGACGTTGATGTTACAGCTGCCACATTCTGTGAGCAAAGAATGAGTAAGAAGCAGTAAAACTGACTCCACCACCCAACTTATGATGTAAGAACACCACCTACTTAGCAACATTAGCAGCAACAACCAAAGGAAGAAATAGATGAGGCACAGCTGCAGTTGCCAATCCTACCCCAGCACCCAACTCCATAAAAGATCGCCAGCAAATCGAAGCTAAAATACATATAAAGTTAGAAAATTTATGGGGAAAAATAAAGCGAATTTACCATGACCAGAAGCAATTTACCTGTTTTAAATCATAATCAAATTTCTTCCGGTCGAGCAAAAATCTTTTTCCAATTCGCCCAGCACCATCCTGCAAATATGACATAACTTTAATTCTAAAATTACTTTTCCACGTTCACCTTTTTATGAAACCATATGCAATCTCAGAAGATGAAAAGATTGTAAGGCAATCAAATAGGAAGACAGTAAAGAACAGTTATTGGAGAACACCACAAGGTGGGGAAAGGCCCCCGACTAGGGTTAGGACCCAGGAAGTCCTCGCAGTCAATGTGTAAGTTATTTTAACAATAGAACATAACCAAAATAGATGCTTTCTGTGATCTTTTTCCTCACTTTACAATCTTTCGTCAAGGCATAATGTTTCTATTGCTAATACAGCAGCTTCTCCCGCCCATGAGGTGAAATCTCAAGTTTAAATGCAGATCTTCTATGTGTGTCATGACATGCTTCATATTGAAGTCGCAAGATATGCCTATCTCCTAACAGGTGCCTATGTGTGAAAAAGTTAACTACCTATTCTTGCAATGCTTTGTCGCTACACATTGAGGAATAATCTGGTTTCTCCCTCTAATCTATGTTGTCTACTCTTTTTTGTTGTATTTTTGTCCTCTCCGAAAAGGGGAAAAAAAACTTTGGTTTAATAAAAAGAGTAAAAGAGTTTTATGGGGCTGTTCTATTATACTATCTATCAGTCATTTTGACAGAAAGAAATAGAATATTTTTCAAGCCAAAAGGAGATGAGTTGAATTTTCATGGGACAAAGCTAAGTTTCACGTCTCTTTGGGCTTTTATATCATCTAAACTTTGAGACGTGCCTTTTTTCCTTCTTTTTTTTTTTTTTTTTTTTTCTTTACTTCACAATGGGAGGCAGCAATCAATCCATTGAGTCATTTCCTCACAGTGAATTTCTGATTTCAGGACTCTCAGATAATGTCCTGATCTCTTCATTTTGAACATTTTTGTTTTAAGGTTGTCCTAATCTATATATTTATATATACAAATGACAGTTTGTTCACTGCTTTGTAAATCCTTCTTCAATCATTTAAGATTTTGATGGAACCCAGCACTTTACCAGACCCTCTTCACACTCACACGCAACACCCACAACTCAAATACAAATAATAATTACCCAGAGCAACAATCAACAATATTTCAGCATCAATCCAACACAACAGCTCAAAATAATGAAAGGTATATTAATCATAATAAAGAGTTTAAGAAAACAAAGAGTTTGTGTGAATAAAACAGTAAACAGTAGCACCAGCTGTCTTCGAGGGCCAGCCTCCTCCCTAATTGCTAACTTCAAGGGTTAGCTCCTCCCAATTTACCAATATTCTTCCCTTCCCTAATCTGTGCTCTCCCTCTCTTTTATCCTCCAACTCTCTCTCCTCTGTAACTGAATTCCTTTGTCCCAACCTCCAATCCCACCTGTCAAGCCTAAACACCATGGAAGTTTCCTGCCAACATCCCCTCAATCCACTACTTGCTACTTATTTCACTTTTCTACACCCTCATTGTCCAGGTCCCATCATTACCCTCCCCAAGCGTACCACCTTGTCCTCAAGGTGGAAGATGGAAATTGTTTACCCAACGCCACCCCATTCGTTCACTCGTTCATCATACTTCTTTTCTTTACCCAACTCTTCCTCATCTTCTTCTTCGACCAAAATATTTGAAATTGTTTTTCACTGCAGCGTGTTCTGAAGAGAATTTGGCGTAACTTCGGAACACAGCCCTTTCTCTTTTTTCCATTGAATCTCTTCTTCCGTCATTCGCCGGAAAGGGGTGATCTTTGTGGAATAAAACTGGAATCGGACTGTCGATTCACTGTTGTACTCGAACTCCGGTAACTAAAGGCTGTCGCAACACCAGATGGTGCCTCTTCCCAAGATCGACGCTCCGGCGAGAGTTGCCAGAGTATCGCGACTGTCATTGAAAGAATTCGATCTGGAGTTTTTGCAATCTTGGTTAAATTAGATTGACCCTAGACCCATTTGTATTGACCCAATTGTTCCCCCAGGCCAAACTCAGATGAATTAAAACCCTTACCTAGTCCATTATCTAATGAATTAAACCTTCTGCCCAAACCATTTTCAAATAAACTAAAGCCTTGGCCCAATCCTTCTCTAATGACCCAAGCCCATGCCCATAACTAAACCCATTTAGCCCCATTGATCTCCCTGTTTGCCCAGCCCAATTTTTTAAATCCTCCAAGGCCCAATTTTTTTCCTCCTTCTTTGGGCCGAACCTAATAAGTGAACTAACTATTAGATTGGGCCAATCTGATTTGGGCCCGAAATTTTGATTTTAGCCCATCATAAAAAGCTGATAAAACTTCTTCCTTCTCTTCAACAAGAGCGGATAGCTTCCACTTCTGAAGATGCTCCTCCACCATACCCAGCTGTTGGGTTCCCCATCAATGATTCGTATGTACTTCCTTCGTCCCTGTCCATGCACACGACTGTTGCTGCAAGTACCTTCGGCGCTTCTTTTCCGTTAACGTTGAAGTATCGCTCGATTCTGAACACCCACTCATGTGGTCTTCGCCGGAAAAAATGGTTATCTCCATTTCCGGCCACCCACTCTCACCCCGATTATGCCTTGGATTGCTGGAGTTTCCAGCTTCATTTTGTCCTCAAGGTTCTGTCATTAACTGCCCCTGAAGTTCTCAATGACCCACTCTCTTCTGTTGTTCCCAAAGTTCCCTTGTGAATAACCATATTCTGGTTTGCTTTCCAGATAAGTCTCTTCTACGAACTTCTTCTTCATCCTTTCTTCTCATCCAATTTTGCATCTCACACATTTCTCTCATGGCACCCATGGTTCAGATAACCTGGACACCTCTCTCGGAACACCAATCAACTTCCTCTCAATAATTAGTCCTTACCTCCATTCTAGTACCAACCGTAACCCACAATCGTCGGCTCTGTACCAATTGATGGAACCCAGCACTTTACCAGACCCTCTTCACAACTCACAACGCAACACCCACAACTCAATACAAAATAATAATTACCCAGACGCAACAATCAACAATATTTCGCATCAATCCAACACAACAGCTCAAAATAATGAAAATGGTATATTAATCATAATAAAGAGTTTAAAGAACAAAGAGTTTGTATGAATAAACAGTAAACAGTAGCACCAGCTGGTCTTCGAGGGCCAGCTCCTCCCTAATTGCTACCTTCAAGGGTTAGCTCCTCCCAATTTACCAATATTCTTCCCTTCCCTAATCTGTGCTCTCCTCTCTTTTATCCTCCACTCTCTCTCTCTGTAACTGAATTCCTTTGTTGTCCCAACCTCCAATCGCCACCTGTCCTAGCCTAAACCCATGGAAGTTTCCTGCCAACATCCCCTCAATCCACTACTTGCTACCTTATTTCACTTTTCCTAAACCCTCATTGTCCAGGTCCCATCAGTTTCTTGAGTTACATACAAATAAAAAAGGACAAGTAGAACTGAAGGAAATATGTAATATAGTAGAAAGATAGGGTTGCATAAGTACAGTAGCACGGGCCATCTTATGGTATATTTTCTGACAGCAGTAGCACAAGTCTAACAAAGCATTGTCTTCCTACAATTAAAGCTCGTTCAATTCTACATAAGAATATGTCAAATTGGTTACTGAAAATGCTAAAGATACGTACCTTGATAATCCAATTAATAGCACAGCCCCAGAGTAGCTCTATTTCTGGAGACACCAACAGAACTCAAAAGGGTCTGAGTAGTGAAAACACCAATTGCTCCACCAAAGAAGTGCTACAATCAATATGAATGATTTATTTATCAATTTTGATAGTACTGAGATAATCATATCTACAAGCAAGAATTATCATCATCATCATATGAGACATAACACATCTAAAAATTTGAGAAAAACTTCTCCAACCTTCACTCCCCACTTACCCTAGGTTCATAAAAATAAATAAATAAATAATACCTTTAAAGCCCTCCATTTCATGTTAGAAGGGGTAACACTATCAGGGAAACCATCCGGTACAACATAGGATCTATAGAATGACATCAATTCCTGCACAACAAATTCATAGATAAAACACAAGCACAACACACTAATTCATAAGCAACGACTATAACCCCCTCTCAATTTCATTCAAGACACAATCCAACATTACATAATTATTCTATCTCTCAGCTAAAGAACAATGATCTATTATGATCAAAATCCGATACCAATCTCCTAGGCATTAAGCTAAGGCAAATGACACAAATCAAGTATCATTTTTTGCATCATCAGTTTAAAAGGAACTGCTATGTTGCTGGCCCGATAAACCCAACAACATTACTGACTTGGGGCATTCTTCCTTACTAGTACTATCCCTATGGGACACAAGGTCACACAGTTACCAGTCTAGTAAACTTAATCGCTAAGCTAAAAAGCACAGTACCAATAGATCAATCCAACTCTAACTGATAACATTATCATACCAGTAACAAATTCTTAAGGCGCCAGTAACATTACCGGACCGATATTACAGTTAAAATAACTCATTTCTATTCTGTTACCACCAATAGACAAAAAACAAATTCTTGTTAATTCATACTTAGCACTAATTTCATCTCACTATATACTGTTGATTCCAGTACAATTAGAACAACAAATAAATACTTTTATAGTTCACTTTCATAACCATTATCTTACTAAACACATTGATTCCAGCACTGGCAACTACGCAAGTAACAATTAAAATATATAATGAATAAAAACTATATTCAATTTAAAAGAGAGAGAAGAGAGAGAGAGGAAACTGACCTCAGCGGGAGCTTGAGGACTCTGCAAGAAACCACGAATAGAATTCCTCTTAAACTTTCCAGCACCGTCTTTTTCCGCCACGTAGTTCCACTCTCCGACCGTCGATTTCCTCTGCACAGATCAACCTCAAGCTCGACTCAACAACTGCTGTCCTTCAACCAATCCAACGACGACGACCTCGCTCATCCACAACACGGCCCGCCTCGCCGATCGGCGCACTCGACGTCGCCAGATTCGCGCTGATACGCATTGTCTCGCGCACGAGCAGACGCGCGTCCTGCGCCGCGGACGCAGCCGGAGCCGAGTTTAGCGACTGAAAGCTTAACAATTAGTCAAAAATAAGAGTTAAGATTCCTTTCTAAAACCATCAAGGACTGGCTAACAAAAAAGGCCAAACACACGTGGATTACATCAGATTTTCAAAACCAATGGTGCTGCTCCTCACAAAAAGACCAACACACGGGTGTTTACTAAAAAAAACCCGACATTACTTCAAATGTGTAATATTGTTAAAATTAACAAAAAAAAACCTAATACCTCTTATATTTTTTTATGATTTGTTTAAATTTAATTAATTTATAGGGTGACTAGAGTACTCAAGGAGAGATGATCATAAATCTCAATATTTAGAGCTACAAAGATGTAGTTAAGGCACATGCTGTGTTTTTTGGCTTGTGCTTTTGGGCATCATTAAATTGTAATATATAATTTTCGAAAAAATTGTACAATGTTTTTTTTTTTTTTAATTAAAAATTTAGTAGCTTTATGATATATTGGATGTATGGGTCAAAAACTGTCCTGGGCCTTATCAGACCCAAAGAAGTATTTTCTACTTCATAGGCCTAAGGTCGCGGCCCAATTCTGATTGCGCCAGCATCATAATTCATGGCATGGGCCAAAAGATGCGGCCCAAATTCAACCTCTCTCCAGAATGGGCATCACAGATAGCCCACCTAAGGTCAAGCCTTACAGACTAAGGTAATTAAGACTCTTCCTATTTGGGTCATATCCTAATTTGCCCAAGATTCGTATCTTAGGTGAATTAGGACTCTTAATACTAAAGAGGTAAGTGAACCAAGATCTTTCCTATTCACTAAACCTTTACCATTATGGATTGAAAGTCTTATTAGGATACGGAGATTCTACATCTATTACATAAACAGGGGCACTCCTTTGTTTAAGCATTCAATCTCAATACCACCTATTTGCACCCAAACTCTTGCCCTTAAGAGTTATACACCCACGTCGTAGTTCTAGTTTCCAACTGAACTTCCGGTAACCCTTCCTTCCCTTTGCTGTCACTAAATTGCCTCATTCAACCTTACTAACTTGAGCGTCGGAGTGCCTATGGCAGACGCCACACCGTTGTGTACGTAAGCTTTGGGCTTGTTTACTTTGTGTGTAGGTACAACAGATTGTCAATGGCCTTAACCTCACGGGGATCAGACCCTACTTCTACAACCGTAAATCTTAGCATCTATAGTTTAGCGCCCACTTGTTAGGAAACGACCCGGTTGCGCAGCGAAAAACAAAAATTTTTCAACCATGGATCTTTCCTTAGAACCCAAAATCAAGGCACAAATTTTACAGTTTATGTATTATATCAAGAATCTGCAGAAAAAGTAAATCCAAAGTTTAGATTCATACCCATGTTGGAGGCTCCACCAATATTTTCTCTGAACGTGTTTGCTACCGACCCAAGTGTACAATCGAACCAAGAAGTCCACATGAGGACAATCACCAAGAACCAAGGAAGGATTTCCTNCAATGAAAGATTTGGGAGAAGCAAATTACGTCCTAGGAATTCATATCTATAGAAATAGAGCAAAAGGACTGATAAGGTTATCTCAAAGCATTTATATAGAGAAAATGTTGAAAAAGTTCAACATGCAAGACTCCAAAAGAGGTTTTCTTGCCTTGCGGTCATGGACTACATATTTCTAAAGATATGAGTCCTAAGACTGAACTAGAGTGATAATAGATGCGTAATATACCCTACGCTTCAGCCGTAGGTAGTCTTATATACGAAATGCTATGTACAAGGACTGATATAACCTATGATGTAAGTGTTGTGAGCATATATTAATCAAATCTAGGAGAGAAACACTAGTCAACTGTTAAAACAATCTTTAAGTACTTGAGAAGGACTAAAGATTTAATACTGAGTTATGGAGGTTTAGAATTGAAAATCCAAGGATACTTAGATTTTGATTTTCAATCAGATGTGGATGATAAAAAGCCTACATCCGGCTTCATCTGTACATGTAATGAAGGAGCAATTATTGGAAAAGTTCCAAGTAGTCGACCATTGCTGACTCCACTACAAAAGCTGAATATATTGTTGCTTCAAAAGCAGTAAAAGAAGGTGTGTGGATACGCAAATTTGTAGTCGAACTTGACATGGTTCCGAACATGAGTTATCTGATAACCTTGTTTTGCGACATAATAGTGCTATTGCACAAGCAAAAGAACCAAGAGCACACTAGAAATCAAAACATATTCAGCGTAAATATCATATTTTGAGAGAGCTTGTTGAAGTTGGAGAAATTTTGGTGTAGAAAACACCTTCAACGGATAACATAGCTGACCCACTTACTAAAGCGATGACACATAAGCAATTAGATCATCATCTTGAGAAGATGGGTATTAGATACCACAACGATTGACTCTAGTGCAAGTGGGAGTTTTGTTAGTGTATGCCTTAAGAACAAATTGTGTTGTCGGTTCCAGGGTATTATGTTTTGTATATATATGTTAATGTATATGATTTGTATATACATTTTTATCTTATTAATAAAAGAAAGTGTTCTTATTTCACATGTGGTTTACTGCTTCATATATATGTGTGTGTGTACATACATGTGAAATGTTCGGATGATACAAATCTTTAGAGATCAAAATCATCAAAATATTCTCTACATAGGTAATATTAATTGGGCAATAATATTACATAGTAGGCATGCTGAATGCCTCCATTAAATATCATGTGATGTTATTAGTATGGGTGATTATAAAAGTTATACCACTAGGGCATTAGCATGGATAAGCGGTTAGTGAACTATTTATCGAATATGGCCATTTATGATGAATCACATGGACATTTAGAATGCAGTTAATGAGGCTAATCATGTCATGTGTAACAAAGCCAATTTGGTTATCTGTTATTTACGTGTGAAGACAAGTGATAGTCAAGATGGGATCTGTTGACTTGGTATAGGTTGATATCAAGTTTCTAGACAAATGTCAAGATACATTGGAAAAGGGAAATCTCCAGCCAGGGTACATAAAATGTTACCTGAAAGGTTGTTTTATGGTGATACGTTCCGTATGTATTGATTGTCAATTTGATATAAGATTAAGAGTAGGATTTTGACATACCATGAATCCATTCTTAATTGGGATTAGATAACTGAAGGATTTAATTACACGGCCCATATGATTATAAAAGGGTTTGTTGGAGTATATCTGTAATACCCAAGATGTCAAAGGTATGTTCCTAATTCAAAATAGTCCTTTAGATGTTAATTTTATGTTAAAAAGCTTAAAATCTAACTAAGGGCAAAATGGTCGATTCATTTGGAACGGTATGAATCAATTATCCATAGAAAGGCTTAGGGGCAAAATGGTCATTTTTCCTATGGATAAGCATTGAAAAAGTCAAGGATGAGTAGGCTTAATTGCATTTAATGGCATTAATTGAGTAATAATTATGTCTTGTGTGAAATGACCAAAATGCCCTTATATGAAGAATTAAGGACTTATGAGTTATACAATTAAAATAATTGGGCCAATAGTATAATTTTGGAAAATAAATGAAATATTTTCCCATAAATGAGATGAAATTCGTTCAAGCCAAGGGAGAGAGCATTTCTTCCATTTTCTCTCAAATCTTCCACGAAACAAGCTTTATTTCTCTAAGTTTTAAAGGAGTTTTGCTTAATTTTTCAAGGAGAACAAAATAGGAGCCTTGGATCTTCAATTTGAAGGGTTTAAGGTAAGGATTAAAAACTTTAGTTTTGATGTGATTTGAAGATTTCAAGTAGATGTTGAGGTATAATGTTATATATGTAGGAATAAGGTGTAAAAGAAGACAAAGGCAAACGATTTGTTGGAGGAATTCTTTAAAAACGTAACGAAGAACCTCCCATGACTTTAGGATTGTGTTAGGGTTTGTAGATTTTTATGAAACCTTAAATTAAGGCTTTAAGGCATAGAATTAGTTGATGGCAAGTGTAGTTGAACTCATTTATTCTACTTATTGCCTTGAATTCATTATACATGAAGTTATTGCTATCTGTATTTTATGAGTTGTTGTGTTTGATTGAAGAAAATGAAGTGTGGATGCTGATGGTGGCAAAACTTGTAGTATTGGAGGCCACATGGTGTTGAACGGTTGCTATTTGGAGTGTTGAGGTGTTGTTTGCATTAGCTTACAATGTTATAACAATAATGGATGATTATGGGAATGAGATTTTACACTTTCTATAAGATGTTAAAGACTATTAAGGGGAGTTTTATTTGATCCATAGGTTGACCTATTGGTTAATTGTCAATAGGAATTGATGTGGCATAGTTAATATGAAAAATTCAGATTTAGTAAGTTTAGGGCTTATGTTAAACATGCTTCAGTATTTTGACCATAACTTGAGTTATAAAAATAGAAATGAGATGATTCTTGAAGTATTAGAAAGTTAAGACATGGACCTATAACTTTTATGTTTATGCCAAGAGCCAATTCGTTTGAGAAATGGATGGAAAATGGCCTGAATTATAAACTGGTTATTAAAGTTTAAGATTTAACATGATCAATTCTTATGATTATGAATTGATTATGAATTTATTATTGTAATTATGCCATGTACTAAGGTTTACCCATTAGTTAGATGATCTTTGAAAGATATACATGGTCATGATGTTAATGCATGATTAATGTTATGAAATGACATGAAGATGCAATGTAATACATGTTTTAAGAGATGTATATGAGCAAGAGGTAATGTAAATGGATTGATAATCCATGGATGAATTAAAAGTATTAAACCAAAATATGTATTTACATGCCATAAGATGTTAGAGATGGATATAGACATGATGGGAAACGCGTAAGCATATCCTTGTATACCGGTTGAGGAAAGATGAATATATGCTTTAGATGTTAAATAACGCGTAAGTACGCCTCTTGATGATATGAGCTCTAAATGAATTTGAGGCTAGATGATATGAAGTGCTTAAGACGCTAAGAAAAGTCTGATTAGCTACATGTTAAATGCTTCATATGCATTTAGTTGCACTACATGAGTTATGATGTTATTTACATCATGAGATGATTTATACACATGTTAGATGATATTTAAATGTTATATCATGACATGTAATGTGTGTGTACTATATTTACATACTTATTTGTATGTGTATGCATTGATGTTTATATAGCCATGGGATAAAATGATGAAAGACATATGGAATGAAAAAAAAAAAAAAAAAAAGGGAAGTAGCCCTAAATGTAAAAGGTAAGTGATGTGTTAACAAATATGTTTAAATAAAGGTCAAATAGCACATTTAGAATGAAATGGATCATTCCTTACTGAGTGATTAGCCGTGAGTGCAAACTTTCATTCTTCTTCTCTCCACCGCCATTCTACTTTCCTACTTCCTCTCAACTCCTCTTTCATTAGTTCAAGGATTTTTAGAGGGCTTTTTGGAGTTATTGGAGTAGAAAATCAAGCAAGACATCCTAATTAAGGATTCTTGCTTTGGATGTGAGGTTTTGTGTATATTGTATATTAAGTGTATGGTTTTATTGTTAAGGGTAGAGAAAAGTCAAGCAAGCAAGGAAAAGAAAATACTAGTGAGAGTTCTCCATTACAAGGTAAGTAAATCCCCACCCAAGTTGAGATTTGAGACTCTTCCTTGAGTAGAGATTAATAGCAATTATGTATGCATGTTAAGTGCATGTTATATGCTATGAATTGAGATTAATTATCCTGTTGTGATTGAATACACTTCATTTAGAGAATGTGGATATTGTTGAGAAGATGTAGTTGAGATGAGTTGGAAGGTTTTGAGTAAACCTTTTTAGAAGTGTTATTCCTTAGCAGGATTTAAACTATGTGAGGGAGTTGTCTCCCATTTGGATGGTTAGAGATAGGAATAGAGCTATTGTTATAGTAAAGTCTTTATATGCACTTGAGTTTTTTTTGATGAAATACCTAAGAGAGGTTTGAGTATGAGTAGCAAGCCTAAATTCTTGCAATATTGCATGTTGGCATCCATAAGTGCAATAGGGAAATGAACCATCCATATGCTTAATTGTGCATTGAGGAGTGACTTAAGAAAGAGTAGAAAACTTTGTGAATGAACTACTCTAAGAGTATAAGAGAATGAGAAGTGCTAGTTCTAGAGTAGAGTGAATGAGAAGAGCACTAAAACGGGTAAGTTGCTTTGATCTCCACCCGATAGCTATGAGAAACAGGTTGACGCCTTGTGATCTCCACCCGATAGGTATGAGAAACGTCTTAACGCTTTGTGATCTCCACCTGATAGTTATGAGAAAACGGTTGACGCTTTTGTATCTCCACTCGATAGTTATGAGAAATGGGTTGATGCTTTGTGATCTCCACCCAAGTCACGAAGATGGTTGTTGCTGTGTGAACTCCACCCGGCCGTGCCTCCGGCAAGATGAGCCATGACATATAGTAGAGGTTAATAAAAGAAAGCGGTGTGAAAAGAAACAATAAAAGAAATAGTGTACGGAAAGAATTAAGAGAAATAGTTCGGGGATAGACAGTGAGGACTTACTTACTGAGTATTATTTGTGCTCACCCTATTATTTTCCTTTGTGGTTACAGCATCTAGGTGATCTCGATCGGTGTGGGCATCGGCAAGCGAGGAGCAATAGCCACACTGTCCCCTGTTTGAATGGCATTTTGTAAATGATACTCTTTTGTACAAAGAATGTATATACATAATACAAAATTTTTGGGCCCTTTTTTTATTATTGTACATGATTTTTTTAGTATACAACATTATTACAGATCATTTACTAACAGATGGTATTATGCATATTTATGATGCAATGCACAAATGCATAGATTATGCATTTTCTTTTCTATTTCTTATTATGTTTTCCGTTTCTTATTCTATATTTCTTTTTTCTTTTCTTGCCGATCGGACTCAGTTGAGGCATGGATTTGGAGCCTTGGCCATGTGAGTGAATTCTCTAATTCTAGGTACAGTCCTCATCCACACGCACTTCTAATGGACTGTACAATTCTTCTTTCTGAATTCTAAGCCGCCACTAAAGGCGGCGTGCATGTGGGACTCTGTCACTCACGGCTCCCCATCGCAACAACCTTCTTTTCTTTTTATCTTTTTACACTTCTTTAACTAAAATTTCAGATTTAAATATCTAATATCTCTTCCTTTCTATTTCTCTTTAACATATTTTTAGTGCTTTTTCATCTCTATGAAGATGTATGTAGGTAGATGGTTTCATGCTTATAATTATTCTAAATGCAAGGATGCCATGTAGCATAAAATAAGTTTCTCTCTACCATCTACAAACTCATATCAATCATAAATGAATAAAACTCATGCTACGCTTCTCTTGGACATTTCATCAAACATATTGCATGCATAATCAAACTCTAATTTGACTACAATTCTATCTCTTTCTCAAGCCACCAATATTTGGAGTAAAACTCCCTTAAACATTACAACCTGTCCAAAACAATACACTCCCAAAAATTCTACTCAACTCTTTCTAACTTCCAACAACTCAATTAATCACATACAACCAAAACCACTTCTCATGGCTAAATTCTATTCATCAATAATCTCAAACTCATCAATAATTCATCAATTTCATCAACAATTCTCAAATCATAAGCATATCCATGTATGTAAAATCTCTACACACTTGATTTCTCAAATCATAACTTGGGTGAGATTACTGACTTTTGATATGACCGCATCCAACTTCTTTTAGAATCTTCTTTGTTCAAACTCTCTTCCTCTTAAATCTTATGAGCATAAACCATCAAAATCAACACTTTAAAAAAATAAAAAATCATTCTTAGTGTAAGGATCTTACCTAAAGTTGGTTGGGATTGAAATCCACTCAAAATACCCAAAATCTATGAATTCTTTTGAAAAAGAAATAAAGAAATTGAGAGATTGGAGGAGATGGCGTGAAAATGGGTTTGAAGAGTGGCTAGGGTTTCACTCTTCAATCCTTGATATAACATAAAAATATATATAGTTTCCCATCTTGCCCTTGCATTTCTTTAAAATTCCATCATATCCCTTAGTCAATTACCATAATGCCCTCATTTTATTGCATTCTCCATGACATTCTATCTCTTTTCACTCCCCACTTTTTCAACTATTTTGAGTGAAAATACCATTTTAAACCCTAATGCAAGTTTAAGGCATTTTCTTGACATTTTCTCAAAATAACTTTAGCGAAAAACCACTAAAGTATAAGACTAAATTAAATTACTTCCTCCATGTGGCATTACAGTATCCTGAAGAAAGTTTAGGATATTATTTTTACTTCCCTACTGATCAAAGAATCTCAATCAGTAGAAACACACATTTCCTTGAGAACGAAGTCTTAGAAGAAGGAGGTGCAGGAAGAAAAATTGAACTCAAGAAATTCTGAAGAGTTTAAATCGATAATACTCAATAGATGAACCAGATCAAGAAATTCAATCATGACCAACGGTACCAGCCCATAAATCTTCTAGAATATTTTGACCTCCAAGAGATATTATGACTTTCTACATGAAAAAGTTTTTGAATCTTTTTTAGTGGGAGAAGTTGATCATGGAGTTGATCCTAAAACTATTAAGAAGCGATATTAGATATCGATTCTGGAAGATGGCTAGAATGATGAATTCTAAAATAGAATCCACTGCATGCTAATCAAGTTGTGCACTTGTTGATCCTCCAGAAGGAATAGTTCCTTTGGCTGTAAATGGGCTTCAAGAGAAAGTTTGGCAAGATGGAAGGTAGAGACCTATAAAGCAGACTGGTAGCAGAAGTTTATACCATACAACAGGGTTGGTTAGAGAAACTTTTTCACTAGTTGCCATGCTTAAATCCATTAAAATCATGCTAGCCATAGTAGCACACTATTATTATGAAATTTGTTAGATGGATGTCAAGACCGCATTCCTCAATGGTTTATTGAGGAAACATAATATGCAGCAATCTGAATGTTTGTATCCAATACTAAGAGACATAAAGTGTGCAAATTACATAGATCCATTTATGGATTGAGCCAGCTTCCAGAAGACTGGAATATCTGATTTGATGAAACGATCAAAACTTTTTGGTTTCATAAGATGAATGAACGTGGTGTATACAAGTGGGTAAAAGATCATGTCACGATTTTCCTCAATTATATGTAGATGACATATTATTAATGGAAATGATATTGGCATGATGATCGAAGTTAAGTTGTGGTTGTCAAGGCTTTCACAATGAAAGATTTGGGAGAGCAAATTACGTCCTAGGAATTCATATCTATAGAATAGAGCAAAAGGACTGATAAGGTTTACTCAAAGCATTTATATAGAAAAATGTTGAAAAAGTTCAACATGCAAGACTCCAAAGAGTTTTCTTGCCTTGCGGTCATGGACTACATATTTCTAAAGATATGAGTCCTAAGACTGAATTAGAGCGACAATAGATGCGTAATATACCCTACGCTTCAGCCGTAGGTAGTCTTATAGACTAATGCTATGTAAGGCCTGAATAAGCCTATGCTGTAAGTGTTGTGACATATATTAATCAAATCTAGGAGAGAAGAACACTGGTCATGTTTAAACATTCTTTAAGTACTTAGAAGGTAAGATTTAATACTGAGTTATGGAGGTTTAGAATTGAAATCCAAGGATACTTAGATTTTGATTTTCAATCAGATGTGATGTTAAAAAGCCTACATCCGGCTTCATCTGTACATTGAATGAAGGAGCAATTATTGGAAAAGTTCCAGTAGTCGACCATTGCTGACTCCACTACAAAAGCTGAATATATTGTTGCTTCAAAAGCAGTAAAAGAAGGTGTGTGGATACGCAAATTTGTAGTCGAACTTGACATGGTTCCGAACATGAGTTATCTGATAACCTTGTTTTGCGACATAATAGTGCTATTGCACAAGCAAAAAACCAAGAGCACACTAGAAATCAAAACATATCAGCGTAAATCATTTTGAGAGAGCTTGTTGAAGTTGGAGAATTTTGGTGGTAGAAAAACACCTCAACGGATAACTAGCTGACCCACTTCTAAAGCGATGACACATAAGCAATTAGATCATCATCTTGAGAAGATGGGTATAGATACCACAACGTTGACTCTATTGCAAGTGGGAGTTTTGTTATTGTATGCCTTAGAACAATGTGTTGTCGGTTCCAGGTATTTATGTTTTGTATATATGTTATGTATATGATTTGTATATACATTTTTATCTTATTATAAAAAAGGTTCTTATTCACATGTGGTTTACTGCTTCATATATGTTGTGGTGTACATACATGTGAAATGTTCGGATGATACAAATCTTTAGAGATCAAAATCATCAAAATATTCTCTACATAGGTAATATTAATTGGGCAATAATTTACATAGTAGGCATGCTGAATGCCTCCATTAAATATCATGTGATGTTATTAGTATGGGTGATTATAAAAGTTATACCACTAGGCATTAGCATGGATAAGCGGTTAGTGAACTATTATCATGATGGCCATTTATGATTGAATCCACATGGACGGCATTTTCGTCTTTTTAAGGCGAAAGGGTATTTTTGTAATTTCACAGTGCAATTAAATTTGCTGAGATCGTAGCCTTTATTTAATTTATTAGAAAAATTAAATAAGTAAAATTACATTTAAATATGTGTTTGCACATATTTAAATATATTATCATTATTGTTAAATGTTAATATGTATTAAATATATGTTAATTGATTTTAATTGAGATAATGATGGAAAATAAAAATATCAAATTGGGAGTGTTTGGTAACATGGGGTGTTTGGGTTGGAGCCCAAGTCTATTCCATATAGGAATAGGGCCACTTAATTTACTATAAAAGAAAAGGTGTGTGTTAATTAATGGGTGAGAATTTTTTTCTTTGAAAACACACACACAACAGCCTCTTTGTACTCTCCCACGGAAGAAACCAATTTTGCCTAAAATCAATTCATTTTGATTTCATTCTTCTTTAATCTTAAAGCCAAAGAGGATCTAGCAAATCCCTCTTTGGTTCTTTGTGATTGTCTTCGTGTGGATTATGTCGGTTCGATACTACGCTTGGGTTGGTAGCAAAAACGTTCAAAGGCAAACGTGGTGGAGCCTCCAAACGTGCGTATGATTCTCTTAACTCATGATTAACCTTTTTGTGCAGATTTTCCTTTAATATAAATTGTAAAATTATACCCTTGATCTTGGCTCATGTAAACGATTCCTGTATTATATTTTTTTGGTTTCCGCTGCGTATATGGATCATGTAACGCCCCACTTGAGGTATGTAGCTAATGTTTCTTATTTTCCTCTTATTTGAGTCGGTTTATTATTAGTATTGTTTGGTTGGCCCTTAGTTCAATGGAGATATTGGTTTGGTTAAGTGTTTGCCCTGGAAATTATGAAGAATTGGCGAAATTTTAGGGTTACAGGCTTCGCCAGGGTGAAGAAGAAGCTTCGCCGCAGCGAAGAGGTGTTTTGGCTTGTGGTGAGTTGCTGGAGTGTTTCACTGCGGCGACGGAATTGTCTTTGCCGCGGCGACGGGTCGGCTGAAAAATTTATGGAAGTTTAGATATTTTCTTCCCTAAGGGCAATTTGACCATTCTACCCCTAATTAGTGGGAAAAGTGGGGAGTAAAATGTAAGGAAATTTCATGAAAAATATGTTGGTATAGGGGTGTGATTGTGATGAATTAAAGGATATAGATGGAATTCCTAAGGAAGAGTAAGGACAATATGGGAATGCTTGCCCATAAGTTGAGTTAAAAGGATTTAGTGTTGCCAACCTCTTTTCATTCTTCTTCTCTCTCCACCGCCATTCTCTTCCTACTTCCTCTCAACTCCTCTTTCATTAGTTCAAGGATTTTTAGAGGCTTTTTGGAGTATTGGAGTAAGAAATCAAGCTAAGACATCCTAAGTAAGGATGCTTGCTTTGGAATGTGAGGTTTTGTGTATATTTGTATATTAAAGTTGTATGGTTTTATTGTTAAGAGGTAGAAAAAAGTCAGCAACAAGGAAAAGAAAATACTGTGAGTTTCTCCTCATACAAGGTAAGTAAATCCCCACCCAAGTTGAGATTTGAGAACTTCCTTGAGTAAGATTTAAAGCAATTATGTATGCATGTTAATGCTGTTTTATGCTATGAAATTGAGATTAATTATCCATGTTGTGATTGAATACACTTCATTTAAGAGAAGTGTTGATATGTTTGAGAAGATGTAGTTGAAGATGGGTTTGGAAGTTTTTGAGTAAACCTTTTTAGAAGTGTTATTCCTTAGCAGGATTTATACTATGTGAGGGAGTTGTCTCCCATTGGATGGTTAGAGATAGGAATAGAGCTATTGTTATAGTAAAGTCTTTATATGCACTTGAGTTGTTTGATGAATACCTAAGAGAGTTTTGAGTATGAGTAGCAAGCCTAAATTCTTGCAATATTGCATGTTGGCATCTCATAGTGCAATAGGAGAATGAACCATCCATATGCATTAATTGCATTGAGGAGTGCTTAAGAAGAGTAGAAAACTTTGTGAATGATCTACTCTAGAGTAAAGAGAATGAGAAGTGGCTAGTTCTAGAGTAAGTGAATGAAAGAGCACTAAAACGGGTAAGTGCGTTGTATCTCCACCCGATAGCTTGAGAAACAGGTTGACGCTTGTGATCTCCACCCGATAGGTATGAGAAAACGGTTAAACGCTTTGTGATCTCCACCTGATAGTTATGAGAAACGGGTTGACGCTTGTGATCTCACTCGATAGTTATGGAAATGGGTGATGCTTTGTGATCTCCACCCGAAAGTCCGAAGAGTGGGTTGGTGCTGTGTGAACTCCACCCGGCGTGCCTCCGCAAGATGAGGCCATGACATTAGTAGAGGTTAATAAAAAGAAAGCTGTGTGAAAGAGAAACATAAAAAGAAATAGTGTACGGAGAAGTAAGAGAAATTGTACGGGGAGACAAGTAAGGACTTACTACTAGTATTATTTTGTGCTCACCCTATTATTTTCCTTTGTGGTTCAGCATCTAGGTGATGCTGCAGTCGGTTGGGCATCGGCAGCGAGGAGCAATAGCCACACTGTCCCTGTTTGAATGGCATTTTGTAAATGATACTCTTTTGTACAAAGAATGTATATACATAATACAAGAAAATTTTTGGCCCTTTTACTTTTATTATTGTACATGTATTTTATTAGTATACAACAATTATTACAGATCTTTACTAACAGATGTGTATTATGCATATTTATGATGCAAATGCACAAAATGCAGATTATGCATTTTCTTTTCTATTTCTATTATGTTTTCCGTTTCTTATCTATATTTCTTTCTTTCTTTTCTTGTCTTGCCATCGGACTCAGTTGAGGCATGGATTTGAGGCCTTGGCCGTGAGTGAATTCTCTAATTCTAGGTACAGTCCTCATCCACCCGCACTTCTAAGGACTGTACATTCTCTTTCTGATTCTAAGGCCGCCACTAAAGGCGCGTGCATGTGGGACTCTGTCACTCAGTGCTCCCCATCGCAACACCTTCTTTTCTTTTTATCTTTTTACACTTCTTTAACAAAATTTCAGATTTAATATCTTAATATTCTCATTTCTTTCTATTTTCTCTTTAAACATATTTAGTGCTTTTTCAGGCTCTTATGAAGATGTATGTATGTAGATGGTTTCATGCTTTAATTATTTCTAAATGCAAGGAGGCCATGTAGCATAAAAAAGTTTCTCTCTACCATCTCAAACTCATATCAATCATAATGAATAAAACTCATGCATACGCTTCTCTTGGACATTTCATCAAACTATTGCATGCATAATCAAACTCTAATTTGACTACAATTCTATCTCTTTCTCAAGCCACCAATATTTGAGTAAAACTCCCTTAACAATACTAAACCTGTCCAAACAATACACTCCAAAAATTCTACTCAACTCTTTCTAACTTCAACCAAACTTCAATTAATCATCATACAACCAAAACCACTTCTCATGGCTAAATTCTATTCATCATAATCATCAAACTCATCAATAATTCATCATTTCATCAACAATTTCTCAAATCATAAGCTTACATGTATGTAAAACTCTACACACTTGATTTCCAAATCATAACTTGGGTGAGATTACTGACTTTTGATATGAGCAATCCAACTTCTTTAGAATCTTCTTTGTTCAAACTCTCTTCCTCTTAAACTTATGAGCATAAACCATCAAAATCAACACTTTAAAAAAAATAAAAAATCACTTCTTAGTGTAAGGATCTACCTAAAGTTGGTTGGGATTGAAAACCACTCAAAAACACCAAAATCTATGAATTCTTTTGAAAAAGAAATAAGAAATTGAGAGGATTGGAGGAGAAGTGGCGTGAAAATGGGTTGAAGAGTGGCTAGGGTTTCACTCTTCAATCCTTGATATAACAAAAAATATATATAGTTTCCCATCTTGCCCTTGCCATTTTCTTTAAAATTCCTCTATATCCCTTAGTCAATTACCATAAGGCCCTCATTTTATTGCATTCTCCATGACATTCTATCTCTTTTCACTCCCCACTTTTTCAACTATTTTGAGTGAAAATACCATTTTAACCCTTAATGCAAGTTTAAGGCATTTTCTTGACATTTTCTCAAATAACTTTAGCGAAAGCCACTAAAGGTAAGAGCTAAATTAAATTACTACCTCCATGTGGGCATTACAGTTCCTGAGAAAGTTTAGGATATATTTTATTCCTCTACTGATCAAAGAATCTCAATCAGTAGAAACACACACTTTCCTTGAGAACGAATTCTTAGAAGAGGAGGTGCAGGAAGAAATTGAACTCAAGGAATATTCTGAAGAGTTTAAATCGATAATACTCAATAGATGAACCAGATCAAGAACTTCAATGCATGACCAACGGTACCAGCCCATAAATCTTCTAGAATATTTTGACCTCCAAGAGATATTATGACTTTCTACATGAAAAAGTTTTTGAATCTTTTTTAGTGGGAGAAGTTGATCATGGAGTTGATCCAAACTTATTAAGAAGCGATTAGATATCGATTCTGGAAGTGGCTAGAAATGATGATTTCTAAAAATAGAATCCATGCATGCTAATCAAGTTTGTGCACTTGTGATCCTCCAAAGGAATAGTTCCTATTGGCTGTAAATGGTCTTCAAGAGAAGTTTGGCAAAGATGGAAAGGTAGAGACCTATAAAGCAGACTGGTAGCAGAAGGTTATCTCATAAACAAGGGTGGGTTATGGAAACTTTTTCACTAGTTGCAATGCTTAAATCCATTAGAATCATGCAGCCATAGTAGCACACTATTATATGAAATTTGGTATATGGATGTCAAGACCGCATTCCTCAATGGATTTATTGAGGAAAATAAATATATGCAGCAATACTGAATGTTTTGTATCCAATACTAAGAGACATAAAGTGTGCAAATTACATAGATTCCATTTATGGATTGAAGCAAGCTTCCAGAACTGGAATCTGATTTGATGAAACGATCAAAACTTTTTGGTTTCATAAGAATCTAGATGAACTGTGTGTATACAAGTGGGTAAAATCATGTCACGATTTTCCTCATTATTATGTAGATGACATATTATTAATGGGAATGATATTGGCATGATGATCGAAGTTAGTTGTGGTTGTCAAAGGCTTTCACAATGAAATTTGGGAGAGCAAATTACGTCCTAGGAATTCATATCTATAGAAATGAGCAAAAGGACTGATAAGGTTATCTCAAAGCATTTATATAGAGAAAATGTTGAAAAAGTTCAACATGCAAGACCCAAAAGAGTTTTCTTGCCTTGCGTCATGGACTACATTTTCTAAAGATATGAGTCCTAACTGAATTAGAGCGACAATAGATGCGTAATATACCCTACGCTTCAGCCGTATGTGTCTTATATACGTATGCTATGTACAAGGCCTGATATAGCCATGTCTGTAAGTGTTGTGAGCATATATATCAATCTAGGAGAGAAACACTGGTCAGCTGTTAAACACTCTTTAAGTACTTGAGAAGGACTAAAGATTTAATACTGATTATGGAGGTTTAGAATGAAATCCAAGGATACTTAGATTTTGATTTCAATCAGATGTGGATATAAAAAGCCTACATCCGCTTCATCTGTACATGTAAGGAAGGAGCAATTATGGAAAAGTTCCAAGTAGTCGACCATTGCTGACTCCACTACAAAAGCTGATATATGTTTGCTTCAAAAGCAGTAAAAGAAGGTGTGTGGAATACGCAAATTTGTAGTCGAACTTGACATGTTCCGACATGGTTATCTGATAACCTTGTTTTGCGACATAATAGTGCTGCCAACAGAAAGAACCAAGAGCACACTAGAAATCAAAACCATATTCAGCGTTAAATCTATTTTTGAAGAGACTTGTTGAAGTTGAGAAATTTTGGTGAGAAAACACCTCAACGGATAACATAGCGACCCACTTACTAAGCGATGACCATAAGCAATTAGATCATCATCTTGAGAAGATGGGTATAGATACCACAACGATTGACTCTAGTGCAAGTGGAGTTTTGTAGTGTAGCCTTAAGAACAAATTGTTTTGTCGGTTCCAGGGTATTATGTTTTTATATATATGTTAATGTATATGATTTGTATTACATTTTTATCTTATTAATAAGAAATTGTTCTTATTTCACATGTTGGTTTACTGCTTCATATATGTGTGTGTGTACATACATGTGAAATGTTCGATGATACAAATCTTTAGAGATCAAAATCATCAAAATATTCTCTACATAGGTACTATTAATTGGGCAATAATATTACATAGTAGCATGCTGAATGCCTCCATTAAATATCATGTAGTTATTGTATGGGTGATTATAAAGTTATACCACTAGGGCTTATCATGTGATAAGCGGTTAGTGAACTATTTTATCGATATGGCCATTTATGATGAATCACATGGACATTTAGATGCAGTTAATGAGGCTAATCATGTCATGTGTAACAAAGCCAATTTGGTTATCTGTTATTTACGTGTGAAGACAAGTGATAGTCAAGATGGGATCTGTTGACTTGGTATAGGTTGATATCAAGTTTCTAGACAAATATTCAAGATACATTGGAAAAGGAAATCTCCACCAGGGTACATAAATGTTACCTGAAAGGTTGTTTTATGGTGATACTTCCGTAGTATTGATTGTCAATTTGATAAAGATTAGAGTAGGATTTTGACATACATGAATCCATTCTTAATGGGATTAGATAACTGAAGGATGTAATTACACGGCCCATATGATTATAAAAGGGTTTGTTGGAGTAATCTGTAATACCCAGATGTCAAAGGTATGTTCCTATTCAAAATAGTCCTTAGATGTTAATTTTATTTTAAAAAGCTTAAAATCTATTAAGGGCAAAATGGTCGATTCATTTGGAACGGTATGAATCAATTATCCTAGAAAGGCTTAGGGGCAAAATGGTCATTTTTCCTATGATAAGCATTGAAAGTCAAGGATGAGTAGGCTTAATGCATTTAATGGCATTTAATTGTTAATAATTATCTTGTGTGAAATGACCAAATGCCTTATATGAAGAATTAAGGACTTATGAGTTATCAATTAAAATAATTGGGCCAATAGTATAATTTTGGAAATAAATGAATTTTTCCATAAATGAATGAAATCGTTCAAGCCAAGGGAAAAGGAGGCATTTCTCCATTTTCTCTCAAATCTTCCACGAAACAAGCTTTATTCTCTAAGTTTTAAAGGAGTTTTGCTTAATTTTTCAAGGAGACAATATAGGAGCCTTGGATCTTCAATTTTGAAGGGTTTAAGGTAAGGATTAAAACTTTCGTTTTGATGTGATTGAAGATTTCAGTAGATGTTGAGTATAATGTTATATATGTAGGAATAAGGTGTAAAAGAGACAAGCAAACGATTTGTTGAGGAATTCTTTTAAAACGTTAACGAAGACCCTCCCATGACTTTAGGATTGTGTTAGGGTTTGTAGTATTTTTTGAAACCTTAATTAAGGCTTTAAGGCTAGAATTAGTTGATGGCAAGTGTAGTTGAACCTCATTATTCTACTTATTGCCTTGAATTCATTATACATGAAGTTATTGCTATCTGTATTTATGAGTTGTTGTGTTTTGATTGAAAAATGAAGTGGGATGCTGATGGGGGCAAAACTTGGTATTGGAGGCCACATGTGTTGAACGTTGCTATTGGGTGTTGAGGTGTTTGTGCATTAGCTTACAATGTTATAACAATATGGATGATTATGGGAATGAGATTTTACATTTCTATAAGATGTTAAGACTATTAAGGGGAGTTTTTTGATCCATAGTTGACCTATTGGTTATTGTCAATAGGAATTGAGTGGCATAGTTAATATGAAAAATTCAGATTTAGTAAGTTTAGGGCTTATGTTAAACATGCTTCAGTATTTTGACCATAACTTGAGTATAAAAATAGATGAGATGATTCTTGAAGTATTAGAAAGTTAAGACATGGACCTAAACTTTTATGTTTATGCCAGAGCCATTCGTTTGAGAATGGATGGAAAATGGCCTGAATTATAAACGGTTATTAAAGTTTAAGATTTACATGATCAATTCTTATATTATGAATTGATTATGAATTTATTATTGTAATTATGCCATGTACTAAGGTTTACCCATTAGTTAGATGTCTTTGAAAGATATACATGGTCATGATGTTAATGTTATGAAATTGACATGAAGATGCAATGTAATACATGTTTTAAAGATGTATGAGCAAGAGGTATTGTAATGGATTGATAATCCATGTGAATTAAAGTATTAAACCAAAATATGTATTTACATGCCATAATGTTAGAGATGGATATAGACATGATGGAAACGCGTAAGCATATCCTTGTATACCGGTTGAGGAAAGATAGATATATGCTTTAGATGTTAAATAACGCGTAAGTACGCCTCTGATGATATGAGCTCTAAATGAATTGAGGCTAGATGATATGAAGTGCTTAAGACGCTAAGAAAGTCTGATTAGCACATGTAAATGCTTCATATGCTTTAGTTGCACTACTTGAGTTATGATGTTATTTACATGAGATGATTTATACACATGTAGATGATATTTAAATGTTTAACATGACATGTAATTGTGTGTACTATATTTACATACTTATTTGTTGTGAGCTGTGTGATGTTTATATAGCCATGGATAAAATGATGACAAGACATATGGATGAGAAAAAAAAAAAAAAAAAGGGAAGTAGCCCTAAATGTAAAAGGTAAGTGATGTGTTAACAAATATGTTTAAATAAAGGTCAAATAGCACATTTAGAATGAAATGGATCATTCCTTACTGAGTGATTAGCGCTCACCCTTTCATTGTTGATTGCTTTGCAGGCAGACCAGAAGCGAAGGATGCTAGAGACAATGGGGCTACACGTGAGGGGAGATGATTTATTATCATCTTGATGTTTTTATCTTGATGTAAATGATAAATGTTTGTGAAACACCTTTGGAAGCTTCCACCCTATAAATATGTTTTGATTGTGTAATTTCTGGATAAATTCTTAAAGTTTCTAAATTATAAGTTTGGATCTTGCGTGATATTTTATATGCATGTTTTGGATATTATTATTATTATTATCGTTACACATATTTTTTCTAAATACAACTCGTTCTCCAGACATGTATGCCTGAGATTCTCATTGAGGGATAATCAGAGGATACCTGACTGGAGGGGGGTTTTTCATTTGGTATCAGAGCAAGTATTTTGTTAATTTAAAAAGGGGTGTTTTAAGATGTTTTCTATTTCGGAGTCAGGCATTTATGAGAGTTGATGACAATATCCCTCATGTAAAGTTCCGTTGCTCAAGTTGTCCAATCGCTGTAAGTATGTTTACCTGATTTTATGTAAGGGTTGATTAGATGATTAATGTTATATGTGTGACTGTGATAGGGAATAAATATGAGGAAAACCAGGAGAACGGATCTAGGTCGCAGTGATGCCATGAATGCACAAGATGTTCCAACTGCACCTGAAGCTTCTAACCCAACAGCTACTACGTCAAGCACTCCAGGTTTAGATGTTGCAACATTGGAGTGTATGATCCAGGAGGCTGTTAATAGAGCTTTAAGGAGAACCCTACCAGAAAGTATAAGTACTCCGGTGACAACAGTGACGACCAATGTGGTACCAAGTCAAGCAATAGGGATGAGTACTCCAGAAGCAATGGTTGCTCCAAAGCAGATTGAACCAATTTATGGCCTCTCAAGTAAACATCAGCCTCCAGAATTTAGCGGCACTAATGATCCAATAGTAGCAGAACAATGGATCAAGTTGGTGGAGAAAGCTACTACTCTATTTCCTATGACAGATCAAGAGAAGATCCGGTATGCTACGTACCTTTTGAAAGGAGAAGCTATGACATGGTGGGAGCTTATGAAGCAAACTCAAGATACCACCACTCTCACTTGGTCAAGGTTTAAGGAATTGTTTGAGGAGTAGTACCGGATGGTGGACATGATATCCTCTAAACTACAAGAGTTTATTAGTCTGCAACAAGGAAATATGACGGTCAAAGAGTATTCAATCAAGTTTAATTCTTTGGCTAAGTTTGCACCCACACTAGTCAATATACCATAGACCCGATTGGAGAGATTTGTGGGTGGACTTCACCCCACTATCGCTAAAGATGTTATGTTAGGTCATCAGCCCTCCCAAACATATAGTGAAGCACTTGCCAGAGCCATCAGAGCATAGGTGTACTGAAGGAAAGAGACCAAATTAGCTCTTCCCCTAACAGTGGCAAGCAGTCTTCTCTAGCTTGGCTAGTCCAGTAGTGCAAAACAAGTTTTTGGCAAAGACGATAAGGGTAAAGGCAAGAAAGGAGTCCTACCTAAAGCCAATAGGAAGGACATGAAGAAAAAATGCCAGTAGAGGAAATGTGAGGTCAGTTACTACAAGAAATGTCGGAGAAGACACAGGGGTGAATGTCTAGTAGGGACCAATGTTTGTTTCAGATGCCACCAGCCAGGACATGTTGCTAGAGATTGCCCCATTGGTTCTACAACTTCAGTACCTACAGTTGGAGGCATGACAGCCAGGGTATATAATGTGGCCCAGATGCGAGCATATGCCAGCCCTTCAGCAGTCACTAGTTAGTTATTATTCCATGATACTCCCTTGTATGCCTTGATTGATTCTAGTGCTACTCATTCATTCATCTCCTATGGTTTGATTAAAAGATTAGGTTAATGCCTATTAGAGTAGAACAAGCCATTAAGATTGAACTGCCTGATGGTGAGGGTGTAGTGACCAATGAAGTCTTAATGGGGGAGTTAGTGACTATTAGAGACCGAGATATGATGGTAGATTTGATTTTCTTCAATATGCCAGACTTTGACATCATTCTCGGGATGGACTTTCTTAGAGATATGGAGCAGAGATAGACTGTCACAGGAAAAAAGTCAAGTTTAATCTAGACCATAGGGATAACTTCATTTTTGGAGAAGGGCACCCAACTAGCATGATGATTAGTGTAGCAAAAGCTAGGAAGATGTTGAAAAAGGGGTGTTCTGGGTACATTGCACATGTAGTAAATAAGGGAGAGAGTTCGAGCCCAAGTGTACATGAGGTACCGATGGTAAATGAATTTATTGATGTGTTTCCAGATGAATTGCCAGGTTTACCTCTAGAGAGGGAAGTGGAGTTTAGTATAAAATTAGCCCCTGGTATAGCCCCTATTTCAAAGGCTCCTTATCGTATGGCCCCAGCTGAGCTCCAAGAATTGAAGAAGCAGTTACAAGAATTGTTAGATAAGGGCTTTATCGGACTGAGTCATTCCCCTAGGGTGCTCCAATTCTGTTTGTGAAAAAGAAGGATGGGTCTATGAGGATGTGTATAGATTATCGTGAACTGAATAAAGTAACGGTAAAGAATACGTACCCATTGCCCAAGATAGATGATATGTTTGACCAATTGAAAGGTGCCTCAGTATTTTCTAAAATTGATCTAAGGTTAGGATACAATTAGGTTAGAGTGGCTAAGGAAGATATACCGAAAACAGCTTTCCGAACAAGGTATGGGCATTATGAATTTGTTGTGATGCCATTCTGATTGACTAATGCACCTGCAATTTTTATAGACTTGATGAACAGAGTTTTTCATGATGTCCTTGACAAGTTCATAGTGGTGTTTATTGATGATATCCTAGTTTATTCCAAGACTTTAGAAGAACATGCTGAGCACTTGAGATTTGTGTTACAAAGATTAAGAGAGAAACAGCTGTATGCCAAATTTTCAAAATGTGAGTTTTGGTTGGATCAGGTTACCTTTTTGGGTCATGTGATCTCTAAAGACGGTGTATCAGTGGATCCTAGTAAAGTAGAGGCGGTGCTCGAGTGGCAGAGGCCAAAGACAGTGAAAGAGGTTAGAAGTTTTCTAGGCTTAGCAGGGTACTATAGGAAGTTCGTGGAAGGCTTTGCAAAGATAGCCAGACCACTTACAGCTCTCACCAAGAAAGAAGTACCATTTCAATGGACAGAGGCATGCGAGCAAAGCTTTCAGGAGTTGAAGAAAAGATTAACTACAGCTCCAATTCTTACATTGCCAGAAGAAGGCATTGATTATGATATTTACGTTGATGCCTCCCACAATGGTTTGGGAGCAGTGTTGATGCAACAAGGGAAAGTCATTGCTTATGCCTCTAGACAATTGAAAGACTATGAGATCAGATATCCTACCCATGACTTGGAATTAGCAGCAATGGTTTTTACTTTAAAGATATGGCGACACTACTTGTATGGAGTGAAATGCAATATATACACTGACCATAAGAGTTTGAAGTATTTCTTCACTCAGAAAGAGTTGAATATGAGACAGAAGAGATGGTTAGAATTGGTGACAGACTACGACTGCGACATCAAATACCATCCAGGGAAAGCTAATGCAGTAGCAGATGCCCTTAGTAGAAAAGTCTCTTTATCTCAGATTACTGTACAGGGACAATTACAGTAAGAGATCCTCCAAGAAGGTATTGAAATTATGATCAAATGAGGATTGGCCCAAATGGAGATCAAACCCACTTTCGTGGAGGAGATCAAGATGAAACAAGGTAAAGATGTTACCTGTAAGATAATCTACCAACGGATAATAGAGGGTAAAGAGACAAACTTTAAAATAGTCAATGGGGCACTGATGTTTAGAGATAGAATATGTGTACCTCAAGATGAAGAACTAAGGAATAAAATCCTTAGTAAGGCACACAATACACTTTATACAGCCCACCTTAAGAGTGTAAAGATGTATCAAGATGTGAAGAAAAGCTATTGGTGGTCAGGTATGAAAAATGACATTGCCGATTATGTTGTCAGATGTTTAACATGTCAACCAGTAAAGGCAGAGCATTAGAGACCATCAGGATTACTCCAACCCTTAGAGATTCCTAAATGGAAATGGGAGGATATCTCAATGGACTTCATCGTGGGACTTCCTAAAGTTCAGCAAGGATATAAGCAATCTAGGTGGTGGTTGATAAATTGACCAAGACAGCTCATTATCTACCTATGACGGATAAGATAGATGTATTTCGATTATGGCAATTATATGTCAAAGAGATTGTGAGATTACATGGAGTACCCAAGACGATTGTGTTAGACAGAGATATCAGGTTCATATCAGCTTTCTAGGTTGGAATACAGAGAGCATTGGGTACAAAGTTGTAACGCCCCACTTGAGGTATGTAGCTAATGTTTCTCCTTTTGCTCTTATTTGAGTTGGTTTATTAGTATTATTGTTTGGTTGACCTTTGATTGAGTGGTGTGTTGAATACTTGCCCTAAAATTGGTTGAAATAGAAGAAGTTCAGTGTTCTAGGCTTCGCCGGGGCGAAGAAGAATCTTCGCTGCAGCGAAGAGGTGTTGAAGCCACGAGAAGCTGCTGGACAGTTTCGCTGCGGCGACGTGCCAACCAAAATGTTTGTTAAGTTTTAGATATTTTCTTCCCTAAGGGCAATTTGACCATTCTACCCCTAATTAGCACGCGGCGACGTGCCAACCAAAATGTTTGTTAAGTTTTAGATATTTTCTTCCCTAAGGGCAATTTGACCATTCTACCCCTAATTAGCAGGAAAAGTGGGGAGTAAAATGTAAGGAATTTTCATGGAGAACATGTTGTTATGGGGGTGTGTTNACACGAAAAGTAAAGAATTAAGCACCAATTCAGGTAAAAATGCACTGGAAAGTACCTGAAATCCGACAAAAAGATAAAATGAAAACTGTATAATTTACGGATTATCAATAGCTAGATAAAAAAAACACCCAAACAAGGGTTGATCTTGAGCTCCTCTCAAGAATCAGAATGAAGGTGCACTTTGGTTGAGAAAGCTCAACAAGCTTCTCAATATCAGCTGCAAACAACACGTAGAAGGTGAGGACATCTTTTGGGTACTTGAATGAAGGTATTCATAAGCTTTACCTAAGCATAGAAACCTGACAAAAACAAAGAATAATTCAGAGAATTTCAGTACATATTTCAGAGAGTATCAGGCTTGAAAATGAAAGTGCAATGGAGAAGAGTTTATATAAGAAAACAGCCAACCATTGCAAGCACAGGTGGCAAACATCTATTCATTGAATTAACCTTTATGAAAGTTCAATTCAATATCAAGATGCCACCCATCAATGAATAACAACCTTCCAACATATTCAATCTAATTTTGACAAGTGTTATTGATCACACAAATATCTCAAAGAGAATATTAAAGCTCATGCATTCTAGAAGCATAAGACATTTAACTTAAATAAAACTGCCAGATATGAGGTGATCATAGAGGTGCTCACCCGAAACTGCAGATAATCAACATAAGCTGAGGTGGTCACCTTAAGTATAAGGTGATCAAACTGGAAGTCTATAAAACATTTATTGTGCTAGGCCAAAGTAGGATAATCATACCAGAATTGAGAGTAGCCACTCTATGTTCATCAGTTGACAAATAACTTACAATCTACCCCTTTGTCAAACTTATGAACAAAGCACAAATAAATCAAACATGAACATGTCTCAAAAAGTCATCAATCATCAGCAAAACAAAAATATTATCAATAAAAAATTGAGATATAAAAGAACACAATTACTCCCCCTCAATCAGTATACTCCCCCTGAGTAACCAACCAAGACAAGAACAAAACAAACTTAAGATAATCAATAAACACTAAAGAGTTAGAAAAATTCTCTACACATGAAGGAACAAACATTAGAGAAATCAAAGAAACTATGCTTTAAAAATAACAACTGATATTTAAAGAGGTTCACAAAAAAACAAAAACAGACATAAAGCCAAAAAAAATATCAGTTTATTTTAAGGAGATGTAATACCTAAGATGTCAAAGGTATGTTCCTAACTCAAAATAGTCCTTTAGATGTTAATTTTATGTTAAAAAGCATAAAATCTAACTAAGAGCAAAATAGTCAATTCATTCGGAACGATATGAATCAATTATTCATAGAAAGGCATTAGGGGCAAAATAGTCATTTTGCCTATGGATAAGCATTGAAAAGGTCAAGGATGACTAGGCTTAATTGCATTCAATGACATTAATTAAATAATAATTATGTTTAGTGCAAAATGACCAAAATACCCTTATATGAAGAATTAAGGACTTATGAGTTATACAATTAAAATAATTGGGCCAATAGCATAATTTTGGAAAATTAATGAAATATTTTCCTATAAATGAGAGGAAATTCCTTCAAGCAAAGGGGGAGAGCATTTCTTCAACATTTCTTCCATTTTCTCTCAAATCTTCCATGAAACAAGCTTTCTTTCTCTAAGTTTTAAAGGAGTTTTGCATAATTTTTCAAGGAGAACAAGATAGGAGCCTTGGATCTTCAAGTTGAAGGGTTTAAGGATTAAGGTGTAAAAGAAGACAAAGGCAAAGGATTTGTTGGAGGAATTCTTTAAAAAGGTAAGGAAGAACCTCCTATGACTTTAGGGAGTATGGTAGGGTTTGTAGATTTTTATGAACCTTAAATTAAGGCTTTAAGGCATAGAATTAATTGATGGCAAGTGTAGTTGAACTCATTTATTCTATTTATTGCCTTGAATTCATTATACATGAAGTTATTGCTATTTATGTTTTATGAGTTGTCATGTTTGATTGAAGGAAATGAAGTGTGGATGCTGATTGTGGAAAAACTTGTAGTATTGGAGGCCACATGGTGTTGAATGTTTGCTATTAGAAGTGTTGATGTGTTGTTTGGATTAGCTTACAACGTTATAACAATAATGGATGATTATGGGAATGAGATTTTACACTTCCTTTAAGATGCTAAAGACTATTAAGGGGAGGTTTATTTGATCCATAAGTTGACCTATTGGTTAATTGTCAATAGGAATTGATGTGGCATAGTTTAATATGAAAATTTCGGATTTGGTAAGCCTAGGGGTTATGTTAAACATGCTTCAGTATTTCGACCATAACTTGAGTTATAAAAATTGAAATGAGATGATTCTTGAAGCACTAGAAATCTAAGAGATAGCCCTAAAACTTTTATGTTTATGCTAAGAGCCAATTCGTTTTAGAAATGGATGGAAAATGGCCTAAAGTTTAAACTTCTAGTTATTAAAGTTTAAGATTTAACATGATCAATTCTTATGATTATGAATTGATTATTAATGTATTATTGAATAATGCCATGTATTAATGTTTACCCATTAGTTAGATGATCTTTGACAGATATACATGGTCATGATGTCAATCCATGATTAATGTTATGAAATGACATGAAGATGCAATGTAATACATAATGCAGAGCTTCTTGATGAGAAATAGTGTAAGCCACGTGCTTTAGCGTTTTTCTCTCAAATTTCTCCCACTCTCAAAATTTCATCAACTTCCTCCAAGCGTGTCTGGCACCGAAAATCAGTGATCCACCACCGTTGGAAAGATCTTGAGATGCTCTGTCTCATCGTTCCATCATCATCGTGGTTTATTGTTCTGTTCACCAGGATTTCACCGTGAAACTTCATGGAAACTGTAGAACTGGGCTGGATTTTCTGGTGGGTTTTTCAGTCGAGAATTGCAGTGGATGGCAACGACTGACTCCTCTGGGCATGCTCTTCAATCTCCCTAACTGTTTGCATCTTGCTAACTCCTGGTTTCTGACAGAACCCTCTGTTTTTTTCGGGAACTTGGTGTTTTGGTTGGGTTTTTTGCCCACTTCATGGACCTTTTTTTGGTGTTTTTTGGGCCATTTTTTGTGGTATGTTGCTGTTTTTTTGTTGTTGTAGATTTCTAGAGATAGTGGTTTTAATTTGGTCAGCTTTGGTTGAGTTTTGAGAAAGCCTTTATTGTGCACTCCAACTACTCGATAAAACTTCCCTGTCCTGTAGGCTCTGCGCGCAAGCCAGCTGCTTGTGCACGCGCACGCCCAGCGCCCCAACGCCCAGCGCCTGCTACTGTCTCGCCACTTGTTGGCCCTCCCGATCATCTTTCCTTTTCCAACACCAAAACCCCTTCACCCTTGGAATTTTTTCACAAATCCCTGCTATTCTGAACCTTTCAATTCACCTAAATCACACATTTTTTTCCTGCCACCAAGTGTTCGACAAAATGCTCGAACCAAATCCTCCACTCCCAAATAACACCATACCACATCCAACCCAAGCCAACACTTTAAATACTACCTCCACCACCTGCAAGGCAAAATTCCAGAAATTTGGGGAAATCCTTATGGATTGGAGATTTGGAGCCATGGATGGATGACAAGTATTTGCTATCCATTTTCTCAAATGTGGCAATTCAAGGAGCCAAGGTTTTTCATCACAAAAGCTCTTCCTTTGGTTTTCTTGAGTTTGTATTTAATGATAATGCAGGTTCATCATTGCTATCTTTTAATAGCTTAAAAATGTCGAAGTCTAAGAAGCTTTCCAAGCTCAATTGGATGTCTTCAGAGCCCCGGGAAAAAAGGTCAATTTCTAAGCCAGTTTTAGAAAAGAAAAGTACGGGTAAAAGCACATCAGAAGTGTCCTCCTCTTGAGCAGATAAGGTTAGAGTGACAGAGGTCAGGTCCCATTTCACCCTTGAAGCTGTGGACCTTGATATTAAGGATGACATCTTACATATCCCGGATGATGTTATTGATGACAATGATGTTGAGTGGCTTTGCTGTATTGTGGGTTATTTCTCGAGGTATTCTATGCCATTTCATACTGCCCGCTTAATTGCTTTCCGTGCATGGGAAGCTACAGGTTTTGAGGATGTTATGTCCACTGTTATTGGTTTCTTTATCTTTAGATTTAGGGATGAGGATGCCGTGAGGATCGTGGATGTTTGGGGACAAGTCGATTATTCTACAACAATGGCATGCTCAATTTTCCTTTGATAAAATCTGCATCTGCAAGGTTCTGTTATGGGCTCATTTGCATGGGTTGCCTTATCCTTCATGGTCTCAAAAAGGACTTTGCATGGTTTCTTCTATGTTGGGTCAGCCGTTGCCGAGTGATAAGACTACTTCTGAACGGACCCGTTTAGATTGTGCATGGGTATATGTTGAGATAGTTACAGCCAAGCCTCTCAAGCGCCAATTTGAATTTCAGTGTCGGTTATCTATTGAACCCATTCAGGTTAAAGTGGAATATGAGTGTGTTAGAGTAGATGCCCTAGAGCCAATCAATTGTGGAATTGACTCTTTGTAATAATGTTCATTAATCAATAATAAAAGGCATTTTATTCTATATCGCGTAAATCATTATTATTGCAATATGTATTGATATATGTCCTTAGAATGGTAGAACCGTGACGAGGGTATCAAGTGTTTCAAATCTTGATAGTGAGAACCCTATGAGCACATATGGTGGCCATTCTAGAAACGTCCGTAGCCCCAGTATTATTCTGAAGTAAGGGCACAGATAATACGGTAAGGCTATCATAGTGTTGAACGACCCTGTCGAAAGGCAGTGACTGATCTCACTTGTCAAGGTTGTTTGGTGACAACCTGGTGCAACACATGGGTGCTTGTTGTAGGCGGATATACCGCAGCAAGTTCACTGGACTGACCCACCAGAGGATTCCATATGGATGGTAACCCCAGTGTCTATGGAACAAATCCTCTAACGAATGGTGGTGCATGTGATCCTTAGACTTGAGATCACCGGAGCGCCTTGTGCACCGATTGGTACAGTTTGACACTAGCCTAACGCAGTTCTATTCAGAGCTGTCAGTACGGTGGTGATTGGCTATATCAAGGAGTGTATCAAGACTATGGTGGATTGACAAAGGATTCATCACTCCCGGGTACGGGAGAAGTTATCTCACGGCGCAATTCAGTATATGGCAATGACACTAAAACTGTGGCCACAGTGGGATTGAGTTGTTGCTCTATCCAGATTATAATACGGGTCATTGGTCCAGAAACTGAATATATAATATCGAGAGTAACCGAAGGTTGACACTATTTCTATGCCTTCGTCTCGTCGAGATAACGTATGATGAAAGGATCGAATTGTACGGTAACCATATCGTTGACAGGTAGCTACTTTGCTGAATCCGAATCTATCGGGTGGCCATGATGCCTTGCTAGGGGCCAATCTTGGTCTGTGTATTAGTGAGACGATTAATTGGTGTTAATCGCGATACTATACACTACCGGTATGATGAGGAGCCTATGGGTCACACACATAGAAGATAATTTAAGAGCCAAGAAGAAAGAAGGGCGTTTTCGTCTTTTTAGGCGAAAGGGTATTTTGGTAATTTCACAGTGCAATTAAATTTGCTGAGGTCGTAGCCTTTTATTTAATTTGTTAAAAATTAAATAAGTGAAATTACGGTTAAATGTGTGTTCGCACATATTTAATTAAATCATCATTATTGTTAAATGTTAATTAAATATTAATTGATTTTAATTAAGATAATGATGAATTAAATTAAAATATCAAATTGGGAGTGTTTGGCAACATGGGGTGTTTGGGTTGGAGCCCAAGCCCATTCCATGTGGGAATAGGGCAACTTGGTTTGCCTATAAAAGGAATAGTGTTTGTTGTTTTATTAATTAATTGATTTTGCCTTTGAAAACAAACACACACAGCAGCCCCTTTTACACTCACTCCCACGCCACTTTCATCTTTTGATTGAAAAATCAAATACTGATTTTCTTCTTGATTTCTTAAGGCCAAGGAGGATCTAGCAAATCCCTCCTTGGTTCTTGTTGATTGTCTTCGTGTGGACCTCTACGGTTCGATCCTACACTTGGATCGGTAGCAAACACATTCAGAGACAACATTGGTGGAGCCTCCAATGTGGGTATGGTTTCTCAAACCTTTGGATTCATTTTTCTGCAGATTCTTATTATGCATAAACTGTAAAATCTGTGCCTTGATTTTGGGTTCTAAGGAATGATCCGTGGTTGTAAAATTTTGTTTTCCGCTGCGCAACCGGGTCGTTTCCTAACAGAGTGGACCCCTAAGAGATGCCCAAGATGCTGTGTTTTTGGCCATGTTTGTCACCAACCAGAGGTACCTATTACACCTATGGCTGAGGATAAGAGTAAGACAATTATTAGCTTCCAAGAGGCATCAGGGAGTGGTATTGTAGTTCAATCTAAGGACCACGAGCCTTTGAGACAGTCGGCTACTACTAGTCGCATTAGGGAGGGGGAGGGAGAGGGGGAGGGGGAACGGCAGAGGGATGTTTCAGCATCAGCTGGGGTTTCAGTTCCGGATGGGGCTACTACCATGCATTATAATGCAGCTACAGTTGGGGATATTTCCTTGGATTTGATGCAATATCAGCAGACTATTCGTGCCAGTAGAGGTGAATTCTCTAACTCTGATTCTGGGTCGGATCTTGATACACATTTTCCTATCAAAGTTGAGCAGGACCGCATTATGGGCTTCACAAACTGCACGGGAAACACTCAGGCTTCCCTTATGAGTTCTGGGAGCAGGCAATCTACTTCCTCCAGTAGGTTTGTCTTGCTTGTTCTGCATAGTGATGATCTCTAGACGTTAGATGCCATCTTATCTGGATCAGTTTCCCTACCAACCTTGAAAAAGGGGAAGGGCCGGAGAAAGCGGGGGCCTAGGCCCAAGTGATTGTATAGCTTGTTTATATCCCAGTTCTAATGATAGGGAGTTGGAATATTAGAGGCCTCAACAGCTTCTAAAAGAAAACGCACAGTGAGGAATTGGATTTCTGATTCGTCTTTGGGTTTAATTGGTTTGTTGGAAACTAAGGTTTAACAGTCTCATCTACAGTCGGTGGTCTCGATAGTTTGTCTTTCGTGGCAGTTTTTGTCAAATGTGATGGACTCTATTGCCAGCCGAATTCTGGTATGTTAGGATCCTTCTCTTTACTTGTAGATAGCCTTCATTCCTCTCTTCAGGAGGTCACCTACAGGGTTACTCATGTTTCAAAGGGGTTTTCCTTTGGGATTACCTTTGTGTATAGTTCTAATGACCCTGGGAATCATCGTAACCTATGGGATTTCCTTAGGGATCAGGCGGCGAAGTTTGATTTAGAGGGGTTACCATGGCTTGTGTTGGGTGATTTTAATGCCATTTTGAGAGCCTCTGATAAAGTGGGTTGTGATCCTGCATGGTATGGTTATATGGATGATTTTAGCCACTGTATTTATGATACTGAGTTGATTGGAGTTCCTTTTACCGGGCTTCAGTATACTTGGCACAATAGTCAGTAGGGTGATGGGATTATTCTACAGAAGCTCGATTGGGTCTTTGCATCGCTTTCTTGGTTCATTGATCGATCGACCACAGTTTTAGAGTTTTGACCTCGGGATGTCTCATATCATAGCTCTATGGTTGTCTGGTTTGGCTCTCCTCGCGGCAAGGTACCATCCCCTTTTAAATTTCTGAATTTTTGTGCTGATCATGCAGATTTTATGGATATTGTTCAGACAGTTGGGATAAGCCTATTTTAGGCAATCCTATGTTCCATCTTACGCAGAAATTGTGGCTATTGGAATGGAAGCTCAAATCTCTACATATTAGGGATTCTAGGCATATCTCCAGCACAATGATTGAGGCTCGTGCTCAGTAGGCGACAACCCAAGCAAATTTAGACCGAGACCCACTTTCTACTAAGTGTATCTCTCAGAAGAGGAACCTTGCCAATCGGTTTTTTAGTCTTTGTCGAGATGATGAGGCTTTTTTTAAACAGCGATCTCATGTTCAGTGGCTGAATTTAGGGGTCCAGAATACTAGGTTCTTTCATAAGTCGTTGATCCACAGGCAGGTTCGGAACCGCATCCATAGTTTGACTGATGGGAATGGTACTCATATTACTGACAGTCAGGGTTTAGGGCACTTGGCAGTAGGTTTTTTTCAGGATCTTCTTGCTGCCCCTACTCAATCTCAGATCATGGAGGCTTCCAGGTATTTTTTTGGGCACATTCTTTTTGATATGATTTCTCTCTTGACTGCTTCTATCACTGATGATGAGATTAGGACTGCTTTATTCTCTATCCTGGATGATAAAGCCCCTGGTCTGGATGGATACACTTCTTTGTTTTTTAAGCAAGCATGGGAGATTATTAGTACAGATCTCAGAGACACGGTGAGATATTTCTTTGTTACTAATGAAATGCCAAGATGTGTTAATGCTACCAGGATTGCTTTTGGTCCCTAAGGTGGAGAACCCAAGTCGTATGACTGACTTTAGAGCAATATCTTATTGTAATGTACTATACAAGTGCATTACTAAGGTGATAGTGAATCGGTTTAAAGTAGTGCTTCTGGATGTTATTGGGAGTTCTCAGTCGGCTTTTGTCCCGAGTCAAAGGATTTCTGATAATATTCTGCTAACTCAAGAGCTTTTGCGGAATTATCATCTTGGGGGTACTTCACCTCAATGTGCCCTAAAAGTTGATATTCGGAAAGCTTTTGATACTGTGAGTTGGGATTTCATCCTCTTGGGGCTGTTTACCATTGGGATTCCCGAGCGTATGGTAAGGTGGATCATGACATGTATCTCTACACGTATTTCTTTGTTGCCCTGAACAAAGAGCTTTATGGTTTTTTAGGTCCTCTCAGGGTGTTTGGCAGGAGGACCCTCTTTCTCCTTACTTATTCGTGTTGGCTATGCAGGGGTTAGCTGGTATCCTTCGGGAAACTTCTCAAAGCCTTGGGTTTCATTATCACTGGAGGTGTAGGCAGGCAGCTGTTACTCATTTGCGTTTTGCTGATGATCTAATGGTGTTTTGTCGAGCAGATGCTTCCTCTGTTAGCCTCATAAAATCGGCCTTGGATTCTTTTGCCAAGGTTTGTGGGTTGGTGACTAATGTAGAGAAGAGCTAGTTGTTTCGTTCTGGAGTTACAAATGAGGAGCAAGTTTGTTTGCAGTCTATTTTGGGTTTCCAGTTGGGGGTGTTACGTGAGATATCTAGGGGTTCCTCTGATCTCTATCTGGCTTCGAATTCTGATTATAGGCCTCTGTTAGAGCAAATTCTGTCTCGGATCAGGTTATGGATGTCGGCATCTTTGACCTATGCAGGCCGACTTTAGCTGATCAAGTCGGTGCTTTTCTCCATACAAGTCTATTGGTCATCCATGTTTCTTTTGCCGACAACTACAGTTAGATGAATTCAGAGTATTTTGGCCTCATTTCTCTGGAAGGGTACTTCTTTGTCCCCTTCGGGTGCCAAGGTTGCATGGTCTTCTGTTTGCTATCCATTGAGAGATGGTGGTCTGGGGATTAAGAGGATCCAAGATTGGAATAGAGCGGCTATTCTTAAGCACATCTGGAGACTACTTAATGATAGGTCTTTTGTATGGTCCTCTTGGACCCGTTTAGTTCTCCTCTGTGGCTGGTCTTTTTGGCATATTCGAGTTACATCTAGGGCTTCATAGGCTTGGAGGAAGATCTTGCTCAGCAGGGATTGGTGTCCAGGTCTTATTGTGACTTGTATCAGTGATGGTAGGGACACCTTGTTATGGCGGGATCACTGGCTACTGTAGGGACCTTTGTGCGACTTGCTCTCTCGTAGGATTTCGACTTCTACTGGTTTGCCATGGGATGCTCAGGTTTTGGATATTATTTGAGATGGTTCGTGGGATTTTCCTTCGAGTAGTGTAGATCTTCAGCATATCTGGGACTATATTACAGTGCAGCCTTCAGTGGGTTGTCCTGATCATCTTGTGTGGAAGGGTCACTCGTCTGGACGATTCTCTATTGATTCAGTCTGGAATGTGTTATGGGACAAACAAGTTGTAAACTCGATTCATCATCTCTTGTAGTTTCCTGGGCATATTGCACGCCACTCTTTCATTATGTGGCTTGCTTCACTTGGTCGGCTTTGCACCATGGATCGACTCAACTCTCATGGTGTCATTACATCCTCCCTGTGTGTTTTGTATAGGTCGGCTACAGAGACCCATGACCATTTTTTTTCAGCTGTGATTTCCCTAGTTATGTCTGGTGGGAGGTGGTAGCGTGCCGAATGCTCCAAATTAATAACCTTCCTAACCTAACTACTGAATTGCATATAGGGTAAGCAAGGGTCGATCCCACAGGGAATGGTTCAATTAATTTCTATATTCTATCCAATAACCACAACAAAAATAACAAAACAAATAAAATCCTAAACAGTAAACATGACAACAGTAATGAAAGGGGTTATACTCAATGCAATCTAAGGTAAAACAAATCAATCGCTAATGGTAGAGAATATCAAATTAAAAACAGTTAGTTCTCGGTTCAAGATCCACCTAAACATGCATTGGACATGAACTAATCGTAACACTATTCTATCTCTTATTATGGAACTACTGACCCTGAAAACAACAAGCTCTGTTACCCGAATTCTCCCTTAGTTTGTCACTACTGAAATAAGCTCTTCGAGTAGATACTAACCCTTGAACAACCTAGAACAAGCTCTCTAAATTTAATTCAATGGCAGCCTTAAGAATTAGGAGAATAGATCAATTTAAGCAACAATCATGCAAGCTCGGATTATTTAACTTAGGTTATGTTATTCAAGACAATAGACCGAAAACTTGTCCATAATCAGCTATCATCATGTGTCACTCGTTGAATAGAAAAAGGACAATTACGGATCACAATTCCTAATTCTAACAGATAAAATTCTGATTAAACAATTCAGCAGGCCATTACTAAATCACCCAAACAGAAAATTATAAACAATTAAAACAGAATAACATAAACAATTCCAATAAAAACGAGATTAAGAACAATGTTACTGAAGTTAGGCTACACCAATGACATGAATTTAGGATTCAAAATCCCCTTGAACTGAAGAAGAAAGATCAGCATCACATCTTGACGTAGAAAGTAAAAGAAAACCGAAAAAAAAAAACTAAAAACTACTGCTGTCTCTTTTTCTCCTGTTTAACCTAACAACTCCTGAATAAATAACATATTTTTTCCTTAATTCTGCCCTAGGAAAAATGGAAATTACTTTCCTAGATGTTTCCTAAAAGATAGACTTCCAGATTTGACAAAATCTTATCAGATATGGATTCCAGAATTCGTCTCCAGCTTGCACCAGGATTCTCGCAATGTAAAAGATCTTTTCTAGGCTTGGTCACTTCATAAAAATTGTAGTCCCAGATGTGTAGATGAATCTGGGCTTTGAATCACCCGCTTTTGATATTTGACACTCCAGTTAGGCCCGTTCGAAGATTCAATGCTCAGCCAAGAAATCCTACCGCGACTAGGATTCCAGGTCCGGTTTTGCAACAACTACTGAGAACCCAAACGAACTCTGATTTTCGTCCATAATACCTTCCTTGAAAGCTTGATTTGTCTACTTTACTTCTTCTGTAGGACACTTTTTCAATCGAGAAATCTGACTCCATGAAAAACCTAAAAACCGTAGCACTGGTCAGAATAACGAAAAATCTGGAAAATCTGGAATTTCCTAATCTTTTATCACTTATTTCCTAAAGTCTATCCAACTATGCCAAACTCACAAAATAAACTCTAATTAACTCAAATAGGCATAAAACATAACAAAAAACATAATATGGAAGGAATAAAAATATATAAATTACACTCTTATCAGGAGGTCACTACCAGGACACTCTCTACATGGCTTACTCTCTCTTGGCTCCCTTTGCTCCAGTGGGCTAGCTTGCATCTTAGACATAAGGCGGACTTCAGGCACCTTCTTTCCCGGTTAGTCCTTTAAGCTACAATTTTTTTTCTATGGTTTGAACGGAATAACCGCATACGATCTTAGCTATTTGTGATTTAGTCCAGGCCAAGATATTGGGTTTTCCACCCAAGTATGAGATCTCGGCCCAGCTCTGTGCGATTTGGCATCTTCCTGATTATTTGTGGAGAGCTTGCGTACTCTTTATGCTGGTTTGTGGCTTTGTGGTTTATGGCATCTTCCTGATTTGTTTTGTGGGGAGCCTACATGCTCTTTTATGCCAATTTGTGGCTTTGTGGTTTTCTTCCATGTGTTTTCCTGACTGAGTTTTATCAGTCTTTCTCTTGGGGTATGCCCCTCGTTTTTGTACATTTTTTGTCTCTTTTATAAAATTCTTACCATTCCAAAAAAAAAAAAAAAAACAATGTAATACATGTTTTAAGATGATGTATGTGCCCAAGAGGTAATGTAAATGGATTGATAATCCATAGATAAATTAAAAGTATTAAGCTCACCAAAATATGTATTTACATGCCATAAGATGTTATAAAAGCATGTAGACATGGTAGAGATGCATATAGACATGATGGGAAACGCATAAACATATCCTCATATACCGGTTGAGGAAAGATGAATATATGCTTTAGATGCTAAATAACACGTAAGCACGCCTCCCGATGATATGAGCTCTAGATAAGGCTAGATGATATGAAGTGATTACGAAGCTAAGAAAAGTCCGATCGGCTACACGTTAAATGCTTCATATGCATTTAGTTGTACTACATGAGTTATAATGTTATATACATCATGGGATGATTTATACTTATGTTAGATGATATTTAGATTTTATATCATAACATGTAATGTGTTTGTATTATGTTTACATGCTTATTTGTATGTGTACACATTGATGTTTATATAGCCATGGGATTATGTATAGTAAGAAAAAGGGAAGTATACCTAGATATAAAAGATAAGTGGCGTGTTAATAAATATGTTTAAATGAAGGTCTAATAGTACATTTAGAATGAAATGGATCATTCCTTATTGAGCGATTAGCACTCACCCTTTCATTGCTGATTACTTTGCAGGTAGACCGAAAGTGAAGGATGCTAGAGACAGTTAGGCTACACATGAGGAGGAGATGATTTATTGTCATCTTGATGTTTTTATATTGATGTAAATAATGTAAATGATAAATGTTTGTGAAACACCTTTAGGAGCTTCTACCCTATAAATGTGTTTTGATTGTGTAATTTCTAGATAAATTCTTAAAGTTTTTGAAATTATAAGTTTAGATCTTGCGTGACATCTTATATACATGTTTTGGATATTATTATTCTTATCCTTACACAGGTTTTTTCTAAACACAACTCGTTCTCCACACATGTATCCCCAGGATTCTCATCGAGGGATATTCATAGGATACCTGATTGGAGGGAAGTTTTACAGGAGAGCTCAGAGTGACCACCACATCATACGCAGAGGCAGGGAGTTTTTGAGACAATTTTTCAAGTTTTTTACTCCCCCTCTTTATTCATAAATCTTCAACCCTTTTGCCTATTTGATCTTCTGATAAGAAAAAAAGCGACTAGAAATTGATTTTGTGTGTCTTTTTGCTGGGGATGAGACTTGACGCTGAGGTGAAGGGGTAGAAACAATGTCATCAATAGCTCTTGTGTTATTAGCAAGAGAAGGTACAACTGGAATGACCACATTGGAAGGCAGCCCTTGTGAACTTTCATCAGTTGGCCCTTCTTGGGTGTGTAATACTTTCTCTCTAGCTAGTATACTCAGAAAATAACAATAAAACTCACAAAATATATATAAGAAAATATACATGTAGATGAGTATAAAATAATGGGCCCATAACTAATTTTTCTTTAAATACAACTCTTTATAAAATATAATAAAGTCACAAAACAGTAACTCGACAGTGTCGCCAAACCCTTCCACTTCTTGACGTTCCAAGTGACCGCATTCTCATCTACTACCTACAAAAGCATTAAAACCAATGGGATGAGCACTAATGCTCAGTAAGTAAACCTGCTATGCTACCCTTCCCTCTCTGTTGCTTAAATTATGAATTTCTTTCCTTACATCACACTTCTCTATTCTTCTTTGTTCTTTCTCTATTCTTTCTCTATTCTTTCTCTGTTCTTCTCCATTCTTTCTCTATTCTTTCTTTATTTTTCTCTGTTTTTCTCTGTTCTTTCTCTATTTCTAATTTCTCACTACTCATGATAATAGGCATGGTATCATGCATAGGTATGATGCAAATGCACAAATGCATAAAATGTGCATTTTCTTTCTATTTTTTTCTTATTCTGTTTTCTGTTTCTTTTTTTTTTTTTTTTTTTTTANAAAAAAAAAAAAAAAAACAATGTAATACATGTTTTAAGATGATGTATGTGCCCAAGAGGTAATGTAAATGGATTGATAATCCATAGATAAATTAAAAGTATTAAGCTCACCAAAATATGTATTTACATGCCATAAGATGTTATAAAAGCATGTAGACATGGTAGAGATGCATATAGACATGATGGGAAACGCATAAACATATCCTCATATACCGGTTGAGGAAAGATGAATATATGCTTTAGATGCTAAATAACACGTAAGCACGCCTCCCGATGATATGAGCTCTAGATAAGGCTAGATGATATGAAGTGATTACGAAGCTAAGAAAAGTCCGATCGGCTACACGTTAAATGCTTCATATGCATTTAGTTGTACTACATGAGTTATAATGTTATATACATCATGGGATGATTTATACTTATGTTAGATGATATTTAGATTTTATATCATAACATGTAATGTGTTTGTATTATGTTTACATGCTTATTTGTATGTGTACACATTGATGTTTATATAGCCATGGGATTATGTATAGTAAGAAAAAGGGAAGTATACCTAGATATAAAAGATAAGTGGCGTGTTAATAAATATGTTTAAATGAAGGTCTAATAGTACATTTAGAATGAAATGGATCATTCCTTATTGAGCGATTAGCACTCACCCTTTCATTGCTGATTACTTTGCAGGTAGACCGAAAGTGAAGGATGCTAGAGACAGTTAGGCTACACATGAGGAGGAGATGATTTATTGTCATCTTGATGTTTTTATATTGATGTAAATAATGTAAATGATAAATGTTTGTGAAACACCTTTAGGAGCTTCTACCCTATAAATGTGTTTTGATTGTGTAATTTCTAGATAAATTCTTAAAGTTTTTGAAATTATAAGTTTAGATCTTGCGTGACATCTTATATACATGTTTTGGATATTATTATTCTTATCCTTACACAGGTTTTTTCTAAACACAACTCGTTCTCCACACATGTATCCCCAGGATTCTCATCGAGGGATATTCATAGGATACCTGATTGGAGGGAAGTTTTACAGGAGAGCTCAGAGTGACCACCACATCATACGCAGAGGCAGGGAGTTTTTGAGACAATTTTTCAAGTTTTTTACTCCCCCTCTTTATTCATAAATCTTCAACCCTTTTGCCTATTTGATCTTCTGATAAGAAAAAAAGCGACTAGAAATTGATTTTGTGTGTCTTTTTGCTGGGGATGAGACTTGACGCTGAGGTGAAGGGGTAGAAACAATGTCATCAATAGCTCTTGTGTTATTAGCAAGAGAAGGTACAACTGGAATGACCACATTGGAAGGCAGCCCTTGTGAACTTTCATCAGTTGGCCCTTCTTGGGTGTGTAATACTTTCTCTCTAGCTAGTATACTCAGAAAATAACAATAAAACTCACAAAATATATATAAGAAAATATACATGTAGATGAGTATAAAATAATGGGCCCATAACTAATTTTTCTTTAAATACAACTCTTTATAAAATATAATAAAGTCACAAAACAGTAACTCGACAGTGTCGCCAAACCCTTCCACTTCTTGACGTTCCAAGTGACCGCATTCTCATCTACTACCTACAAAAGCATTAAAACCAATGGGATGAGCACTAATGCTCAGTAAGTAAACCTGCTATGCTACCCTTCCCTCTCTGTTGCTTAAATTATGAATTTCTTTCCTTACATCACACTTCTCTATTCTTCTTTGTTCTTTCTCTATTCTTTCTCTATTCTTTCTCTGTTCTTCTCCATTCTTTCTCTATTCTTTCTTTATTTTTCTCTGTTTTTCTCTGTTCTTTCTCTATTTCTAATTTCTCACTACTCATGATAATAGGCATGGTATCATGCATAGGTATGATGCAAATGCACAAATGCATAAAATGTGCATTTTCTTTCTATTTTTTTCTTATTCTGTTTTCTGTTTCTTTTTTTTTTTTTTTTTTTTTGAACTTCTTTCTTTCTTTCTTTTCTATTCTTTCTTTCTTTCTTTCTATTCTTTATTTTATTTTCTTTTCCTTCTTATTCTCTTCTTTCTCTTCTTTTCTTTCTTATTCTTTTCTTATCTTTTCTTTCTTATTCTTTGCCGATCGGACTCGGTTGAGGCATAGATTCGGAACCCTGGATGTGTGAGTGAGTATAGTCCTCATCTACATGCACTCTTATGGACTGTACAAATTATTCTTCTTCTTAGGCCGCTCACTAAAGGCGGCGTGCATGTAGGAATATACTTCTGGGTATAGTCCTCATCCACATGTACTCTTACGGACTATACAAATTCTTCTTCTTCTTCTTAGGCCGCTTACTCAAGGCGGCGTACATGTGGGAATATTCTTCTTCTTCTTTTCTTTTATCTTTCTTATGGAAATCAGTATTCAATTTCTTTTCTTTAATAATTCTCATTTCTTTCTATTTGTTCTTTAACTTTAATGTTCATTATTGCTCTTTAATGCTCTTATGAGTATGTATGCATGTATATGGGCTCATGCTTATTATTCTTCCTAAATTCATATGTTTGGATGCAATAATGCAGTACGGAATGTGAACATGTCATTCTCTACCATCTACCAACTCATCTGAAGATATCAAATAATAATAATCATGTATGCACTTCTCTTTGACATTTCATTAAACAATTTATATGCACACATTAACTCTAAATTGGCTACATTTCTACCTCTCTTTTAAGCCACCAAAATTTGGAATAAAACACACCAAGATTAACGTCAAACCTGTCCAGGATTCACACTCCATAGATTCTACTCCAATTCTTCAATAATTCATCCAAACTCTCATCAAACATCAAGTACACAAACACTACTTCTCATGGATAAATTCTAACCATCATTCAATATCCATTCCATCAACAATTCTTCATATATAAGCATATACAGGCATAAAAGAAATTCTCTACAATTCATCCAAACTTTCTTTCTCTTTGTTCTTTAATGTTCTCATATATGTGTATGTGCATGGAAATATGCTCATTCTTTGCTATTCTTTCTAAATACAAATGTGAGAATGTGAGAATGCATTATGGCATATAATGATATCATAATGGAACTAGTATTCTTTACCAACAACATTCCCATACTTGAAATCAGTCATAGATTATTAGACTAAAAATAACTAATAAATTGGAGGTACTTTTGAGGTAGTCATTCTACACAGGTCATATTCAAGAAGGCATATCTCAAGCTATACATATCGGATTGCTATGATCTTGGTCTCATTTTAAATCTTAGAGAAAGGGCTACAACTTTTGTGTTTAGGTCTCAACTCAGTTTGATGGGTAAAATGCTCAAAAATCACTCAGAAAGTTACGGATTTGACAGGGCAACCATGGTAACATGTTTTCTCTTAGGATTTTCATCAAACAATTTATATGCACATGCTACTACCATGTTGGCTACACTTCCACAACTCTCTAATTCAACCAAATTGTAAGCCAAAAACTAACTAAATTAAGTATCAAACCTGGCTGAATTTATCACTTCTCTACACTCCAAAAATCTCAACACAAAATCTTCCACAACTTCACCAAACCATCACATAAGCATACACTACTTCTCATGGCTAGAATGTATACATCAATAAGCATAAAAAACAACCCATAATTCTCTCATACCATCACATACAAACATGAAAAAAAATTCATTCAACAAAGTCTTGCTCAAATTAAGGTTCAAATTAGGTTTACTTACTTTGAATTTGAGCAAATCCAACACTATACTCTCTCTTTGGTAGAATTCCCTCCTTCTCAAACCCTAAGCATATACAACCATAAGAATTCAAAACTTTAAAATTTAATCTCACTTCTCGGTGCAAGAATCTTACCTTTGGATGCTTAGGATTGAAAATCTATCAAAAGTTAGCCAAAATCCTATAATTTTCTTGGAAATTTAATGAAGAAATTTGAGAGAATTTGGGTAGAGAATGGCTTGAATGAAGGGCAGAGTGGCTAGGGTTTCCCTTCTTCAACTCTTAATATCATAAAATAATATATTTATATTTATATTCCCATTTTACCCTTGCACTTTCTAAAAATTTCATCTATGTCCCTTAGTCAATTACAAGAATGCCATCATTTTTATTATCTTCTCCATGTTATTCTATTTCTTTTCACTCCCCACTTTTCAACTAATTATGAGTGAAAATACCATTTTACCCCTAATGAAAGTTTAAGGAATTTTCTTCACACTTGTTCAAGATAACTTTAATAAAATTCAACTAAGGGTATTAGGGCATAAATAAAGCTACGTACGTTGATGTGGGTGTTACAGGGTGGTAACTTTAGGAAGAACTTCTTTGTTAGTTTCCTTAATGGGAGAACTAGAAGCAGCAGCAGCATCCTTGGTAACATTGACAGCAGAGGAAACCTCTATTTATGCAGTAAGATCTATCTTGTCTTGTTCACCATGGTGAACATCTGTGTTGGGAGCAACGACCTCTTCAGAATCAATCGTAATATGTTGAGTATCAATAGGAGGTTCCTGTGGTGGACGAACAGATGAAGAAGGACCAGTAGTTGAGGATGAAGAAAGAACACAAAGGATCTATTTCACCATGTCCTCCATGATATCAATCCGGGCATGAAAAGTGGAGTGAATATGAGTCAGTTGCTCAACAAGGTGATAAATTTTTCATCCATTTTGTTCTCTATAACTTGCAAGAAATCAACAGTATTGGACTAACCATTGTTAGTTTTGCCAAAGGCAGCAAAAGAGGATGAGGGCATATCTTGAGAGAGTTTGAAGGTTTTGGCTGTAATGAGTTTGATTTTCAGCAGGGTGTCAGTTGGGTGCATTTTGGGATTATACGAGGAAACAATCCTATGTATAAGAGAGGCAAAAGGAAGTGTTAGGGATTTGCCTTTAGCTTTAGCAGTAGTCTTAATAAACGAAAAAATCAAACTCCCCAAGTCAATCTTCTTATGATTTGCAATCCCATACATCAACTGAGTTTTGTCTAATCTCACAGAGGAATTGTGAAATGAAGGTGACCAATTGGTAAGGATAATCCTAAACAGGATTCTGTAAAACATAGTTAGCATATTGGCAGGAATCTAACCATTCTCAAGCCAAGATTGAATTGAGCCTCCAGTGAGATCAAAGGCTAACTGATTTTGGTTTTCAACACATTTTTCAAATCATCAGGGTCCTCAGTAAATGGTAAATCCAAAAAAATCCCTAATTACCTTATCAGTAAACTAAATCCAGTTACCCCTAACAAAAACCTGATTTCTTTATCAACGTCAGACCTAAAAGTTGAATAAATTTCTTGAACAAATGCTTGATAAGGCAAAGGAGGACTATTAACAGTCTTAACCCAAGTTCTATAAATCGCTATTGATTTTATATCAAGGAAATCATCTAGTTGAACATGTGATTCACAACGAATATGTCTATGCATAACAAAATCATGAAATTTTGATTCAACAGCAGGTGAGAAAAAGAGAAGTCGTTTACCCAACTCCAAAGGTTTAGAAGAATCAGTGTTTGCCTTCTTCTTCTTTTTCTTAGGCAAGGGCGATTTTGTAACCTCTTCTGAGTGTTTCACCTTCTTCTTTTTCGTCTTGAGCTTCAATCGCTCAATAGGATGTTCATCAGAGGAGCTCTTTGCAGGTGAAGTCGGTGGAGAAGGAGTTTTGTCAGACGAAACTGGAGAAGAGTCGAAATGTTCATCGGGCTGACTTACTCGCGTTCTTTTCTTTGATTTAGATGCACTCCTGAATTCCACGATTGATGCTTCAAGATGCTCCATGAGTCTTGGTCAAGTGAAGAGCGAGGCTTTTATAAAGAAAAAAAAAAATAGAAAAATGAGATAAAATCTGAGAAGAGGCACAAAATGATTCAAAATGAGAAACATTGGAGGTTATAACCTTTTAAAGGTTAAACCTAAAAAACTTTAGGAATTTTAACAAGACACGTCACTTATAAATGAGGTGATCACTGTGAGAGCAAGGTGAACACTCTAGCATCACCAACACTAGGGTGATGACCACATCAGAGGAAAATGAAAACAATCAACGGGTACCAAATTAAAGACTAAAGAAGGTAAAGTGATCACCGTGAACCAGCAGGTTAGCACATGAAATCTAAAGATAGTGACTTATGAGCAAAGGCAACAGACAAGAACATAAAAAAAAAAACAACATAGTCATGAGTTCAAAACAAAATTTCACAAGGTTTAAGAAGACAAGTCATATTGATCTGATTCAAAAATCAAAAAAAAAAAAAAAAATTATTTCTTAATCGTATGAAGGAAATGCATAAGGAGTATCTCGTCAAAGCAAATCACAACTTAAGGTGGTCACTCCTTCAATTCAAAAAATTAGCAATAAAGCAATCATTCTTAATCGTATGTGTGTGAAGTGTCCTCAAGGGGTGAGTTTGACTCATTCATCAAATGAATCGAAAAACAACTCCCCCGTTCCCTCATGCCCTTTTTTATTAGAATAATTCTTTTTCCTTTTGAACTTTATCTCAACATTGTGTATTCTTTTTCATATTGATGGAGATAAATGGGCATAACTCTCAAGAGGTAACCAAATGTAGCTTTCACACTTGCAAGTAAGTAGCCCTCTACATGGTAGATTTTCCAAGGACGTAGAGGTCTCTACAACCTAGAAAATTACTCAAGTGTGACTTTCACACTACACAGAAGGTAGCTCTTTCACATGGTGACAAGACATATGCATTAAGTACTCAAAAAATGAAAAAAAAGTCATTAGACTTCTTGAGGTGAAAAGAGAGAATCAATTCTTTTACGAAACATCACAGATCATATAGACTTGTAATTTTAAAAACAAGGAAAATATGGTCTCATGACTTATTTAAACGAAAAACTCTACTCAAGTTGAGTTAGTCTAACAGACTTTCTCAAATTCACAAAAGTTTGAAAGTCTAGAGCTTTTATAAATAAATCGGCAAGTTGAGATTTAGTGTTCACATGAGCTAGGGTGATCACCTTATCTTCCACTAAGTCTCTAATAAAATGATGGCTAATATCAATGTGCTTAGTTCTAGAGTGTTGAATTGGATTTTTTGAAATATTAATAGAACTTGTATTATCACAGAAAACAGTGACACATTCTTGATCAAAACCATAGTCACTCAACATTTGTTTGATCCACAAAACCTGTGTACAGCAGCTTCCAGCAGCAATGTATTTAGCCTCGGCTGTTGAGAGAGAGATGGAGTTATGTTTCTTACTGTACCATGTTATCTCATTGTTTCCAAGGAAAAAGCATCCTCCAGAAGTATTTTTCCTATTATCTAAGCTACTAGCCCAATCTACATCACTAAAACCAACCAAGGTAGAGTTAGTGTCATGTGCAAACCATAAGCCAAAGTCAATTGTTCCCGCAACGTATTTCATGATTCTCTTCACTGTAGCAAGATGAAGTTCAGTAGGCTCAGCTTGAAATCTAGCACAAACACTTACACTAAAACATAAGTCAGGCCTACTTGTAGTTAAATACAATAGGCTACCTATCATGCTTCTTAACAATTTGTTATCTACCTTTTTCCCATTTACATCCTTAGACAATTTTAAGGTAGAACTCATAGGTGTTTTAGCATGTTTTTCACTTTCAAGATTGAAACCTTTAAGCATGTTCTTTGCATATTTTGATTGTGATACAAACAAACCACTATCAAATTGCTTAATTTGAAGCCTTAAGAATATGTTTAATTCTCCTACCAAGCTTATTTCAAATTCTTCCTTCATTAAGTTTATGAGATCTTGCAATTAATGTGAGAAGTGGAATAAAAAATTATGTCATCAACATAAATTTGAGCACAAAGAAACTCACCATTATTATGCTTGATAAAAAGAGTTTTATCAGCATTACCTCTTCCAAATTTGTGATCAAGTAAAAATGATGTGAGCCTATCATACCAAGCTCTTGGGGTCTATTTCAGTCCATACAGCGCTTGTGTGGATCCTAAATTCCAATAGGTTGCTCCACATAAACTTCTTCCATAAGAATACCATTCAAAAAGGTACTTTTCACATCCATCTGGTAGAGTTTCAACTTTGGCAACAAGCAACTCCCAAAAGCAATTGAATAGATTCCAACCTTGCTACCAGAGCAAAGGTCTCATCAAAATCAATCCCCTCAACTTGTGTATACCCTTGAGCAACCAATCTTGCTTTGTTCTGAACAATATTTCTAAATTCATCAATCTTATTCTTAAAAATCCACTTTTTTCCTATGATGTTTATCCTTTCAGGTCTAGGAACTAAACTCCACACATCGTTTCTCTCGAATTGTTTAAACTCTTCATGCATGATAGCAATCCACTACTCGTCTTCTAGAGCTTGTTTAGCATTCTTTGGTTCTGAAAGAGAAATATATCAAAAATGATTAATTTCATTAAACCTTTTCTCCTTGTAACCATTACTTCTTCAAGATCTCCGATGACAGAAGACGGTGGATGAGTTTTCTGGATCCAAGTGAGAGGATCTTTGGTCTTGGGAGTTCTTCTCTAAGTGAATTCGTCTGATAGATCGACAACCAAGTCAATTCCTTGACTTTGAGGAGCAAACCCATATTGGACAATAATGGTGCTCACTTCAGGTTTTGGGGTGGTCACTTTATCTTTGGAATTTGATCTAGAGGGAGACATAGTGGGCACCTCATCCTGATCAGCGGTCACTTTAGTAAGGGTAACCATATCATCATTTTCATCATCCTGTGGGGACTAAGAGAAATCTTCTAAATCAGAAAACACCACATTAAAAGATTTAATGATATGATTTGTTCTATTGTTAAAAATTCTATAAGCCCTGCTATTAGATGAATACCCAAGGAAGATTCCTTCATGACTCTTAGCATCAAACTGCCCTAGATGATCTCTATCATTCAACACATAGCATTTGCAACCAAAAACATGAAAATACGAGACATTTGGCTTCTCACCTTTCCACAATTTGCATGGAGTTTGAGATGTACCTTTTCTCAAGAAAATTATGTTTGAGATATGGCATGCAATGTTAATTGCCTCTGCCCAAAGTCTTAAGGGCAACCTTTTTGCATTTAACATAATGTTTGCCATCTCTTGAAGGACTCTATTCTTCCTTTCCACAACATCATTTTGTTGTGGTGTCTTAAAAGCAGAAAATTCATGCCAAATGCCCTGCGTATAACAGAAGTTAGAAAAATTAGAATTTTCAAACTCCCTCCCATGATCACTTCTTATTCTCATCACTTTCTTAACATGACAACTTTGCTCAAACTATAACCTTTTTACAAGACACTTAAAGGCTTCAAAAGCATCAGATTTTTCTCTTAAGAAATTAACCAAAGAAAATCTCGAAAATTGTCAACACACACATAAACATATTTCTTACCACCTAAACTTTCAGTTTGCATTGGGCCCATGAGATCCATATGGAGAAGTTCAAGAACACGTGAGGTAGTCAAATGAGACAAAGGTTTGTGAGAGCTTGCAGTTTGCTTACCTTGTTGACAAGGTCCACATACTTTACCTTTGGGAAACATAAGCTTTGGCAATCCTTTCACAACATCTTTCTTGGAAAGCTTTACAAGATCTTTGAAGTTCATATGTCCAAGTTTCTTGTGCCAAAGATTGACACACTCTGATTTGGTGCTAAGACAAGAAACATTATTAGACAGAAATAACAATTATCATTTGATCTCCTTCCCTCAAGCAAAGAAGAACCATTAGCATTTAAAACTCAAAAATTGGACAACACATTTTTTGTTGCAAATTTGACTAATGCTAATAAGATTTGCCTTTAATCCTTCAACATAAAACACATCATTTAACATTTTAAAACCAGAAAAAACAATAGAACCTTTTCCAAGGATCTTGCCCTTTTTCCCATCACCATATGTGACATGACCTTCTTCCACAAGTTCAAGATTGATTAATAAGGCTTTGTTGCCAGTCATGTGTTTTGAGCACCCACTATCGAAGTACCACAAATCATTTTTGAAAAGCAAGCAACGAGGTATGGGCAACAAGACAATTAAGCTTACGTTTCCACATTTTATGGTCTTTGAACAAATTTGTCTGATGTGATGACCCAAGAAACTGAGGCGGTAACCTTATTGTATTAAATTCATTATTTCCAATGCATCTTTTTAAATACAAAATGAGTTTAAAATGGTTTGGTCTGATATGACCTTTCTTTTGGTAAAAATGACAGGTAAGAATGAAACGTTTTACATCAAGGTCTGATCATGTGGGGCAACAACCGATTTTTGAACTAACTCAGTGGCTTTCACAAAGGTTGTCACTCCAGGTTTGGAAGTGCTAACATCAAGAGAGAATCCCAACCCTGTTTTATCATCAAACGTCTTCCCTTGTCCAAGAACTTCATCAAGCTTGTATGAAACTGCATTTAACCTTTCAACAATGGCCTTGGCCTCAGTTAGTTCATTTAAAGCTTGATTCAACACATTCTTTATTAAACAGATTAGAAAACAAGACTTTTATTTTGTCATTCAAAATTCTCTTATCTTCTAACAAGTAAAATTTTTCAGATTCAAGAGATTTAATTCTCTTGATGCCTTTTAACCAAGCTTCATACATCTTGTCATAAGCTTCCTGTTGTTCTTTGTAAATATCACTAGAGTCATCTGAGGACACATTGTTACTATCCTCTTGATTAGTCGTAAAGGCTAGGAATTGTTCATTTTCTAGTGTGTCATCACCTTCACTTCCAGAGTTGTCACTTTTGCTTAGGGTGGCAACCATGGCTTTTCCCTTATTCTTAAGAGTGTTTGCACACTCAGATTGAATATGGCCATAGTCTTCACACTAAAAACATCTGATCCCTTTATTTTTCTTTTCATTTTCCTTTCAAAATTTTTTGTGAATCCTCATTGACTAGATTGATCAGAAAATCGTTTGACAAAAGGTTGTTTTCCCCTTTTAGCAACATTAGAATTTCTCATGTTCTTTTTCAAGAATTTGGAAAATTTTTTAGTGATTAAAGCAAGTTCGACATCTTCATTATCACTAACATCACAAATGACCGGAGAATTAGAAGTTACCTCATGCTTTAATGCAAGCCTCTAACCTGATTTCTTATCCCAATGATTGAGGTTAAGTTCGAAGGTCTGCAGAGATCCAATCAGTTCATCAAGTTGCATTTCATCAAGATTGCGGCATTCTTCAATCGAGGTTGCTTTGGACATAAATCTTTGAGGTAAGGAGCATAACACCTTCCTAACAAGTTCAGCATCAAAATTTTTTTTTCCTAAAGCAAAACACTTATTAGTAATATCACACAATCTGCCATGAAAATCAGTAATGGTTTCATTATCATGTATAATGAGATTTTCATAATCCATGATCAATCTTCTTAATCTGGTCTTTCACAATGTCAATTCCATGATTTTTAATTTGGAGTCTATCCCATGCGTCTTTAGCCATCTCACAATTGACTATGTTTTTCATTTGTCATATGCTAACAGCATTAAAGATGGCATGAAGTGCCTTAGAGTTAAAATTAGATGCTTCTAACTCCTCCTTGGTCCATTTATCAATTGACTTCCCTTGACTCCCACTAGCTTCATCAGTTTTAGGAAGGCACGCATTCTAGGCTTCCAAAATATATAGTTGGTTCCCTCCAACAAGGGTGGTCTAGTGGTAGACCCTTCTTCACCAAAAGAACCCATGATGAACAAACAATCAGTGATCACACACAAGACAGCAAAGGTCACCTGCAAAAATGAAAGCCAAAAAGAACAGAACAACACAGTAAAAACAACACAAGGTGATCACCCTACCCTCAAGGTGGTCACTCAAGGTCTCAAGCCAAAAAGAAGGCACAAAAATAAACCAGAATAAGGAGATCAAAAAGAAATAAGAAGACAAATCAACAAGCAAGGATCAACTTAAATAACTTTCTAGAACAAGCTCTGATACCAATTGAAAGTTTTAAATTTACCAAGTAATTTAAAACTTAAGCGGAAATGGTTGCTATGTCAATTTTAAGAGTCCATTAAACATAAACATAAAGCAACAAATATAACTCAAAGTAAAGCACACACGATTTTTACATTGTTTAGCAAAATGCCTACATCCACGGGACCAAGTCCAGAATAAAGCTAATCCACTAGGTTTACTTTAAAGTTTAATTACAAAGTTAAAGATTAAGCCTTAGTTGCCAAAACACCCTTGTTTTGCAATGCTTCAATCTCTACCCTTTGGTTAAACAACGTACAACCATAGCTAGCTACAAAAACACCCAAACAACGAGATGATCTTGAGCTCCTCTCAAGAGTCAAAACGAAGATGCACTTCGGTTGAGAAAGCTCAACAAGCTTCTCAATATTAGCTATGAACAACACGTAGAAGGTGAGGACATCTTTTGGGTACTTGAATGAAGGTATTTATAAGCTTTACATAAGCATAGAAACTTGACAAAAGCAAAGAATAATTCATTGAATGAAGGTATTTATAAGCTTTACATAAGCATAGAAACATGACAAAAGCAAAGAATAATTCTAAGAATTTCAGTACATATTTCAGAGAATATCAGGCTTGTAAACGAAAGTGTAATGGAGAAGAGTTTATATAGGAAAACAGTCAACCATTGCAAGGACAAGTGGCAAACATCTATTCATTGAATTAACCTTTATGAAAGTTCAATTCAATATCAAGATGCCACCTATCAATTAATAACAACCTTCCAGCATATTTAATCTAATTTTGACAGGTATTATTGATCACACAAATATCTCAAAGAGAATATTATAGCTTATGCAATCTAGAAGCATAAGACGTGTAACTTAAATAAAACCGCCAGATACAAGGTGATCATAGAGGTGCTCACCCGAAACTGCAGATAATCAACATAAGCTAAGGTGGTCACCTTAAGTTTAAGATGATCAAACTGGAAGTCTATAAAACATTTATTGTGCAAGGCTAAAGTAAGATAATCATACCAGAATTGAGAGTGGCCACTCTAAGTTCATAAGTTGACAAATAACTTACAATTATTATATTCATTCAACATTTTAGATTTCTTCAAATATTGCTACCTCTTGTTCTCATATGATTTCTTCTAAGTGGCATCTGCCTCGCTTTGTATCCTCTTTAACTAATTCTGGTTCACATTCAGCAACAACACATCTTCATTAACACTCATTGGCCATTGCTATCATGGCATTTCATTACAAGTTGTATTGCCCTTTTCCTCAACTACAAAACTAGTCGTTTCTAGTTTAGAAACACAGTCCACTAATAGTGCCAGTCTTGTTGAAGTTGTTCATCCTTAGCCTGTATCAGTAGCAGCTGCTTTACTTGTTCCTGAGTAGAAAAACGCTATGGAAGTTAAATATAAAGCTTTACTTAGCGACAATACTTGGACCCTTCTTCCATATGTTGATCACATGTCTCTTTTTGGAAGCATGTCTATGTAATGCTTTCTTTCTAGCTAGTATACTCGTAAAATAATTACTAAAACTCATTAAAATATATATATAAGAAAATACACATATATATACGAGTAATAAAGTATGGGCCCATATTTAATTTTTCTTTATATACAAATATTTACAAAATATTCTCAAAAATAGCAACTTGATAGTGTAGCCCAACCCTTCCACTACGTGACGTTCTGAGCAACTGCAACTCACCTATTACCTGCAAAACATTAAAAACAACGGAGTGAGCACTAATGGCTCAATAAGTAAACCCACTATCCTACCCTTCTCTTTCTCCATTGCTTAAATTCTGAATTTTCTTCCTTACATCACATTTCCCGATTATTCTCTATTCTTTCCCTGTTCTTCTCTATGTTCTTTCTCTATTCTTTCTCTGTTTTTCTCTCTGTTTTCTATTTTTTTTTTCATTACCCATGATAATGACCATGGTATTATGCATATTCATGATGCAAAGCACAAATGCATAAATTATGCATTTTCTTCCCTACTTTTCTTATTTTGTTTTCTTTATTTCTTTCTTTCTATTCTTTCTATTCTTTCTTTCTTTTCTATTCTTTCTATTCTTTCTTTCTTTGTTTCTATTCTTTGTTTCTTTGTTTCTTTCTATTCTTTGTTTCTTTCTTTGTTTCTTTCTATTCTTGCCAATCGGACTCGGTTGAGGCATGGATTTGGAGCCTTGGCCGTGTGAGTGAATTCTCTAATTCTGGGTATAGTTCTCATCCACACGCACTTCTAACAGATTGTACAATTCTTCTCTCTGAATTCTGAGGCCGCTCACCAAAGGCGGCATGCATGTGGGACTATGTCACTCAGGGCTCCCCATCGCAACAACCTTCTCTTCTTTTTATCTTTTTTACACTTCTTTAAGAAAAAAAATTCAGATTTGAATATCTTTAATATTGTCATTTCTTTCTATTTTCTCTTTAACATATTTTAGGGCATTTTCATGCTCTTATGAATACGTATGCCTGTAGATGGTGTCATGCTTATAATTCTTTCTAAATTCACATATTTAAATGCAATTATGCATTATGGAATGCAAATATGTCATTCTCTACCATCTACAAACACATCCCAAGGTAACACATAATCATACTCATACATGCACTTCTCCTTGGCATTTCATCAAATAATTCATGTGCACAAATCAACACTAATTTGGCAACACTTATATCTCTAATTTAGGCCACCAAAAATTTGGAATAAACTCCTCCATAATCAACACCAAATCTGCCCAAAATACACACTTCAAAATTTTCACTTCAATTCTTCCAAATCTCATCCAAACACTCATCAAATAACAACTACACCAACACAACTTCTCATGGATAGGCTCTAATCATTATTGAACATCAAATCCTTCAACAATTCTACATATAACACATATATATGCATAAAGAAAATTCTCTACACAGCATAACTTAAAGCATACTTAGGGTAGGATTTTCTTACCTTTGATATGAGCAAATTCAACCCTTTAAGAATCTCCTTTGATCAAACTCTCTTCCTCTTAAATCCTATGAGCATAAACCATCAAAATCAACACTTTAAAAACTAAAAATCACTTCTTAGTGTGAGGATCTTACCTATAGAAGCTTGAGATTGAAAATCCACTCAAAAACACCCAAAACCTATAAATTTCTTTGGAAGAAGATTTACAGAAAGAGAGAATATGGAGGTGAAAGTGGCGTGCAAATGGGTAAGAGTGGCTAGGGTTTCACTCTTCAATTTGATATAACATAAAAATTATTTATAGTTTCCCATTTTACCCTTGCACTTTCTTTGAAATTTCATCTATGTCCCTTAGTCAATTACTATAATGTCCTCATTTTTATTGCAATATCCATGAAATTCTATCTCTTTTCACTCCCACTTTTTCAACTAATTTTGAGTGAAAATACCATTTTACCCTTAATTAAAGCATTTTCTTCACATTTTCTCAAAATAACTTCAACAAAATCAACTAAGGGTATAAGAACATAAATTAAAATGCGTGCCTCCATGTGGGTGTTACAATCTACAAGCTTCAAAAGGCATTATATGGGCTAAAGTGGGCCTGGCGTGCATGTTTTGATAAATTAAAGGGTCCCCTACTTGCGAGGTGTTTGTGAACTCATTAGTAGATATCAACTTGTTTACGTATTGAAATCGGAGTCAGGAAGTGTATGTTTTGGTATATGTCGATGACATTTTGTTGCCAGAAAATGATGATATGTTGACTGGCTAGATTGTGAAGGATTTGAATGTGACATTTGCACTTAAAACTCTAGGTTATCTACACTACTGTCTTAGGATTTGAAGTAAAGAAAATAGAATCAGGTATTCTCTTAACTCAATCTAAATATGCTCAAGAATTGCTATCTGAAACAAATGTTGCTGAAGCAAAAGCAAGTGCTACTCCAATATATGGCTACTGATATCAAGTTTAAATTGGAAGATAGTGAACCATTTGACAGGCCTTCTTTTTACATAAGTACCATAGGTGCTTTATACTACCTAACTATGACAAGGCCTTATATCTCATTTTCCATACGTAAGCTTGGTGTTCTTGCAAGCTCTCACAGTGCAACATTGGCAATAAAAGAGTGCTTTGGTACATCAAAGAACTTTAGCTCATGGGTTGTCCTTTTAATCACGTCGCCGTCTGATGCTTGAAGTTTTTTTAGATTCAGACTAGGCAAGCAATGTTTGTGATAGATGACCAACAAGTGGTTAGTGTGTATTCCTAGGAGACAATCTTATTTAGTGGAGCTTTAGAAAACAAAGAGTTGCCCTGTCATCAATAGAGGTTGAATATAGATCGCTATCACAATCTGCAATTGAGTTAGCATGGATTCAAAATGTGCTTGGATGCCAACTTAGCTGTGAGTTTCAGAATGTTGAAGCTACAGAAAAATATAAATGAGATCAGTGATAAATTTCTCATTCTCTTTCTAAATTTTATGCTCTTTAAGTTCTTCAATACATATAAATGAGAACGAAAAAAAAAAATTAAAATCTAAAAAAATTGAAAAAAGTTAAAATCTAAAAAAGAACATAACAGAACAAATAATCTAAAAAAGTTAAAAGTTAAAAAATTCTTTCTTGTGTTGGTGGCTTTTCACATGACTCTTATAATGGAATGAATATATATATATGTAGCTTTTAGTAAGGTGACTGTTACAATAAAAAATCAATATGTTCAAGTCAAAGCTTTATCACAACTTTGTCCTCTCTTGGGGGTTCACAGTGACTATTATAATAAAAGAAAAGAGCAGTCTTGCTTCTTATAGTGATTCTCAATTAATTACGTCGAGCAAGAATCTGACGAGTGATTAATACTTCGCTAGAACCCAAAAAGTTTTAACTGTTTGTTATGAATTATTATTTTTGTTTAACTAATAAATAAAGTATTAGTTATACCTAATAATTAAAATAAATAATAAATTCTAATAAGGGAGCTTATAACAAGGTCGCATAGCGTATAAGATTTAATAAATAAAAGTAATTAATTAGAGACGCGAATAACAAGGTCGGAAAGCGTAAAATTATTATAATGTATTCCTTATAGGTATGCAGTGTTAATAATTAAACACGCGAATAACAAGGTCGCATCAAGTATAAGATTTTATAAGGGCGACCAAACTTTGCCTTAAAGATAATTTAGGATCCAAACAGTTTCAAACGACAAATATCCACTTTCCATCCAAATCTGTGAGTGAATCTCGTCAATATGTTATGACTAATGTTAATTACATTACTCCTGAAATATCTGAAAACTCCCAATAACTTCAGAAAGAGCCATTTTGACCCTATGTTGTTTGTTTTTTACATTAAGATACATTAAAATTTAAACACCAAGTTTTATGAACCTTCGATTGAGTTAGCATGGATTCAAAATGTGCTTTGATGTCAAGTTAGCCGTTAGTTACAGAATGTTGAAGCTCCAGAAAAATATATTTTCCCTAGTATATACATGTAATTGAAAAAAAAATAAAATATAAAATAATTGAAAAAAAAGAAAAGAAGTTAAAAATCTAAAAAGAAATTAACAGAACAGATAATGTATTAGTATACCTAATAATTAAAATAAATTATAAAACAATTATTTATAAGATGCATTAAACCCACAGGTTAATTGAAAACATAAGCATTTTATTCTTCTAAACCTGGGTATAGGAAATGGACATACACCCCCTTCCATTACCCAAACAATATTATAAAATTTCCGTTCAGTTTAATAAGTTGGATAAAAGAACAAATGTCTATATTTTATTTTTAGAGTAAAATTTCCGTTAATGTTGAAAAGATTAAAACTTTAATTTATATTAATGAATCTAATTTTCAAAATTCAGCCTAAGTCAGATGTCAAGTTTCATAACATTTTGGTAACGGTCGGGGTTGCATGGTCATTCTTGATACCCCAGGGGGTTTAAGAATGGAGTAAATATCAGGGGGTTCAAATTTTCCCGTGTTATTAACCCTATATGGTAGTTGTTTTCTTATCCTTGATGACATGGCTTTTCACATGCCTTCTTCGGGTTTGGGTCAACTGTTATAATCCTTTTAATAACTGGACAAAATTGATTAATCTTTTTAAATTCACTATCGATCGATCCCTTTCAGACTGAACTAATGATGAAGTATTATATATAGAGACTTCAGTGTTGAAAGTTTTTTGCACACCGGAGTACACCGTAGTCAAATATCAGTCTTACGAAAACGCCATTCAGGTATTTCTTCCCGCGGCCTTTTATTCAAGGTATTGTACATGTGTGAGTAATGCATGCATATATTCATTATCAATCTCTCGTACCAACTGTTTTCATAGATAATACCAAGGTATGGCACCGACTTCCAACTTCAAAGGAGACGTCTGTATTTCATATTATTACGTTCCAATACTATTTGAGTTCAATAGTGAATCATTTTTGTTTGATCAACAGATTGAATTAGAAGTCCACTTTAAAATATTAACATATTAAACGAAAAAAAAAAAAAAAATAAGAAGATTCTAAATCTCATATTAATTATTGGTATCTGACTGCCTTATTATTTTAAGTTCTTATGTCTTACAAATTTTAAGATGTCTCTATTATAAAATTTTTCACTTTTGCATATCCTTTCATATTTGGTCATCAACTGTGTAAAAAGGTTCTATTTGTTTATGAATTTATGTTGTATTTTTTTTTCTGTGGTATCCGCTAAAACGACAAACATATAAGGGTTTCATATATATATCTTCAAAGTTTTAAGATGTCTTCATCATAAAAATTTTCATTTACACTTATCTTTTTATAATCAACTCACCAATGAATGAATGAACTCAGTAAATATAAGTTGATAAGAATGCGTGAGAAATTAAATATTTGTTGTGAAAGAAGATGTGAGAAATGTAGTTTAAACAGTTGGATTGAGTGATGAAGCATAAATAATTTGTTGACTCTGTTAGTGTCAACTTAGCTAATGCGTAGCTTGGTATTTGGATTAATTCTAGAACATTTGCATAAGCAATATTTATTGTTTATAGACAACCAAAACGAAGGCAAATTAATCATAAAAAAGGTTATATTCTAGAACATTTTCATAAGCAATAGCTAGAAAAAAACAACAAATGGTTTGCTGAAAGAATGGCCCTCATGCTCAGATCTTTCTTAAACCTTGTCAGGGCCAAGGCAGAAGTGAAAGAATGGCAACGATCAGCGTAACTTTTCCTTGCCCTATTTGTTCAAAGGAAATTTGCTTCTCCGGAACACTTGACGAAGGTGGACGGTTTGTGCTGTATCCCGGACTAGTCGAAAGAAGTGATGGCCATTTCGTGTATATTTCTCTGTGTAGTCCCTGTTCACCGGTTGTGCTGCATCCCGAAACATCCCCAATAATTAATGGCCCATTCGTGTCTATTTCTGTGTATGGTCCCTGTCCACGGAACAATAATCATGTCCACGGAACAGGGTTCCGACCTAAACGGATAGGAACTGTCGCTTGAAAACAAGTTCGTTCAAAAAACCAAATAAATGAAGAACAATTATTCATCTTAACGAGTCGTTTGTTTAAAATTCTGAAGCATCTGGATATATCTAGCATGCATACTGGTAAGTGTTCTAATAATTATGTCTTGCTCCTATTTATGGTTTTATTTGTATCATCTTTTATGTAATCACTGATTATGGGTAGTAGTTTAATTTACTTATTTATATCTCAGCATGGAGATACTTGTATTTGAATTAAGCTACGCTTATATATGTATTTGGGATTTGAAGAAATTAATAAATCTATGTTTGTGGTTTGGATATTTGTCATATCTTTTTCTTTCAATTCTTAGAATTATTCTAAAATTACAGAACAGTTCTTAGAAAAAAAAAAAAATTTATCTTCTTTCTTTCAAGAATACTTGGTTTTAAAATTATAGAATATTTTCCACTCATCGGATACTAGCGACCCATAGGCAGATTCCGGCAAGCCACAACTTTAATGGTGACTAAGTTTAAATTTTTTTTAAATAAATAAATATTTGACTAATGAATTTTTTTTTTTTTTTTTCTGTTCGATACACTTATCTGGAAATAAACGGTGTTATATTGAAAAGCAAACAACAAAAAACCTAAATCTAATTAGATTTAAGATAAAAATTGTACAAACAAACACATCCTTAATCTAAGAGCTTTAATTTTTCTTTCGTTTAGTTTGAATGGCTTGTAAAATTAGAAATATTACTATTTTAACTAATAATGCTTATTTTTATTTGATTATCCCTTTTTTTTCCCCTACTAACCAAGTATGGAGTTGATAATTTTTTGTCCACGACAAAAACTATATATGATTCATAAAATGTGAGTGACATATAGATATTGAGGTAAATAAGAAAAAAAATTTAGAGTAAGGGTCAATTTTATTTACCCAATGAGAGTGCTTAAGATGAACGTACACAGGGTTTTAATAATATATTTTTGATAATAGTGATTGTATTTCTAGTTAAGAGATTTTACACATAAATAGATGAAATAAACACCTTGAAATAATAACATATGAAAGTAAATACTATTTATCTAATGTTATAAAACTACTCTCCCGATTTATCCTATGTAAAAATTAATAGAACTATTTAATTTGATCTTTGTTTTTTAATTTGATCAAATTAATTAATAAGAAAGCCACGGAATCTGCTGATGGCACAATAATTTACTGTGTATATCTTACACTTGGAAGAAAACTATACTAAAATTAGTTTGTCCAATAAATCAGTAAGTCAAGATGCCGTTTGGTAAAACGTAGGCGATACAGCACGTGGATATCAACCTTTTCTGCAGTAATGGTCATGGTCAACTGAAGAATTTAACACAAAGAAAAGAAGATTAAAGAAAACCAAGAAATGAAAAATAGAGAGGAAGAGAGGAAGAGTTCTAGAATTTTCAGATTCAATTTCTCTAACTGCCGAATAACAGAACAAGTTACTAATTTATACAACCACTTTACAACACGCAGCGCTTTATGCATATTACAAACTTTTACAATAGTTTGTAAACATTACAAACAAATCCCCAGTAGTAAGTTTGTAATCATTACACTTTCACACAACAACATAAACTGTAAACTATAGACTTAATAGGAAAACTTAGAAAGCCTTTTCTGCACCTTTCATTTTACTCAATATCCTTCCGTAAACTAAACTGCCTTTTCTGCAACTTTCACTTTACTCAATATCCTCACGTAAACCAAGCTCCCTTTCTAGAATAATTCTTTTATCTTAACTTCAGATTCTTCACTTTTATCTCTACTTCAATATCCTCCTTTAAACCAAACGTCCTTACTAGCTGATTTTTCAATAACAGCTTCCTTTAATCAGGTCACCTTTCTTTCAGCAAACTGACGCCATCTGACTGTAAACAACTCCTTCATTGATACTTATTTTAAAGTTAAAACACTCCTGAGCACAAACAAATCATATGTATTCATCAACCAAAGCAAGCATTTATCAACCACATTCAATAACCAAAGCACAAGCATTCATCAATCAGAGTTAACATTTCAGCAGGGGCTAATCAAAAGTATTCAACTCTGACAGTCAGCTGAAGTACCGTATTCTTCTGCAGGTTCTTCTGTTAAGCATTTAACAACCACATTCAACAACCAAACCAAAGCATAAGCACTCATCAATCAGAGTTAATGTAACGCCCCACTTGAGGTACGTTGTTATTGTTTCCTCTTTCGCCCTTAATCGAGTTGGTTTTTGTTATTATTGTTTGTTTGAGTGTTATGTTGAATGTTGCCCTGAAATTGGTTGAAAATAGAAGAATCTTCGTGAACCAAGCTTCGCCGGGGCGAAGAAGAATCTTCGCCGCGGCGAAGATGTGTTGAAACCAAGGGTGAAACTCTCTGGACAGTTTCGCCGCGGCGACAGAGGTTTCTTCGCCGCGGCGACAGGCCGAATAAAATGTTGATTGAGTTTTAGATATTTACTTCCCTAAGGGTATTTTGACCTTTCTACCCCTAATTAGCAGGAAAAGTGGGGAGTTAATTGTAAGGATTTTTCATGGAGAATATGTTGATATAGGGGTGAGTTTGTAATGAATCAAAGGATATGGATGGAATTCCCAAAGAAGAATAAGGGCAAAATGGGAATGAGTGTGCTTATATTTCATTAAAAGGAATTAAGAGTTAGCAAACCCTCATTCTTCTTCTCCAAAAACGCAACCCTTCATTCTTCTCCTCTCAACTTCTCTTTTCTTTTGTTCAAGGAATTTCAAGGGGTTTTTGAAGTGATTTGGGGTAGAAAAGCAACCTAAGGCTTCCTAAGGTAAGGATTCCTTCTTAAGTTGTGTGATTGGTGAGTTTTGGTTTATATTGAAGTTTGAGAGTTTTTATTCTTTTGGTTAAGAGTAGAGAAGAAGGTCAAGCTAAACAAGTGAAAGGAGGAATTTGTGAAGTCTCTCCATAACAAGGTAAGTAAAACCCAACCCAAGTTGAGATTCATGAAATTTCTTGATTAGGGTTTTGATAGAAATGATGTATGTATGTGATGTACATGTAATATGCCATGTATGGAGTATTAAATGGAGATTTCTATGCTTTGTGAATGTTAATACCTTGCAAATATGAGAAATGGGTTGTTGGGTTGACAAGGTAGTTGAGATGGATTTGAAGGGGTGTTATGAAACCCTTTTTGGAAGTGTGTTGTTTGACAGGTTTTCATGGCTTTGTGAAGGGGTTTTTCCCCATTTTGGATGGTTAAGAAAAGTTTTAGAATCATGGCTATAATAGAGTTTTATAGTGCACATGAGTTGTTTGATGAAATGCCTAATAGAGGTTTGAGTGTGAGTAATGAACCTTAATTCTTGCAACATTGCATGTTGGCATCTCATAAGTGCATTGGTGAAGTTGAACCATCCATAGGCACTAGTTGTACATGGAAAAGTGACCTAAGAAAGTGTAAGAGAATTGTGTGTGTAAATACCCTATGAGTAGAGAGCTTGGTGGGTACAACTACTCTAAGGGTAGAGAGCATTGAGAAATACTACAATAGAATGAATTAGAAGAGTAGTATAGTTGGGATGATGCTTTGTGATCATCACCCGACCGTTATGGGAATCGGATTGATGCTTTGTGATCATCATCCGAATAGCCCTTAGAGAGGGGTCGATGCTTTGTGATCGTCACCCAATGAGTAATAGAAATGGGGTAGATGCTTTGTGATCACTATCCGATTAGTTATTAGAAAAGTGGGTTGATGCTTTGTGATCATCATCCAACAGTTAGTAGAAACGGGTTGATGCTTTGTGATCATCCCCCGATAGTGACTAGAGACGGGTAAATGCTTGGTGATCGTTACCCAAAATTCATGAGGAACGGGTAGGTGCTAGGTGATCTCCACCCGATAGTTAGGAAGAACCGAGTTGGTGCTTTGTGATCCTCACTCGGTAGTCACTAAGAACGGGTTGGTACTGTGTGAATTCCACCCGATAGCCATAGAGAGTGAGATGGTGCTGTGTGAACGCCATCCGGCCGTACCTCCGGTAAGATGAGGACATGGTATTTAGTAGAAACAGAAACAGAATTAGAAAAGGAAAGAATTAAGAGTTACACACGGGGACAGACAGTTAGAGAGTTTTACTTACTGAGCATTATTTGTGCTCACCCCGTTATTTTCCTTTGTGGATGCAGGTTCTAGGTAATGAAAAAGTCGGAGGGGCGTCGGCAAGCGAAGAGGAATAGCTACACTGTTTCCCCTGTTTTGTCTTTTAAAATGCATTTTTGTAAACAGTACTATTTGTGTATAAAAGACATATGTATTATTAATGAAAAGAAAACTTTGGGCCCAATTTTACATTGTTATTATGCATGCATTGTACTAGTTTTCAGTAGATGTTACAGTTAAAGTTTCAGCAAGTGCAAAATCAAGGGCATTCAACTCTGACAGTCAGCTGAAGTAACAGATTCTTCTGCAGGCTCTTCTGTAGGTATGGATGATACCACATTCAATTTGTCTTTGAGAGTCAGAAATCTGTGAGCAGGGAGAGCTTTTGTCAAAGTATCAGCAACCTGGTATTCAGAACACACATATTGAACACATAATCTTTTATCAACAGCCAACTCCCTCACATAATGCACATCAATTTCAATGTGCTTTGTCCTAGCATGAAATACAGGATTGGAGGACAGTGCACCAGCACTCATATTGTCACACCAAAGTATTGGAATGTTGTTGAGTTGGAGACCAAGTTCCTGAAATAAATTCTGGACCCAGACCAATTCAGTTGCTGCCTGGCTGAGAGCTCTATACTCTGCCTCTGTAGACGACAATGCAACAACTTTTTGTTTCTTTGAGCACCATTGAATCAAGTTTCCACCAAGAAAAATACTGTAACCCGTTGTGGACCTTCTGTCATTCCCATCACTGGCCTAATCTGCATCAGCATACCCTTCTAACTTGAGCTGTTGGTTTGGTTTAAACAGTAAGCCATGCTGGAGTGTTCCTTTAATGTAACGAAGGACTCTTTAACAGGCAGTCCATTGGTTTGTAGTAAGGTATTGAAGAAACTGACTTAGCCTATTAACAGCAAAGGCTAAGTCAGACCTTGATAATGTTAGATATTGAAGCCCTCCTACTAGACTTCGGTGTAGAGATGGCTGATCAAAGAAGTCACTATCCTCTTTCATGAGCTTTGTTCCAGTTGCCATGGGAGTGTTACATGGTTTGCACTCTGAGAGACCACCCCTATTCAGTAGGTCTTGTTCATATTTTGCTTGAGTAAGGAGAAGTCCTACTATGTTCCTATGCACCTCAAAGCCCAAGAAGTAATTAATAGCACCGAGAGTCTTTAGAGCAAATTTGCTGTTTAAATCTGTAACAATCTGCTCAATTAAGATAGGATCATTCCCTGTTATAAGGATGTCATAGACATAAACCAGGAGATAAACCACTTGAGTGCCTTTTTTTGAAGAAGAATAGACTTGTGTCTGAAATACTGCTCTGAAATCCCCACTCAACCAGGGCTGTTTTTAGTTTATCAAACCAAGCCCTTGGGGCTTGCTTTAGCCCATAAAGAGCTTTGTAAAGTTTACAAACATGCTTGGATTTAGACTGATCAATAAAGCCATCAGGTTGAAGCATAAACACTGCTTCTGTAAGTTCCCCATTTAGAAATGCATTGTTGATGTCTATTTGTTGGATTTCCCAATTGTGATGGACTGCAAGTGACAGCATAATTTTGATGGTGCCAGGCTTAATCACCGGTGAGAAGGTGTCAAAATAGTCTAGACCAGGGGTTTGTTGAAATCCCTTGGCCATTAATCTTGCTTTATATTTCTGTAGGGTCCCATCAGCCTTCAATTTAGTCTTGAAAACCCACTTACAGCCTACAACATTCATATCTGAGGTGAAGGGGACTAATTCCCAGGTATTGTTTCGTAAGAGAGCCTCAAACTCCTCTATCATGGCTGCCTTCCATTCTAGAACAACTAAAGCTTCTGCAGCAGATTTTGGCTCTGGAAGAATGGAGATAGTGGTGATATAAGCCTGTCCTATGGGATATTGTGAGTGAGATTTTGATCTGGTAATCATGGGATGATGATTAGTGCTAGGGGTGTGGTTTTGAAAGGGTAAAACCACTTCTAGATGAATTCCTAAATGAGCATTCTCAGATTCAGAAGATGGGAATGTCACAGCTGGTTGTTGACCAGCAGTATTTGAAAGAATCAGCATGCATGAAGAGTGGTGAAGATGGAGAATGAAAGCATGAAAGCATGGATTCTAAAACCGTTTTTCAAACAAAGCTTGAAAAGAGATTATACCTACTCCTTTGCTTTGGATTGATGAAGATTAGCTTCAAAAGGATGAAACCTCCACACTTTAACACCACCTTGAGAGATTAGAGAGTGGCCTTGGGTTTGAGAGAGAGTTTTGGTTTGTGTTTTTGTGAACTAGTCAAGAATGAACAAAAATGCAACCTTTTGCACTTATATATACTTGGGCAATATTGCAATTATTTATTTTTCACTTCCAAGCCCAATAAAATCTTATTTTATAAAGGGANGTGTATCTGAGAAAGAAATAGAGATGGAGAGAGTCAGCAGACCTTGTGGCTAGCTTAATCTTCCGACCAAAACACTCCAACTTTCAAAACCCTGAAACAAAGAACCAGTGATGTTTGCAGTGCACATGGGTTTGCTTCAGTTTCTCTTTCTCCTTAACTAATAAACAAAACGACGGCGTTTACTGGACTGCCTTTTGATTGTTCTTATTATTTTTTTTTTCCCTTTCATTTAGCATTTTGTTTTAAATATATATATTACATGTCAATTTATTACTAGCTTGGCTACCAACTCGAAATTCTTGAAAAGGCCCTCTCTTATCAAAGGATATTCATCAATCATTATCCTTGAAGATCAAGTGTCATGAACTACATTATCTCTTTTTGAGACAAAACGTACAGAGATGCTATTTTGTTTATCATAATCTCCTATCCATCGCCATGAAAACGCGTTCATGCATGAATTTAAGAGAATAAGACAAAGGACAATCTCCCATGAGTCTATAAAAGCAGTATTTGTCTGCTATTTTGTTTTCACATAAAAAACATCAATCAATGAAGATGCATGGAGTAGTCTTGCAAAGGTGAATGTTGTTCATATATTACCAAGCAGCTGTCATTCACTCTCCCTCAAGGGCTTCTCCCTCCCTCAACATTCCAGGCTCAGATAACGCTAGCTGAGAGGTGGGTTTGAGACGTTGAAGCCCTTGTGGAAGAGTGAATGAGACCTGTCTTGCATGCCTTCATCAACAACGCTAGTAACCGAAAAGTTAAGTTGGCTAGCTCTTGATCACACTAATCAGGGAAATTGTTATCGTCAGATTAATTATGTTTTCACATCAAAACCATTCATGAAGATGTTAACAAGCAGTTTTCGGTCGCTCTCCCTCAAGGGCTTCTCCCTCCCTCAATATTGATCCCGTGCTCTCAAATCCTAGCCACAGGCTGAGAGATGGTTAATTTGAGACGTTGAAGCCCTTAGGAAGAGTGACTGACACCTGTCTTGTTCCTACACCAACCAGAGACAAAAGAGATGATCACACAAATTAAATGAAAGATCATCAGCTTGTAGAGAGGCAAGGATACATGATTGCAAAGCTAATTATAAGGTAATTAACTAAAACCATGGTATATCTGTTCTGTGTTATATATTCTTAACATCACTTTGTTTCTAGAATTCTTAATTGCGCCGTTGATAGAGGAAACATAGTCATGAAAATTGATAAATAATAAATGATCCAATACACAGCCTGCCTGCCCATTTCTTTAAATCTCTCTCTATAGCTTGTTCCTTGGTATATAAAGAAACAAATTATTGACATATATAACCGGTGAAGGGATTAAGTTTGAGGAGGTGAAAATCTGGCACAGTGGAAATAGGCTATGACTTCTACAAAAAGACTAGCGCAAATGTAGAGAACATGATTCACAATGTCGTCTCACAGATCTCCTGTCACTTAAGCTTTGCTTATATTTATACGATCTTGTAACCGCTTGACGCAATGAGATTTGTAATTATTGAGTGAATTATCTCAAATCTTACGCCGAATTTTTCATATCGATGTAATGTGTTGCTGAATGTGATATGATCATATCAAACTTGAAGATTTTAACACAAAGAAGAGAAAATTAAAGAAAACAAGAAACGAAAAGTAAAGATTCAGAGAGGAAGAGTTCTAGAATTTTGAGATTCAACTTTACTAACTGCAGAATAACAGAACAAGTGACTAATTTATACTAGCCACCTTACAATAAGCAGCGTTTTATGCATATTATACACTTTTACAATATTTTGTAAACATTACAAATTAATCCCCAATAGTAAGCTTGTAAACATTGCACTTTCACACAACAATATAAACTATAAACTATAGACTTAAGAGGAAAACTTAGAAAGCCTTTTCTGCACCTTTCTCTTTACTCAATATCCTCCCGTAAACCAAACTGCCTTTCTAGAATAATTCTTTTATCTTTACTTGATACTCTTCACCTTTATCTCTACTTCAATATCCTCTTGTAAACCAAACTTCCTTACTATCATCATTTGCTGATTTTTCAATAGCAGCTTCCCTTAATCTGATCACCTTACTTTGAGCCAACTGACACCATCTGACTTTATACAACTCCTTCATTGATACTTATTTTGAAGTTAAAAAACACTCCTGTGCACAAATAAATCATAAGCATTCATCAACCAAAGCATAAGCATTTATCAACCACATTCATGAACCTTCAACCACATTCATCAACCAAAGCAATCAACTCTGAGTCAGCTGAAGTAACACTCTTATGCACAAACAAATCATAAACATTCATCAACCTTCAATCACATTCATCAACCAAAGCATAAGCATTCATCAACCTGAGTTAAAGTTTTAGCAAAGGCTAATCAAAAGCATTCAACTCTGAGAGTCAGCTGAAGTAACAGGTTCTTCTGCAGGTTCTTCTGTAGGTATGGACGATACCACATTCAGTTTGTCTTTGAGAGTCAGAAATTTGTGAGTAGGAAAAGCCTTTGTCAAACTATCAGCAACCTGGTATTCAGAACACACATATTGAACACATAATCTTTTCTTAACAGCCAACTCCCTCACATAATGCACATCAATTTCAATGTGCTTTGTCCTGACATGAAATACAAGATTGGAGGACAATGCACCAGCACTCATATTGTCACACCAAAGTATTGGAATGCTGTTGAGTTGGAGACCAAGTTCCTGAAATAAATTTTGGACCCAGACCAATTCAGTTGCTGCCTGGCTAAGAGCTTTATACTCTACCTCTGTAGAAGACAACGCAACAACTTTTTGTTTCCTTGAGCACCATTGAATCAGATTTCCCCCAAGAAAAATACTGTAACTCGTTGTGGACCTTCTGTCATTCCCATCACTGGCCCAATCTACATCAGCATACCCTTCTAACTTGAGTTGCTGGTTTTGTTTAAACAGAGCCAATTTGTTGTTTAAATCTATAACAATCTGCTCAATTAAGGTAGGATCATTCCCTGTTATAAGGATGTCATCTACATAAACCAGGAGATAAACCACTTGAGTGCCTTTTTTGAAGAAGAATAAACTTGTGTCTGAAATACTGCTCTGAAATACCCACTCAACCAAGGTTATTTTTAGTTTATCAAACCAAGCCCTTGGGGCTTGCTTTAGCCCATAAAGAGCTTTGTTAAGTTTACAAACATGCTTGAATTTAGATTGATCAATAAAGCCATCAGGTTGAAGCATAAACACTGTTTTTGTAAGTTCCCCTTCAGAAATGCATTGTTGAGTCTATTTGTTGTATTTCCCAATTATGATGGACTGCAAGTGACAACATAATTCTGATGGTGGCAAGCTTAATCACCGGTGAGAAGGTGTCAAAATAGTCTAGACCAGGGGTTTGTTGAAATCCCTTGGCCACTAATCTTGCTTTATATTTCTGTAAGGTCCCATCAGCTTTTAGTTTAGTCTTGAAAACCCACTTACAGCCCACAACATATCTGCAGTAGATTTTGGCTCTGGAAGAATGGAGACAGTGGTGATATAAGCCTGTCCTATGGGATGTTGTGAGTGGGATTTTGATATGGTAATCATGGGATGATGATTGGTGCTGAGAGTGTTATTTTGAAAGGGTAAAACCACTTCTAGATGAATTCCTGAAGGAGCATTCTCGGATTCAGAAGAGGGGAATGTCACAGCTGGTTGCTGACCAGCAGTATTATCCTAAATTATATCACCTCTAGGCTGCTGAGTTAAACTAGGAGAGGGGATTACCACAACTAGGTGCTGACCTGCATTATTACCCTTCATTATACCACCACTAGGCTGCTGAGTTAAACTAGAAGAAGGGAATGTCACAGCCGGTTGCTGACCAGCAGTATTATCCTAAATTATATCACCTCTAGGCTTCTGAGTTAAACTAGGAGAGGGGATTATCACAGCTGGTTGCTGACCTGCATTATTACCCTTTATTATACCACTACTAGGCTGTTGAGTGACACCAAATTTCATTATATTACCAGTAGATCTCAAATTAAAATTCCTCTCAGAAGACATATCATGAGTAGTAATGTTAGACTGCTCAGTAGAATTAAACCTCGGATTCTACTCTATTTGAGGATCTAAGCAGTGAGAAATATTCCAGGAGGCAGAAAAACTTTCAACATTGGATAAAGTCAGTCCTGTACTGTCCAAATCCTTAAACAGAAAACAGTTAAAACCAAGCTTGTAAGGAAAACTTGTTTAATTGAATTTTACCTGCTTAACAATATAAATTTTCCTTGTAGAGGAGAGGCATTTGTACCCTTTGCGTGCTAGGTTGTATCCTATGAAAACACACTGCTCTGAATGGTAGGACAATTTATGTTTTTGGTAAGGTCTTATAAAGGGATAGCAGTTGCATCCAAAGACCTTCAGCTTACTATAATCAGGTGTCTTTCTATACAACATCTGATACTGTGACACATCTTCAAAGGCAGAAGAAGGAAGCTTGTTGGCAAGGTACACAACAGTGTTGAAAGCTTGCCACCATAGGCATAAAGGCATACCAGCATGTGCCAATAATGTTAGACAAAATTCTGTAATGATCCTATGTCGTCTTTCTACTCTCCCATTTTGTTGATGTAGATAGGGACAAGAATGTCTAAAATTAATCCCATGTTGCTGTAAATATCTAGTAAAGGATCTAAATTCACCTCCCCAATCAGTTTGTAAAGTCTTTAACTTGGCATCTAATTGTTTCTCCAAAAGACAATGGAAATAGGTAAAAACCTTAAAGGCTTCAGACTTAAATTTCAGAGGGTATATCCACATATATCTACTAAAATCATCCACAAATAGTATATAATACCTAAAACCTTCAGAGGAGCACACAGGGGCAAGACCCTACAGATCAAAGTAAACCAATTCAAAAGGTTTTATTGTCCCAGAGGCAGACTTGGGAAAGGAGGTCTGAGATAATTTCCCAAATTGACAAGATTCACAAAAGATATTATTAGCAAATGAACCAGTAACATGCACTTTATTCATCACATTCTTAAGAGTTTTCACTTGTGGATGCCCCAATCGAGCATGCCACAACTTTGTCAAACTAAGACTTACATCAGATTGCTCTTCTTGAGAATAAGAATTTTTATTCAAGCTATTATTACTAGATAAAGTGTTGGAGACATCAGCAACAAAGCAAGATGCAGGGGAATTAGAGTTGGAGGCAGCAATTGGCAAGGAAACTTGTAGCTGGTACAAGCCATCTTGTAAGGTTCCTTGAAGCAGTACCTCTTCAGTCCATTTGTCCTTTACAAGACAATGATCAGAGTGAAATTCTATGATCACACCATTGTCTTTAGTAATTTGAGATATGTTTAGTAAGTTTTCTGCTATATGAGGCACACATAACATATTCTTGAGAAGTAAAACTCTAGGAGAAGTTTGGGAGTGTAAAAGAGACACACCTGTGTGTGAGACAGGGACAGTTTGTCCATTTCCCACTTGGACTGCTGCTCCTCCTTGATAGTTGTCTTGGATGACAAGATTGTTGAGGTCAGAAGTCATGTGATTTGTAGCTCCAGAGTCTACATACCATATCTGGTCTGTCATAGTGTGTGATGTAGCCATGGTGGTTCCAACTGAAGCTGGTGAATGATTCTGATGTTTTGTTTCAGTACTGAAGAATCTACTAAAGTGAGATTGCTGAGAACCTTCAAGATTGGATGGAATAGAACTGCATTATCCATGATAACCAGTCTGAGCATTTGGCATTACCGAACCATATGTTGCAAGAACAAGTTTGTTGACACACGGTCCAGACATAACTCCAATAGGCATAACTCCAGTTGCTAACAGAGCTTAGGCAGATTCATGAGATTGACCTTTTATTGAAGTTTGAGCAGGTCCAGTATTGTATCCATGAGTAGCATTGTATCCAGAGCCAGAATTGTATATAAGTCCAGAGTTGTATCCAGATCTAGAAGACACAAATCCCTCATATTCATGGTCAAACCTGCGATAACATTGTAGGGCTGAGCGACCTCCTTTTCCACACACTTGGCATATTAATTTTGGTCAAAAGTATCCTCTACCTCTTCCTTTACCACAACAGTGAGTACTGTTGTTGTTAAGGGGAGGTAAAATCAGGTCTAGCAAATCCTTGATTCGTTGTGAAGCCAGGATGCTGATGTTGGGCAAAGACATTTGAAATTGGTGGTTGAGATAAGACTGGAGCTGACGGAGAGAATTGATTAAAGGTTCTTGAATTATCAGCCTCAAACAGGTGAGGGTTTGTGTGCTGTGACACAACTGAAGGATCACTCTGACCTTGCTTAGAGACCATCAAAGCTTCATGAAAATGAGTCAAGGAAGCATGTTGTCGTTCTAGCCTAATCTCATGTTTGTGAAGTAAAAACTACACTACCTGTAAAGTGCTTTGACTACTACTCGCAGTTAAGTTTGCCACAATTGCATCATATTCAGGCCCAAGGCCATCTAATATATATAGCAGGAGTTCTTCATCAGATATATTGACACCACTGGCAATCAATTCGTCCCCTAACTCTCTCATTTTTAACACAAACTCGTTAACAGTACTAACATCTTTCTTTGTAGTTTGTAACAAATTTCTAAGGTGAAAAGTTCTAGCCTTAGAAGCAGATTGAAAGTGCATCTCTAAAATAGTCCAAATCTCATATGCAAATGTACACTTAGCTACATGACGATACATAGTTTCAGACATTGTAGAGTATAGCCAACTTACCAAAAACTGGTCAATCTTCTTCCACGCAAAATAATTTGGATTCGGCTTCTTGACAGCTTGTTTAGAATCATCTACTTTCTCAATCAAGAACATCGGTGGACACGTTCTGTCTCCAGTCACGAACATTTCAATTCCATGAGAGGTCAGCGCTGGTAGAATTTGGGACCTCCAGAAAGAATAGTTTCTTTCAAGTAATTTCACAGAAATGGGGGGTAAGGTGGGTGGATTACTTGGAATAACGAAATTCAAACCCTCAGTGTTCATTTCTACTGATTTTGAGATGAAATTTTCTGAATTAAAGACAAAATCAACCATAGACATTTGTCTAGGGCTCTAATACCATGAAAATTTTAACACAAAGAAGAGAAAATTAAAGAAAACAAGAAATGAAAAGTAAAGATTCAGAGAGGAAGAGTTCTAGAATTTTGAGATTCAACTTTACTAACTCCAGAATAATAGAGCAAGTGACTAATTTATACTAGCCACTTTACAATACACAGCGTTTTATGCATATTACACACTTTTACAATATTTTGTAAACATTACAAACTAATCCCCAGTAGCAAGCTTGTAAACATTACACTTTCACACAACAATATAAACTGTAAACTATAGACTTAAGAGGAAAACTTAGAAAGCCTTTTCTGCACCTTTCTTTTTACTCAATAAAACTCATTATCTACCTGTGATCAATATGATGTAGAAATATAGATTAGTTGAATTAAAAGATGCTATATATATTGGCTTTCATTAGTTTTTTTTATATATAGATGATATAATATCTCTATTTTAGCTAAATTATAAGACAAGATCAATGTGATATATATATATATATATATATATATGTATCTATATCATCTCTAATATGTTTTAGTTCTCTTAATGTCCATTATCGTGTTTACTTTTAAATTAAGTACATATCTTAACTTTCAGATGTCTTATATTCTTCGATGAATGGATTTCTCTTTGAAAGGCTTGTATGTGGGATCATTGATTAACTGCCAATAAGGCGAAGAGGAATTTAGATCTAAATTAACTTATCATTGACTGGGGATTTATTTTGACGCGTTCTTTCCAACCAAGAAAACTATGCAGTCGCACTGCCTAGGAATATTAGACGACTCTTGTGCCGATGTTATGGCAATTGCTCAGTGACTTGATTAATTTTGCACTACATATTCTCATTATCATCATTCACTTGTTTACTATTTTTTTTTTTTCTTTCATAGAAGGTTTAAATGTCATTAATCCAATATATCTTTATTAATAAAAAGCCTGTCAAATTTACCCAAAAAATTCTAACTCATATAATTCATTTGTCATATGCAAAGTTGGGAGACAATACCATATAGGCTTCTGAGTTCTCACATTGAAACGAGTTAATGTCAAGTATTTATGAGTACATTCACCCAATAATAATATTGACCAACATTATGCACTCGGTCTCTGGGGTTGCTTGCCCTAAGAAACATTTTGATCTGCCTATGTTTGTAGTTAAAGATGATTTTGACAATTCTTTTGTAGTTAAACATCTAGATCATGGTAACTTTTCAAATGTTGATTTTGGACCCAATTACTTGTGCTTATGTAAAGAGAATTGCTGTAAGCGTAAATGTAATATTATATATATATATATATATATATATATATTTTAAATGATACTGCTCTCATCAAATTTGTATACAAAACAATGTGTGCTTAGTGATTGGGAGAGAGAAAATATTGTTGATGCAAGAATTACATCAATTAGAGTGATCCAATTACCTTGACGGGATTGAAACTGATGTGTGCGTGATTATGGGTAACCAACAGTGAGTAAATAATAAATGCAGTAAAGTAAATGGCAGAGAGATTTTTAAAGTGGTTCGGCGAGATGAACTCTTGAGCCTACGTCCACTGTTCTTGTATTTGCTGTGAGAGCTTACAATGACAATCCTAGAAATATTTTCTAACCCTTTTCTCATCGTTGAAGGGGGTTTATATACAAAGTTTGTACAAAGGAAAGAGCGAAAATAAAGGGATTACAATTAAGTTTGAAATGCAACTTCGATATTCTCGCAATTGGGCATTGTGATTGCACAAAGATTGTTGTCAGTCTGATCCTTTATGAGATATCTAGGATCTGAAGTTATTTGTGAATTGGTTGAACAACTGTGAGGATTGGTTGCGACTAGCTTGTGCTAGGCCAAGCTATACCTCGACGAGCTTATGCTAGGTTAGGTAGAGTTGAGCTGGTTTTGGATCGGACTATAACCTCGCAATACTTCGAGCTTGGTAGAAAAATCACACACAACATCTGCCCCCTAGTGTTCGATGCTCGTTTTGAGCTTCAAAGACTATTGCTTGATTTGATATCAAGCTTGGCATTCATTAGTAGGGCATTGGATGCAGATTCGGTCGAGCTTCAAGAGTCAGACTCATGCCCAGTTGACGTACTCCACACTTGGACATTTTCTCTTCTACGACATTCTTGACAAACTCAGAATATGAAAAGAAAGGATAGTTGTGTAAATTCTACACAGTCATGTTGCATTAAATGCTGCAGCCTTTGGCAATTACACGTGGTCATGTCCGAGGGCCGAGATTGCTCGATAAAGGGAGGGTCAAGATTCATTGTAGATCGATAGCTACGATCAAACCCCGCCCTTTTGTCTCCCATGCAAACCGGTATAAAAGCAAGCGAACTTGTCAAAAAGCTTACTCATCTTGCAAAAACTCTCAGAAGTTTTTGCTCATTCTGTCGCTGCGTCTTCGTCTTCATGATGCTTTTTTCGGTGAGTTCATCATATTCTCTTGTTCCGGTAAGATTTCTTTTCCCTTCCTTTAGTTGTTTTCATGATTTTCGAGGTTGAGGGTAGCCATTGTCGTGGCCACATTGAGTCTTTTAGGGCCTTATTAGGGTTTTTAAGTGTGTCTCCGATGGTCTTGGGTTTAAGGAGGGTTTATCATGGTGGTCGTCGAAATCCTTGGTAGGTCGCGTGCATCTGTTGTCTGACATGATCTATCTCGGGTGCCTGAAGTGAAAGCAAAGTGTGGATAGGTCACCAAGTTTTTCGAGCTTTGAGACATATTCACTTTTGTTTCAGGTACCCAAAGGCGAGTTATAGTCATGTCTTCGTTAAGCAGCCACATGATTGATCGCATGTTCGATTCCTCTGCTGGCTCAACAGTCCTTGGGGGCATAATCCCAGAGGTTTTCGTGGAGGTTGTCGCACAGAGCTCGGATCCTAACGCGTCGGGCTTGTCCGATCATGCTTTTGTGGAGTTGGCTCAGTCAAGGCGGTCTCCAGTCCACAGGCCGTGAAAGGAACCACAATCCTTGATTGATGTCAATGATCTTAGGCGCATAAAAGAGAGTTATGCGCCTCAACTCAACTTAAGGATTTCGGGAGACTTTTCTCAGAAAAATCCCCCTACAGGATGGGTGGCGATCTCTAAGACACTTTTGAGATATGGGTTGTCTATTTCCCCTCACCATTTCATTAATAGCATTTTGAGATGGTTCGACATTGTCCCTCTCCAATTGTCTGTGAACTCATACATCATAATCATAGGTTTGTATATAGCGTACATGATTGTCGAGTTGGGCGAGCTATATGTTGAGGAGCTCGTCCATTTATAAAGATTAAAGAAAGGTCAAAACCAGACATATTACCTCTCAAAGGTGAGGAAGGCATGTTTCAACAGTCTGGCTGACGTTTCGAAGAAGGTCCAGCATTGGNTTGTTATGGAGAGACTTCACTAACTCTTCCTTTCACTTGGTTTGCTTGACTTTTTCTCTACTCTTAACCAAAAGAATAAAAACCCTCAATATTCAATATATACTAAAACTCACAAAGCTTCACAACCAAAGTAAGAATCCTTACCTTAGGAAGTCTTAGGTTGTTTTTCTACCCCAAATAACTCAAAAAGCCCTTTGAAACTCCTTGATAAAAAGAAAGAGAAGTTGAGAGGAAGCAAGAGAGGAGAGTTGCGTTAGAGAAGAAGAATGAAGGGTTTGCTAAGTCTTAATTCCTTTTAATGAAATTTATACACAAGCATTCCCATTTTGCCCTTACTCTTCTTTGGGAATTCTATCTATATCCTTTGATTCATTACAAACACACCCCCAAATCAACATATTCTCCATGAAAAATCCTTACATTTAACTCCCCACTTTTCCTGCTAATTAAGGGTAGAATGGTCAAATTGCCTTAGGGAAGAAAATATCTAAAACTTAACAAACATTTTGGTCGGCCTGTCGCCGCGGCGAAACTGTCCAGAGAGTTTCCCCGTGGTTTCAACACCTCTTCGCCGCAGCGAAGATTCTTCTTCGCCCCGGCGAAGCTTGGCACACTGAACTTCTTCTATTTTCAACAAATTTCAGGGCAAGTATTCAACACAACACTCAATCAAAGAAATATTACCAAGAAACCAACTCAAATAAGAGTAAAAGAAGAAACAACAACTACGTACCTCAAGTAGGGCGTTACACCTGTTGTAAACTGACCAATTGCGAGCTATCACGTTAAGGTTATGAGAGAAAGTTTGTGAGAGAGAGTTGTTGATATAACACTATTCAAAGTCAATTATAAGTAGCTTTACTGACTTAGCTTAATATTCAGCTTTACGAAGTTAGCTTGTAAGCGTTAGCGCCATAAACCAAGACATGAATGATGTTATTTGAGCCTGACTTGATTTAGTTCAAAATTAACAAAACTTTTTGATATTTTAACATTTGAATTTTACCCAATTAAATTTAGATTTATATTATTTTTGTCGGAATTAAGACCGTGAAAAGTGAAAGATAGACAAAGGAGGCTTAAAGAGATAATTTAATGAATTAATTGTTATTGAATTAACATTACTTATTTATACTAAAATAAACTGTAAAATAAGGTAAGTAAAGTATTCTAATGATTACTAGAATCCCCTAAAAGAGTAAAATAAATATTACTTAACTATTAATGTAAATAACATAATTTTCTACCATTTGCATTCCAACAATTATATTTCTAAAAGAGGAAAAGAATCAAATAATTATTTTAAAATTGTCAAACTATATATTTTAATTTATAAAACAAGTTGTATCAAGTCATATTTAAATTTATTGTATTCTATTTTAAAAAGTGAAATAATTAAATATTGATTTAAAATTTGTCAAAGTCATATTTAAATTTGATTTTGTGTTAAGGTATTTGACTGTGTCTTCAAACAAACGAAGAAATGACAATTTGTATCAAAAACTAAGAAATTATGTGCATGATCTAATAAAGTATTGATATATCAATGATGAATATTTTTTTAATTACACATTTTGAGTCCATGAATGATGTTGTCATTGTCGATTGTAATCCTAGTTCCGTTATTATCTTCGTTTAATATATATGTGTGTGTACTTTCTCTTTTTTGAATTCAGAATTCTTAGGTTAACATATCAACATATTTTGATATTCAAGTATGAAATTTTGCTATTTTGCTACTCTGATTGATAAAGAACAGTATATTTGATTTAGAATGGTTTGGGAGGTTTTAGGGATTTTAAAGTAATTTTATAGAACGCTTTTTTTTTTTTTCTTTTTTTGAAAATAACTTTTCACGTTATTAAAATTAAAATGTCCAATAGGGCCTATTATAAATTGAAATGTTTCTTTAGATTTGGCCCTAAGTATATATACTAAGTATATCTAAGTGAGTCTATAGAATAAGTGCAAGGAATGTAGAACTAAATAAACGGACTTATTCATCTCTCTACATGAAAAATATGTTATGTATGATAATCCACTTTCTTTATTATTCTATTCTTACTTCTTTTATTTTTCTATTGTTCTTATATTCTAATTTAATATTTAAGAGAAACAAACCTACAAACTCAGCTTAGTAGGATTTTCTGAAGCGTTGAACGGCTTTGAAACTCCTTTTGTTGAGTTGATTCCTTGGTTGGACCCATTTTCCCTTATTGGGCTTCCTTGGCAAAAATGGGCATCAACAATTTTGTATCATATCAATAGTCAAAGCTTTGATTACTTAAATATTAATATTCTTAAATGTATGTGTTCCATTTATTCTAGTAATTTTATCAAATTGATATATAAATACTAGATAAATTTATGAAAAAATTTGTAACAACTATTTTATAATTATATAATACTTTTAATAATATAATGATAGTTATCATTTCAATGTTCAATGCTTTGAGCACTTCTATATTACTTTTCTAAAACGTACATTCTTTTATCTAATTATTTTTTGTAATTAATAAAATAATAACTAGATACAATTTTTAGAAAATTTTTGACAGATTGTTATAATTATATGATATCACCTGTCTAGTTGTTTTTATAATGATAGTTATCATTTCAATGTTCAAAGCTTTGAGCACTTCTATATTACTTTTCTAAAACGTACATTCTTTTATTTATTTATTTTATGTAATTAATAAAATAATAAGTAGATAAAATTTTAGAAAATTTGTGACAAATTGTTATAATTATATGATATTACCTGTCTAGTTGTTTTTATAATGACAGTTACAAATACATTAGTCAAAGCTTTGACCATTTCAGTATTACTCTCATTAAATGTTTTTTCTTTGATCTACTAATTTAATGTAATTAGTATAATAATAACTCAATAAGATTCTTAGAAAGTGATAATAACTTATTATAATTATATAATATTACCTTTTTAAATTAATAATATATGGTGAAGTTATCATAGATTATTCGGGTAGAACTAGTTCCACCAGTACAACAATTAGAACTAGACCAGGAATCGAAACCAGAATCAAAATCCAAGTACTCAGGTTGGAACTAGTTTGAGAATCGGGACTTAATTGAAATTTAAAAAAAAAAATGGCAGCTCTTTTGTAATTTTACCTTTTAGATAACAATTTAGTGCTTACGAATTGGGGATTGGGGAATATTGAAATTTTTGTTAAGAGAGAAGAAGAAGAAGAAGAAGAAAGAGGAAATTAAAGAAATGAAAGAAAATAGAGAGACAATAAAGAGAGGAGGAAGTGAAAACCAGAAAAAAGAACATAATGGAAAGAAAGAGATAGTAAAGCAAGGCAACGATTGTATATGGTGGTTGGACGATGACGTGTTACTCGTTCAACAAGGATGATGGTGTTGGCTCCGATCAGAAATGGCGATGGGTTAAGAAGAGGAATTAGGGGAAAGATGGAAGACAGGAGAGAGATCAAAAAGAGAAGAGGAAGTGAAGAAACAGAAAAACGAAAGAGAATAGAAGAGAAGTGAAGAAACATAATGGAAGGAAAGAGATGGTAGAGCAAGGCAGCAATGAGATCTGGCAACTCGACAGTGAAGTGTTACATGTTCGGGAAGGACGACGGTGTTGGCTTTGATAGGAGATGGCAACAGGTTGAGTAGAGGAATTGGGGGAAATGAAATATGTGATGAAGACTTTGGGTTAACATTGGGTTGTAATTTTCGAGAATAGTGCAGGGTACCCAAAACCTGTGGTTCTGGTTCTCGTTTCGGATTCCAAGAATTTAGGAATTGGAGCTGTCAGGTTCCGATTCCTAAATCCCAAGATTTTGTCAGTTCCGATTCCTAGGATTTGGGCTGAGTACCCAGACCCACCCATCCCTAGCTATCATGATAGTCAAACCTTTGACCACTTCAATATTACTCATTTTATATGTATTTTCTACCATCTACTAATTTTATGTAATTAATACAATATTAACTTCACTTGTTATAATGAATTTTTTGAATCGAATTACAGTATGGCCACCGGATTTTTTTTTTTTTTTTTTGCAATATTCCTTTAAATTTTTAAATTATATTTTTGTTTTAATTTTTTTAATATATATTCCTTTAGTTTTTTAATTTGTATAACTATATTTATTTTATTTCATTTTTTCAAATTTCAGTGATATGTATATTTTTTTTATTTCTATTCTTTTTTAACTTTTTTAAAACAATTAAATCACCCAAATATGGATATTTTATATAAAAATTTTTAGTCAAAGTTAATAGTTTTAAACCGTTAAATGTCCTAGAAAAGTATCCTATAAGTATAAGTTTCTAATGAAAGTGTCATTTGGTAGATAATAACCCTAAAGTTTAGGATGTTTCTATGATTAGGTGTATACACTTTCTAAACTTGATAAATTTCTCTTATATCTAGAGGCGGAACTGGAAAATTATTTTGGGGAGGACTGAATTTTTTTTGCAAAATAATATTAAATTATATATGAAGTTTTTGGAGGAATGACCAAAAACCTTTCATTAATTGAAAAAAATCATACACCTAATTTTTTCTTTAACGTTAAGGAGTGATGAAAGAGAGTGGTAGGAATATAATATAATAGATAAACATGTATGTAAAATAAATTGTTTTTTTTTTCTTTTCTTTTAATATGGCAATTGCGAAATTTGCATTAATAAATAATGGGCCTTTTAACTTTACAAACGCCTCCTTGCATTAAACAACTTTTTTTAATTCAGTTTTCTTTAAAGACGGATGAACGCAATCCTAAAAATATATAAATAAAACGTTTTAGTGAAAACTTATAAGAATTTTATCAAGTGTTATTTTATCCTTGCAATTTTAAGAATCAAAATTTTATTAATTTAAAATTTGGACAAATGGAGCTTAGAAAGAAAGTTAGTCGGGCTCAAATATAACATCGCTCTCTTTATATATATATTTTTTGAAACACCTCTTTTGATGGCTCTCCTGAAGTTAGGATCAATATAAAGACAATCTAATATAATAAACTTTTTTTGAAAAAAAAAAAAAAAAAGTTTGACTAAGGTTATATCCCGGGTCTGCCATATGCTGGTTCATTCCCTGCTTATAAAAAAAGTCCTTGATGAGGAAAATATTTTATCCTTAAAACAAACAAAAAGTCCAGCCTGGGTGAAGAAAATTCTTGGCTACTCCTAGATGTTACCTCTCTAATTGATAATATTTAAAATGGTAGTTTATAAACAGCGTCGGCTCTTTCTAATTTATATCAATTGACTTTGTCTTCAAATACACCATTATAAATACCTACCAAAATAATGAACCAACTCACCAAAAAACCAAATTCATAACATCAAAATGCATGGGCTTGTTGCAGCGAATACGGTGGTGCTGCATTGGCTTGCTCCGTGTGGGATGTCTACGGCACCCTTCAGGTCCTCACAATTATAAATACATTTCTGCCAAATGTGGAACTGTAAAAGTGCTTGAAGGTGATGGACATGTTGGCACACATCTAAACCTTACATTTCCACTAGGTAAATTAATTCATATTATTTATCAAACATTTATTTGAACCACTGAATATTAAATATTTTTGTTTGGTTTTTGTTTCAGGAACTCCTGGAGTTGGTTATATAAAGGAAATGATTACAAATGTTGATAATAAGAAGTGTGTGAAAGAAACATAAACCATTGAAGGAGGATTTATAGCACTGGGCTTCACTCGTTATATAACTCAATATAAAATTATTGAGAAAAATTCTACATCAAGTATTATAATATCAATAATAGAGTATGAGCTTGACGATAAGTTGGCAAATCTTACTTCTGTAGTAAATACAAGCTAGTGGAAACACTTGCGGAAACCGTCGGAAAATATTTGACAGAGAAGACACCTCCTCCTTATTAGCATCTGCAAAAGGATATTGGTATTATCATATTGATACTGATATTCAAATAAACAATTATTTCTAGGCTTTCGCTATTATATTGTATTCTATAAGTCTATTTTATGAGTGTTATGTATTTAGTTTATGATTTTCATTTATTGAATTTACAAGCTTTTACGTTGATGTGTTGTATTATAATAAAAACTTATATTTGGGGTTATCTGGACCTTCCTTTCCTTTGTTTAGTTACCAACCTAACAGCAACATAAAGATTATACTAAGCTTAGAGTAAATTAGTAGTCCTAGTTTGTGATATTTTGGTACTACATACAAATATGTTTGAGTGTTGCCATTGGAACGTATCTGATTGAATAACTGTATCAAAATATTCATCTGATTTTTAAATATTATTATCAAGTCAATTCCACTATGAATTTAGTTTAATTACACTTTGTGGGAAAACAAAAGAACGTTCAAGAAACAGGTAAGAGTACAAAGCTAATCGAAAGAGATTCTAGATTTCTTTATTGTAACTTGATGTAACAGAATGAATAAATGAGTGTTTCTTCTTTTTATACAATATTCAGAACTCAGCTCAACTACTTAACAGAAGCTGATCTTAATTGATATAAGGACAAAACGACGACGCTTTGATAAAGATTGAACAACGCCTGCTATTTGTTAGTTTTGCATCTGCATCCCTTTTTGTCAACATTCCCCCTCAAACCTAACTAAGGAGATTTTGTATTCGTCTTGTACTGGTGCCTACTTCTTTGGTTAATACTTCCCACTAATCAATGTTAGGATGTAGTAGTGGACCTGGTTGACTGAGTTGACACAAACTTACAGGAAGTCTAGTTTAAGGGAGGATGTTACGATGTAGTAGTTGACTTAGTTTGACTGAGTTGACTTAATGAGCTAAGTTCACTCAACTCACTAATGTAGTAGAACTTGTTCATTCTGTCCACTCTATATATATGTATCTTGTAACACATTTTAGAAGCAATTTTTAATAAAACTTTCAAGTCCAATTCTTGAAGACTCTCTTTGATCTTCTTCCCCTTTCCTTTTCTTTTGAGCATTCTTATTCCCTAACTTGGTATCAGAGCCACTGACCAACATCGGAAATGACTGTTTCTTCTTTAAATCCTTCATCTCTTGATAAATCAAACAAGAATTCAAGCTCTAAGGAGGTCTTTGACTCAATCAATTTTGCTAATCCTTCGTCAGTAGCTTCATCAACACTTCCCATTATTTCACTTAAACTGATGCAGGATAACTACCGCTTCTGGAAGTCGCAAATTCTCTTTGTCGTTGGAGCTCATGACCTTGAAGAACACCTAACAGGATTAATATCGTGTCCTACTCCATTCATTGGAGTTCAATTGGACAGCTTAAACTTAGAGGTAACAAAAAAACCTAATTTAGAATACACTCTTTGGAAGAGAATTGATAAAGTGTTAGTAAGCTAGCTCTTGTCTTCAATTTTGGGGGCAATGTTCTTTGTAATCTCTAAGTGCCAAATTGTAGTGATATTTGGCTTACTCTAGAAAAGGAATTTCACACTTAGTCTAGAGCAGAAACACTCCATGTTAAAAGTCTTTTGCAAAACACACACACACACAAAAAAAAAAAAAAAAAAAAAAAAAAAAAAAAAAAAAAAAAAAAAAAAAAAAAAAAAAGTATGAGTATGCATGATTACTTTCTAAAAATGAAAGGATATGCTAAAACTTTGTCTGCAAGCAGTGTTATTATTATCGATGATGAATTGTTAAACAACATATTGGACAGACTTGATTCTGAATATGATGCAGCAGTAGTAAATATTACCACTAGACTTGAGTCAATAATTGATTCCATAATAGTACAAGAAGCCCAAATTGTTTTGCAAAAGCTTGAACTTCGATTGAAAAAGGCGAATAGTGCAATGAATTCTGTGGTACATGCTGAATTTCATAGTAGCTCAGCAAATATTGCTAATCTCTCTACTGATAATGATACAAAGAAGTTACAGCCTGGACATACTACTTCTCAATTTTCTAGCAGTGTTACTCAGTTTAACACCATTCCTCTCCTACATCACAGTCCTCAAGCTTTAATTCTCCCTATTTTCCAAATAGTCAGAGTTCACCTATATACACACCCCAACAAACTTAGTTTTTCTCGCCACAATTTTCTGGAAGTTATATTGGTGGCAGAGGCAGAGGTTGTGCATAAGTAGAAATAGAATCATATGCCAAGTTTGTGGATAGATAGGACACTTGGCCCTAAACTATTACCATCGTTTTGATGTGACCTTTACTGGGAGTAATTCCTTGATTAGGAGCAATTTCAGTTCTGGTGGATTTTCAAGACTACCTGAACCTCATCATGGAGGACATTATTCTTCCATTCTTCCTTAACACTACTCACAAAGTGTTAATACTAGCTCCTCAATGCAGTTTCAGAATAATTTTCAACCTTAAACCTCCCTCAGCTACTGGTCTATCTTCAGGCATTTCTGAAACTAATTCTGGTCTTTCACAGATGCATAATCAAGTCCTCATGGCTCAATCACAGAATCACAATCGACCTCCTGCAGTAATTAATTACAATGCTACTCCATCCTCAGTTCAAGACATCGCTTGGTACATGGATTCTGGTGCAACAAACCATGTTACCTTTGACTTTTCCCAGTTGACTACAAGTTCCAACTACACGGGTAGTGAGTAGCTTCAGGTGGGCAATGGTGAGTTGCTTTCAATTACACATACTGGTTCTGCAATTTTACCTTGTGCCAATAAAGTTTTAAATCTTAGGAATGTTTTATTTGTTCCTCATATTACCAAAAACTACTTAGTGTTTCCAAATTAACTAGAGATAATAATGTTTTTATTCAATTTTTCATTGATCATTGTGCGGTAAAGGACAAGTCTTCCCAAGCCATTCTTCTGCAAGGAGTACTTAAGTCTAGTTTGTATCAGCTCCAAGCTTTAGCCTGCTCCACCTCTAATCCTACTACAGTCTTGGTTCCCTCCTTCAATTCCATGCCAAGTCACTGCCTTACTTCATTTCCTTGTTCGTCTAATAAGGATTCTAGTAATTCTATGAATAAACAATTTGAGCTTCCCTTAACTCTCAATAAATATACTTCAGTTTGTACTTTTTCTAAGAATCAATCTTACAATGAGTGTATTGATCTAGTTGTACCTAGCAATGTAATGTCTACTGGTGCTACCGCTATTATCAATAAAATTGATGCTTCTTTTCAAACTTTTCCTGTTCAAAAGATTGATCCTATGATATAGCACAAGCAGTTAGGTCATCCTAATAAATTTGTACTCACACACATTCTTAAACACTTACACATACCACCTAATACAAAAACTGATATTACTTTTTGTCAAGCATGCCAATTTGCCAAAATGCATCAATCTATCTATCCTAAATCCACATTTCAGGCCAGCAAACCACTTGAGCTAGTTTATTCAGACCTTTGGGGACCCTCTTCTATCCCTTCTCTTGAGGGCTTCAAATATTACATTCAATTTTTGGATGATCACACTAGGTTTACCTGGATTTTTCCATTGAAAACCAAATCTGAAACATATTCTGTCTTTTCACAGTTTCACAAGTTAGTTGAAAAACAATTTGCTGCCTCCTTAAAATGTGTCCAAACTGATTGGGGGGTGAGTATAGGAGTTTAGTTTTGTACCTTAAAGCTTATGGCATTCTTTTTAGACACCCATGCCTTCATACTCATCAACAAAATGGGAGAGTAGAGAGAAAACATAGGCAAATTGTAGAACAAGGGTTAACTCTTCTTGGTCAAGCCTATATGCCTCTTAAATATTGGTGGTATGCCTTCCAAATAGTTGCCTATCTCAAAAATAGACTTCCTTCACCTATGCTTGACAATATTTCTCCATTTCAAAAGTTATTCAAAGTTGTCCCCAACTATTTTGTTATAAGGATCTTTGGCTGTGTTGTCTACCCCTTTCTTAGACCCTATAGCCAACACAAATTCAACTTTCATACTTCTAAGTGTATATTTGTGGGCTGCAGCCTTAGTCATAAAGGATATTAGTGTCTCGCTCCTTCTAGCAGAGTATATATTTGTCAGAGTGCTACTTTTGATGAATAAGAATTTCCATTTCAGTCACTCACTCATTCAACACCAAATCCATCATACACTGTTGATAAGTGCTTGAAAATACACTTATACTTAGTGGTTTATAGGTATCATTTGTGGGAAATTAGGATTAATTCGCATGAATTTACTTAATTGTTTCATAAATGAACTTTTCAGGATCACAAGTATTTTTTTTGTGTTTTCAGGGAATAAAGCTTGAAAATAATATTCGGATGAGAGATGATGTTGGCGAGAGAATTTGTGATGACTAGAAACAAACAGATCGTGACTTGAAGAAGTTATGGAGCTTTGAAGTAAAGAGGAAATTCTAGATTACGCTCTAGTTTGAGCATGTCTCAGTGTTTTGACAATAACTTGAGCTTTATATATTGTATCGAGATGATTCTTGAACCGTTAGAAAGCTAATTCAAAGGACTGAATTTTAAATGTTTAACACTTTTCCACATTTCATCGTTATCATACTCAAAAATCACCATCTCTAGAGTGCTGAAGAATGATGCAGGGTTAGAAGAGGAATTAGACCATGACGTAACACTGTGCTATAGCACACTTAGTCAAGAACCAACCATGCCACAGCACTATGCTGCAACACACTTAGTCCAGAATCAACCATGCCATAGCACAGTGCTGGGGCACAGTCATGACAGCTGGAAATTTTTCTTCCCTTTTTTGACTAGGAAAATAGGGTTTAAGAGTCCTAAACTGACTAGAATTAAGGAAAACAAAACCCTAACCCTTGTGGGATATAAATAGAAGTCTTTTAGCATTATTTTGGAGGATTCTTTTAGAGATAATAGAGAGAGAACAAAGATATTCAAGAACTGAAGAAAAAGGGAGACTAAAGAAGGCTTGGAGAGGAAGAATTAGAGGAGATCATCATCAACTCCAATAATCCAACCAAGTTTCACTAAGTTTATCTTCTTATTTGTTATTATTATTTGTTATGAATAATAAAATGACGTTCTCATAGTTATTCATGAAGAAATAATTCTTTTGTGATTGAGGGTGACTTCAAAACCCTAGCATTGTGATTAATAAAATCTGCATCTATTTATCTTTTGATCCCTCTTGGTTATGTGATTATTTCTTTGTGAATAGGGTTTAGATAGATTGTCTTAATTGTTTAAGTGTGCAATTAAATAGTTAGGATCAATTTATTAATGCCAATTTAGGTTATTTATTATGGAATCACTTTATTAACCTAAATAACTAGTGGTAAAGCGTATGCCTGCATACGTTGGGGGTAATCACTCAAGATAACTAAACCGACCATATGATTTTAGCCTTGATTTAATAGGTCTCTCACAACTTAATGCTTTTATTACTTTGAATCTACAGATCGTATCCTAGGTTATTTAATAAATAGGGAATTTGGTTATGACCGTGTCTAATCCAACGACTTAGTAAGGAGAGATGAGACTTATCAACGTTTGGTATTTTCTGAGTTGCTGTGATCAGGAGGGTAGAAAGTTAAAGAGTGCTTTTATTATATGTAATTCATGTCTAGTGGTGGCGAATAAACCTTCAATCTAGTTTCTCTTATTTATCTCTTTCGTGATTGTTTGCCTATTTAACTTTGTTTAATTTTAGTTTGCTAGTTCTTGTAGAGCTTTTATAATTTGTGACAAACCCCGTTAGAAGTAGATAATTAATTAAGTTCACAAATCCTCTACGGGAAACACCATTACTTGCTCTTTGCTACTATACTACTTTGCATTAGAATTTAGTGAGGTTAAATTAGGTGTTGCATATACACGCATCAACTATAGTAAGTTTAGAGTCTTTTCCCTCCTCTTCTGGTCGTTTAAGTTAGTCCATTCCTTTCTATATTCTACAAACTCCATCTCAGTCCTCATCAACTACTTCAGACTCCAAATGTCCTATTGCACACGATCAGTCAAAAACATCAAATAGGTCACCCAAAAGATCACAACCAATGGATTCAATTCCTTTTGAATCCTCACTTGATCATCACACTTTTAAACTAGCCTCTAGTCCTAGAGTCTCTATTGAACCCTTAAACTCAAAACCATTATTGTCCCCTATCACAATCTCCTCTCAAACCTCCTATGACACTGTCCCCTTTACAGTAAACTTACCTTTACCTACACCATAAACACTTGACATAAGTACTCAGCCTAATCAATACATTACTGATCAATCCTCTAGTATTAGATCCTCTACTGACCATTTAGCTTCAACACCCTCAGATTCTTGGTTGTCCTTTGTCACCATTTCCTCTCAAACCTCGTATGACATTGTCCCACTTATAGTCCAGTTGCCTTTGCCTGCACCTTCTTTCCCTCCTGCCACAAATACTCATCCTATGCTTACTAGAGCCAAAGCCAAGGCCCACAACACTGCTCTTATTTCCTCCTCGTCTCTTGAAACTAAAGAACCGGTAACTATGTCTGAAGCACTTGCACACCCAACCTGGAAGGCTGCTATCCAGTCAGAGTATGATGCTTTTGATGTCTAATAAAACCTGGGAAATTGCTCCTGCTTCATCCGAGATACATCTAGTTGGGTGCAAATGGGTTTAAAGTCAAAACCAATCCATATGGCACTATTCAAAGGTTTAAGGCTAGGTTTGTGGCCAAACGATTTTAGCAGACTCCTGACATTGATTATCTTGAAACTTTTAGTCCTGTGGTGAAATCTCCCACTATTAAAGTAATATTGAGCTTGGCTATGAGTTATGGCTAGGATATACAACAAGTTGACATTAATAATACCTTATTGAATGGTGATCTTACTGGAAAAGTCTGTATGGTTCAGCCTGAAGGTTTTGTGAGTCCTCATCATCCTCATCATGTTTGTAGACTAACCGAGGCCCTTTATGGTCTCAAACAGGCACCAAGGGCCTGGTTTGGTTTGACAAACTAAAGAAAGCCTTTCTTGGTTGGGGTTTTAGTCATTCTTTGGTAGATCCTAGTTTGTTTATCTATCAAAAGGATGAGAAGGTGATGTATGTTTTGGTTTATGTTAATGATATATTGCTCACAGGCAATGATTCTAGCTTAGTTCATCAAACTGTCACTACAACAAAAATGGCCTACGGTAACACTGGACAGTAGCACTTTTCCTTAAAATGTTACCGTAGACTATCTATAGTAACACTTGATGTTAAAATGTTACGATAACAATTTTTATATGTAACACTTTAATTTTTTGTAACACATTTTTTATCAATGGTAACTTTTCTTCTTAAATGTTATGGAAAATATATAAACAATAGCATTTTTAAAGTGTTACAATAAACCTAATAATATAGTAACTTTTTTATAATGTTACCATATAATCAAAATACAGTAACATTTTATAAGTGTTACCATAAACCCAATTATTTACCGAAAAACAAATATTTTCCCACCAATATGAAATGAGTTGATTTTGTCTCATTTTATTGTTTAGGGTCAAATTTACTATTTGGGGTTTACTTTGTTACATCTCATTCATGTAGGGACCAACAAATGTTTTTACAAATAGTATACAAGAAGATGGAAGTTAAATGCAAAGCCAAAACGTCCACCCCTCTTCATCCATTTTCCGGAGACCACAACCTTCCCCCTTCGATGACCATTTTCCTTCTCCAATGCTGGTCGTCATCACGTAACACCTTCCTGATTCCAACGACCATTAAGCTTCCTCTATCTGTGACCTTATCATCTTCTTGATGACTTTAATTTCTTAGTTTTTTGGCAACTCTAGACATCCTAGGGGCTGGTCCATACTCCCTAAGGTTAGATCCACCTTCCGTAAGCTTGGTTGACTTGAAATCTCGCTTGAAAAGTCATTTCACTGTCTTGACTCTTCACCTTAATCTTGTGTGATTTCGTCACTTTTTGCTGTCATTTCGTCTCCCAAGTGTTGGAGTTGTCCACCACTTCACAATAAGAGGTCACACATATGCATTTGGAGTCTCGTTGCTCGTCAATGGTAGGGGTGCAGGGGGTAGCACGTCCCGACCCGTAGGCAATTTGCGTGTATTGAAATCATATTGATTTCATTAAATTAAAATATTGTAACACTTAAAGTTTTACTAAATCACAATATAATAACAAATTTTATTTTCCTAAACTTTGACCGGAAAAAAAAAATTTGTCTACCAGCCAAACAAATTCCCCGCCCCCCTACCTTATTCACTCATCTTCTCCAATTCCCGCCACCTTTTCACTCATCTTCTCCAATTCATGCCACCTCTTCACTCATCTTCTCAATTCTCGCCACCTCTTCACCATCTTCTCCAATTCACGCCACCTCTTCACTCATCTTCTCCAATTCACGCCACTTTTCAATTTTGCTTCTTGACTAAAATTTCAGCTCCAAGCTTCTTTCTAACACATTTTCGTTATGTCAATGAAGCCACCCTACACCTAAAGCATTTTCAACTCATCCAACCTACTCATTCAAACAAATACCCTACTCTTAATCATCTTCATTCAGAAAAATCTAGTGAAAATCATTGGTTTTATCAAATTTTTAGCTTAAAATCTCCATACCCACAACCTATTGAACCCTAAATGGAAGCCCACATCCTTTAAGAAGCAAATCAGTAAAGCTTTGGTTCAGGTGAATCATTTTCTTACATTTTGTCTCTGCATTTTTGAGTAAGAGGAAGGAAGCTGCTCAAGTCAGTATTAATTAGTGTAATTTTAATAAGATTGAATCATTGTGGTGCTTTAAATGATTATTTATTCTTTTTGTGTGCTGAAAGTTGTTTTACTTAACATTAAACTAAACTTAGTGCTATGAATCATTGTGGTGCTCTTTTTCTACCTTCTGTTTTGGAAAGTTAAGTGCTTTTGGGAAAGCAAGCTTTTTGCTCTGTGCTTTCGGGAAATCCTACATGTTTAACACAAAATCTTAGATTTTTAAGCTTGCAAAACTGCAAACTGCAGTTTGCAAGCCATTATTAACAAGGCCACAATGCATTCTTTTGGGATTTTTATAATTCATTTATTTTCACTCTTTTGTGGGACAGGTAGAAGTAATTCCAGCTAAACCTGTGGAAAGCATTGAAGGTACTATAAATAGAATATATATATATATATACTTACTATAATATTCAGGGTCCGCAGTTTGCAAATTGCAGTCTACGGTTTTGGCAGCTGCAGTTTGCAAACTGCAGCTTGCAAACTGCAAACTGCAGCGCCAAATTGCAGACTGTATTTGCAAGCTGCAATTGCAGTTTGCAAGCCATTATTAACAAGGCCACAATGCAGTCTTTTGGGATTTTTATAATTATCGAGGACCATCCAATGAATACCAAATAATATTTGAGTTTCTCAACTGATTTATGTGCTTTAATAGTTGATGTCTCTCTCCTATGAAAAAAGAAAAAGGAAAAAACAGTTTATGTCTCTCTCAACTAGTAAGATTCTCGGTGTGAGCTACATTCATTGTTGAACTGGTCATTGAATTTGTAGTCGTTTGTGCTCTGAGTACTGAATTTGTCACTCTTTTAGAATTTGGGAGTCAAATTGGTGCTACATTGACTTTATTATTCCAGAATTCGATATGGGAGTCTATTATATTTTGTTTTCCCTAGGTTTGTGAGCACTCCAGAGGTCTTGGAGCGAGTTTATACAATAGAATCTGAGATCTTGCAGATTGAGGAGGCGATTGCATTCAAAGCAACAATGAGATAGGGCTGAGTACCGTGTAGTAAATTCTCTGATTTTCAATATTTGTGTATACTGGTCCAGATCAGAAATTCATTTATTTTCACTCTTTTGTGGGACAGGTAGAAGAAATTCCATCTAAATCTATGGAAAGCATTGAAGGTACTGTAAAATAGGATATATATATATATAATATTATATATATATCTTACTACAATGTTCAGGGTCCACAGTTTGCAAACTGCAGTCTGCGGTTTTGGCAGCTGCAGTTTGCAAACTGCTTGCAAAACTGCAGACTGCAGTTTGTAAATTTAAACTGAAGGATTGAGTAGTGTAATGAATATAGTATTCTGAAGATTAGCATAGAGATTTGGTGTTGGTGCTTACCTGGAGTGAAACGCTTACACCTCATGAGTCAAGAAGTACCAACACATAGAGGGATCAAAGCCAATAGGATTAAGAAGCTTCTCAAAACAATACAAAAATAAAATAAAAAAGTGGAATTCATTTATTCATTTCTATAATATCAAGACAAGATTCATGAGTGCTTTTTTTAATCACACCCAAACTACCCCTCTTCTTTTTATGAAACATTTTTCTGGTTGTGTGCAGAGAAGGGAGACTCGTATGCCATAAGCCCTTTGTTATTTGATTTTGAAAGGGGTAATAACTAATATCGTCTGTAGTTTTGCAGCAGTTTGCAAACTGCAGACTGCAGTTTGCAGCTTGCAGACTGCATTTTGCAAGCCATTATTAACACTGCAGTTTGCAGCTTGCAGACTGCATTTGCAAGCCATTATTAACAAGGCCACAATGCAGTCTTTTGGTATTTTTATAATTATCAGGACCATCCAACAAATACCAAATATATTGAGTTTACTCAACTGATTTATGTGCTTTAATAGTTGATGTCTCTCTCCTATGAGAAAAAGAAAAAAGGAAAAAACTGTTTATGTCTCTCTCAAGTAGTAGAGTTCTTGGTGTGAGCTCATTCATTGTTGAAATGGTCATTGAATTGTGCAGTCGTATGTGCTCTGAGTGCTGAATTTGTCACTCTTTTAGAATTTTTGGAGTCAAATTGGTGCTACATTGACTTTCTTATGCCAGAATTCGATATGGGAGTCTATATATTTTGTTTTTCCTAGTTTTATGAGCACTCCAGAGGTCTTGGAGCGAGTTTATACAATAGAATCTAGATCTTGCAGATTGAGGAGGCGATTGCGATTCAAAGCACAATGAGATAGGGCTGAGTACCGTGAGTAAAATTCTTTGATTTTCTATATCTGTGTATACACCAGATCAGAAATTCATTTATTTTCACTCTTTTGTGGGACAGGTAGAAGAAATTCCAGCTAAACCTGTGGAAAGCATTAAAGGTACTATAAATATGTATATATATATATATAATATATATAATATCTTACTATAATATTCAGGTCCGTAGTTGCGAACTACAGTCTGCAGTTTTGGTAGCTGCAGTTTGCAAACTGCTTGCAAACTGCAGACTGCAGCTTGCAGTCTGCATTTTTGCAACCAGTTTGCAAATTGCAGTCTGGAGTTTTGCCAGCTACAACCTTAATTATTCAAATATGAATTTATTGTATTTGTGAAATTGTAATAGTATTTCTGTTTGTGCAGATCAAGATTTGTCTGATATCAAGAGGGAATTATAGATTATTGCACCAAGAAGGATTGGAGTTAAGCTACAACAATTAAGTATTCGGAGAGTAAGCATTATTTTGTTGTTCAATGGAATTTGCATATTATGTTGTTTACATTCAACTCATGTTTTGTTGTTTTCATAATATTTTGCCATGTTTACCTATAATTATTCATGTATTGTTTGACTTTTAATGATTGTGTAGATTAAGTAATGATGATGATGAATAAGGATTGGGTGCATCTGAATAGGTACGAAAAAGATTAAAAGACACAATTCCATATGTGTATGAAGTAATGATGATTTTCCTTAACAAGGTTTTAGATGTTTTAGTTTTTTTCCCTTTTTTTTTTTTTTTTTTTCCCTTTTGATAAGCTACGGATGCATACATTCAAGGTGCATGGGACTTTGTCAAGATGGCTGAAAAAATGCAGGCTATGAAGCAAAATTTTATGCCCTTGTAAAGATTGTCGCAACTTGACTCATCATGGTATAGACATTGTTTATGAGCATCTGATTATACGAGGAATGGATCCTACATATACAATTTGGTTCCATCATGGGGAAATAGAAGATATTACAGAAATTGTTTCTCAAGTAACAGTTCAGATGCTTTTAACTTAATTACTAGTGCATATATGGAGCCAATCATTATGCATCAACATCAAGAGAGAAGAGACAATGATTTCACGCAATCATTGAAGATGCTGAAACTCCTTTATTATCCTGGTTGTGCCAAAGTATACAAAAATGTCTGCCATTGTAGCTTTATATAAACCAAAGTTATGAATGGTTGGACTGACAATAGTTTTGATGGCCTTTTAGAGATGCTTGGGAGACATGTTACCAGAGCATAATGTGATTCTCAATTAGTCTACTCTGTGAGAAAATTTATTAAGGAGTTTGATTTGGGGTATGACAAATTCATGCTTGTGCGAATGATTGTGCTTGTTTAGGAAAGAAATAAAAACTTGCAAAGTTGTCCAAAGTGTGGCTCTTAGAGATGGAAGTAGATGAAGAATGAAGAAAATTAGGAAGGGTGTCCCAGCTAAAGTTTTGAGATACTTTCCTAAATACCAAGGTTTAGAAGGATGTTCAAGTCACCCAAAATGCGGAAGAATTACAGTGGCATTTCAAACACAAAAGTGAAGATGGCAAGATGCTCACCTAGTGGATTCTGTAACATAGGACTTGATTAATATAAATGGCTTGGTTTTGCAGAAGATCCTAGAAATCTTAGACTTGGCTTGGCTGCTGATGGCTTTAATCCTTTTTCAAACATGAGTACAACTTATAGTTGTTGCCTGTAATGCTTGTTACATACAATTTACCGCCTTGTTATGCAAAGAAAGAAAATATCATGTTGACTTTATTAATTCCAGGACCTAACAACCGGGTAAGACATTGATGTTTATTTACAGCCTCTGATAGAAGATCTACAAGAATTGTGGAATAATGGTGTAAATGTTTATGATTCGTACACTAATTCTTGTTTAATTTAAGGGCTATTTTGATGTGGACCATAAATGATTTTCCAGCCTATGGAAATCTTTCTGGATGTACAACAAAGGGAAAAGTAGCATGTCCGTTGTGCGGTGACAGACAAATGCTCATTGGTTAAAGTTTAGTAGGAAATGCTGTTATAGGGGTCATAGGAGATTTTTATCACCTACTCATCCTTTAGAAAAAAAAAGAAGGCTTGGTTTGATGGAAGGAAGAAAAGGGAAGAAGCTCTATGATCATGAATGGTGCAAAAATTTTGTCTGCTCTTAAGGATTTTGAGAATGATTGGGGAAAGAGTTCTAAAGAAAAGGAAGAGAGATTGCGAAACTACTCCATTATAAAAAAATATTTATCTTTTTCGAGTTGCCATATTGGAAGGTACATCTTATTGGTTTCGTAGAATTTTATTTATGTTGTTATCCACAATTTTTATATGATTTATGTATTGCTTATAACTTTTTGCAAATTTTATTTTTAGGAGTTGCCATTACGCCATAATTTGGATGTTATGCACATTGAAAAGAACATTTGTGAGATTATCATTGGCACATTATTGGACATCAGTGGAAAAACAAAGACGGAATCAATGCTTGAAAAGACTTGAAGATATGGGAATTCGTCATGAGTTGCATCCAAAAGATCATGGGCGTAGAACATACCTGCCACCGCTCCACATGCGTTATCAAAGACGGAGAAAGAAAAATTTTGTAAGAGATTATTTAATCTAAAGTTACCTGACGGGTATAGCTCAACATTGGGAATTGTGTATCAATTGAAGAATGCAAGATAACAGGTCTTAAATCGCATGATTGTCATGTTCTAATACAACAATTATTGGTGGTAGCATTAAGAGGTTGTTTACCCAAGGGACCAGAATGGCAATTATGCGATTGTGTGCATTTTTTAATAATTATGCCACGAGTTATTGATAGAGAAGTTGTGGTTGCACTAAAAGATGAAGTTGTTGAAACCATATGTATGTTTGAGTGATTCTTTCCTCTTCATTCTTGATATCATGATCCACCTTTCAATTCATTTAGAGAGAAGCACACTAGGCGGACCCATTCAATATCGATGGATGTATCCGTTTGAGAGGTGATCAATCATTAACCCATCTCTGTTTGAATTCGTCTATTATTAAAGACATTAATTTAATGTGATATATTTTTATTTAGGTACATGAAGATTCTCAAAGGATATGTTCAAAATCGTGCACGACCTAAAGTTTGTATTGCAGAATGTTATCTTGTTGATGAAACTGTTACTTTCTGTAGTGGGTATTTTAATCATGATTTTGGAGAAATTATCAAAATGCTCGTAATCAATTTCTTTTCCGACGTAATTCTAGAAGGTCATCCAATCTTGGGAGGAAAGTCATGTCATTAAGTGATGAAGTGTTAAAGCGAGCACATCGTTATGTGTTATTTAACACAACAGTGACCGAACCATTTCTACAGTAAGTATTTAATCTAGATTTCCAATTTAGATAACTATTTACATTTTATTGACTTTTGCACTATTTGGTTTCATGTTAGGATGCTTTGGAAGAGTTAAAGCAATCCAACAAGAATCTTGAGAGAAATCACAACTTACTCCAAAAGAACCATGCAAATAATTTTGCAACATGGTTGAAAGAAAAGGTATTATACTTTGAATGATTGCTAAGTACTTTGTAAGTCATCTCATAAATAATATTACACCTCTTTAAAATTGTTTGTATAGGTTTCGTTCCTAACCTCCATATGTGAGGATGGAGAAACACTAAAGTGGCTTGCAAATGGTCTAAGGAATCATGCCATGAGTTATAATGGTTATGTTATAAATGGACAAAGGTTTCACACAAAGGATGTTGACAAATCAACACAAAACAGTGGTGTTTCAATTGAGGCAACAACAATATGTCGAGCAAGTGCAAAAGATACTTCACAAGTTGTTGATGTAGTTGCGTACTAGGGGTGATAAAAGAAATTATCCTATTGGATTACTATCAATTTCAACTTCCAATTTCAAGTGTCATTGGGCGAATGCTGGACATGGAGTTAAGTTTGAAGATGGTTTTACACTTGTCAATTTGCACCAAAGTCAGAATCAGTATGTAAGCCATTTATCCTAGCAACTCAAGCGAAACAAGTGTTTTACTCTAAAGAAATTGATTCACCTATTGGTACGTTGTGTTGAAGGCACCACCGAGAGGTTACTATGAGTTGGAAATGTATAATGAGGATAGGATTTGACTAGTAGACCTGAATATGTTACAACACACAATATGAACATTTATGATGATATGAGGAAGTTATTTTACGTAAGAGAGGATTGTGAAGGTGTATTGGTGTGATTTATGTACTTTTGTAATTTAAGTTAAACGAAACTACGATTCTTTTATGAACACTGTTTATTACTTTTTATTTTGTGGATTGAAGCTAGTTATCTATTCATTTACATATTGTATATCGTGTATTGTAGTTGTGCCTTGTTTATAGGTAATGGGGCTTTTTGTATTTATTAATTTCTTAATAATTAATTGTAATTTAAATGTTATTTTACATTCTTAATAATTAACTTTCTTTGATTTCAGGTATTGAGGCAAAGATAAATACTTATGGATTCCACTACTGTGCCTAAGAAAAAAGGGTCCAACTAAAATGAAGACCATTGCTTTGAATGTGATAATCGATTGAAATCAGTTCAATGACAAGGTCAACCTATTGATGAAGAATCTGTTAAGCTATCTTCATTCTTGGGACCTCTGGGAGAGAAATTGTACCTTTTACAATTCCTGATTGGAGAAAGCTTCCTTCTGACATGAGAGAGAAATTATGGAAATGTGTTCAGGTTATGTATGAATCTCCATTTTTATATATATATTATATATGCTTGTTTTTAATAATTTACTTGTATCTCTCAGGCAAGATATAAGTTGGTCAGGAATGGCAGAAACACTATGTGTTGAAGGAGATGGGTGCTCTTTGGAAAACTTCAAAGTCTAGGCTGGAGAGTAACATTAAGATGGCTAAAAATGATGAAAGAATGGCCCTAAAACCTGATACCATCAAGAGTATTATTGAATGGAAAAAGTTTGTGGAACAAAAATTAGGGCCAAGGTTAGGTAATTATAACTTGCACACATATGGTCATTATATTATATATGCATATGCTTATTGTTGATGTAGTTGCATATGGTCATTTTAGGTAAAAGTGAGAAATGAAAAATAGGAGGAAAAAAACAAACTTACTACAAAGGTGTCGAAGGGGTTTATGCTCGCATGACTGAAGATATAGTAATGTCTCATTCTTTGTTATATGATAGTTTAAAATTGAAAAATAATATGAACATTTATCATATTTTCAATTTTTGATAGAAAAGAAAACGGGAAGCAGGTCGTGTCCAGAGTTGAGGATGGTTGAAGCTCATAAGAAAAAGATGGTGAGCCAATCAACACCAAGACTGCCGAAGCATTGTAAGTACTTTGTTATCTATATGGTATTATATATAGTAGAGATCTTGATGTTGTGTTATCTGTATTTATAGGAAAATTTACAACAAAGGGTAATGATTCAAGTTTGCCAACTCCTACAAACTTGAGAGAAGATGTTTAACAAAGGTATTAGGTCTTGATAAAGGGGAGCATGTAGGGGACTTGGAAGGGGTGTAACTCTTACACAATTGTCCATATCGCTCAAAGGGACAGCCTTATAGCTCAAATGGCACAACAACAAGCAGAGATGAAAATGGAAATGAACCATATGAAGGACTTGCTCAACCTAGCTTTGAATCAACATCAGGCTAGTATCACTAAACCCTTTTCTTTAATTTCATAATTATACTTTGTATTTTTTCTTATATTCTCACATGAACTTTACAGGGTCAAAGACAAACAGTTGAAGAATCCGAAGATGTATCGATTAGATTACTTTTATATTAAGATGTTTATGTGTCAATAAATGTATACGTTTTCCCTTAGTCATTTCATTTGAGAATGAAAATTGTTTTATTTTATCCATTTGGTGTTGCAGATTGTGAAAACAATCCCCCACAAAACTAAATGCAAGTTGCTTGATTGGAGTGGGTCTACTGAAGTAGTAGCTGAAGGACGTTTCTCATAAGATGATCCAAAAGCACTTGTTCATCATGTTCCTATTGGACCTAATGCTATGAGAGTTTGGATTGATATAGCCAAGGTCCCTAATGCATTTTTATGGAGGTCTGCATTCGAAATGGTTTTTGTTGAAGATACTGTTGGGAGTACAGTTGCTTGGCCTTCCGACAAAGTTGTCCTACCTTTTCAAAAACAATTTTAGGTAACTTATTTTCCATTTTAGGTACCTAATACGTTTTTGTTTTGAGTCTAGTAACTAGTGAAGTTGGTTTATGTTGCAAGTGAGACTTCTTTTCTCTATTTCTTCATTTACTAGGAGAAAATAATTCAAATTCCCTCTTATTAATGTTTGACTAACCGTGTGATCAAATACTTATTGTTGCACTTCCGAGAATATTTTGTTTTGTGTTTTTTTTTCTTTTATTCTGCATTATAGTATTGCAATATCATTACTTTGCCCATCTAAAATGGTGTATTTTGTTTATATGCTATATAGTCCAAATACGGTTTGGACTTCATTATTTCCTATTGAGGTTGAGGTTATACTCTTCATGTCATTAGTGTAGCTATTGGTGAGGTATGACTACAGTTTAGACTACATGTCATTACTCTTCATGCAGGAAATTCTAGGCAAGGTTAGACTACAGTTTGCAAACTGTAGTCTGTAATTTTACATACTACAGTTTGCAAACTGTAGTTAGTAATTTTACATACTGCAATATGCAAAATTGCAAACTGCAGTCTGCAATTTTCTTGCCACAATAATCCTTATGTTTCCTTGTATGGTTCTAACTTTGGTCGTCTTGCACTATGTAGTGGAGTAACCACAGTTTCCAAAGATGGAAAAGCTTTTTGCTTTATACTCTTCCATTGGCTAGGAATTATTTTGTGATAAATTGTTCTTTAGAACTAAAATTTGATAAGCCTGTGAACCCGGGGTTTGATAAATGAGACTTTGCTGGTGGAGAAACATGATTAACTTTGTAATTTGTACCATTTTTCGTGCCAATGATGACAGTATATCATTAACGAGGCTTTAGGTTTGTTTCTTATTTATTACAGTAAAATATGTATTTCTCATGACCATTTTTTGTGCCTATGTTGACAATACTTCATTAACAAGGCAGTTTGCAAACTGCAGTATGCAATTTTCCATACTGCAGTTTGCAAACTGTAGTATGCGAAATTATAGACTGCAGTATGCAATTTTGCAAACTGCAGTTTGCAGATTGCAGTATGCAGTTTGCTAACTGCAGTCTGCAAAATTGCAGATTGCAGTATGCAATTTTGCATACTGCAGTTTGCAAACTACAGTCTGCAAAATTGCATACTGCAATCTGCAAACTGCAGTCTGCAAAATTGCATACTGCAATTTGCAAACTGCAGTCTGCATACTGCAGTTTGCAATTTTGCAAGCTACAGTTTGCAAACTGCATTATGCAAAATTGCAGACTGCAGTATGCAAATGCATACTACAGTCTGCGATTTTGCATACTGCAGTCTGCAATTTTCTTGCCACAATAATCCTTATATTTCCTTGTATGGTTCTAACTTTGGTCGTCTTGCACTATGTAGTTAAGTAACCACGGTTTCCAAAGATGGAAAAGCTTTTTGCTTTATATGCTTTCATTGGCTAGGAATGATTTTGTGATAACTTATTCTTTAGAACTGCTTTATATGCTTTCATTGGCTAGGAATGATTTTGTGATAACTTATTCTTTAGAACAAAAATTTGATGAGCTTGTGAACCTTGGGTTTGATAAATGAGACTTTGCTGGTGGAGAAACGTGATTAACTTTGTAAGTTGTACCATTATTTGTGCCAATGATAACAATATATCATTAACGAGGCTTTAGGTTTGTTTCTTGTTTATTACTGTAAAATATGTATTTCTCATGACCATTTTTTATGCCTATGTTGACAATATTTGTGCCGACAGCGTAGCAAGAAATTCCAGACTAAACCTGTGGAAAGCATTAAAGGTACTATAAATATGTATATATATATATATAATATATATATATATATCTTACTATAATATTCAGGGTCCGTAGTTTGCGAACTACAGTCTGCAGTTTTGGTAGCTGCAGTTTGCAAACTGCTTGCAAACTGCAGACTGCAGCTTGCAGTCTGCAGTTTTTGCAACCAGTTTGCAATTGCAGTCTGGAGTTTTGCATGCTACAACCATTAAGTATTCAAATATGAATTTATTGTATTTGTGAAATTGTAATAGTAGTATTTCGTTGTTTGCGCATCAAGATTTGTCTGATATCAAGAGGGAATTATAGATTATTGCACCAAGAAGGATTGAGTTAATAAGCTACAACAATTAAGTATTCGGAGGTAAGCATTATTTTGTTGTTCAATGGAATTTGCATATTATGTTGGTTACATTCAACTCATGTTTGTTGTTTTCATAATATTTTGCCATGTTTACCTATAATTATTCATTGTATTGACTTTTAATGATTGTGTGAGATTAAGTAATGATGATGATGAATAAGGATGGGTGCATCTGAATAGGTACGAAAAGAATAAAAGACACAATTCCATATGTGTATGAAGTGATGATTTTCCTTAACAAGGTTTTAGATGTTTTAGGTTTTTTCCCTTTTTTTTTTTTTTTTTTTCCCTTTGATAGAGCTACGGATGCATACATCAAGGTGCATGGGACTTTGTCAAGATGGCTGAAAAAAATGCAGGCTATGAAGCAAAAATTTTATGCCCTTGTAAAGATTGTCGCAACTTGACTCATCTCATGGTATAGACATTGTATGAGCACTGATTATACGAGGAATGGATCTACATATACAATTTGGTTCCATCATGGTGAAATAGAAGATATTACAGAAATTGTTTCTCAAGTAAACAGTTGCATGCTTTTAACTTAATACTAGTGCATATATGGAGCCAATCATTATGCATCAACATCAAAGAGAGAAGAAGAGACAATGATTTCAGCAATCATTGGAAGATGTCTGAAACTCCTTTATATCCTGGTTGTGCCAAAGTATACAAAAATGTCTGCCATTGTAGCTTATATAAACACAAAGTTATGAATGGTTGGACTGACAATAGTTTTGATGGCCTTTTAGAGATGCTTGGAGACATGTTACCAGAGCATAATGTGATTCTCAAATTAGTCTACTCTGTGAGAAAATTTATTAAGGAGTTTGATTTGGGGTATGACAAATCATGCTGTGCGATGATTGTTTGCTGTTTAGGAAAGAAATAAAAAACTTGCAAAGTTGTCCAAAGTGTGGCTCTTAGAGATGGAAGGTAGATGAAAGAATGAAGAAAATAGGAAGGGTGTCCCAGCTAAAGTTTGAGATACTTTCCTATAATACCAAGGTTTAGAAGGATGTTCAAGTCACCAAAATGGCGGAAGAATTACAGGGCATTTCAACACAAAAGTGAAGATGGCAAGATGCGTCACCTAGTGGATTCTGTAACATAGGACTTGATTAATTATAATGGCTTGGTTTGCAGAAGATCCTAGAAATCTTAGACTGGCTTGGCTGCTGATGGCTTTAATCCTTTTTCAAACATGAGTACAACTTATAGTTGTGGCCTGTAATGCTTGTTACATACAATTTACCGCCTTGGTTATGCATGAAGAAAGAAATATCATGTTGACTTTATTAATTCCAGGACCTACAACACCGGTAAGGACATTGATGTTTATTTACAGCCTCTGATAGAAGATCTACAAGAATTGTGGAATAATGGTGTAAATGTTTATGATTCGTACACTAATTCTTGTTTTAATTTAAGGGCTATTTGATGTGGACCATAAATGATTTTCCAGCCTATGGAAATCTTTCTGGATGTACAACAAAGGGAAAGTAGCATGTCCGTTGTGCGGTGACAAGACAAATGCTCATGGTTAAAGTTTAGTAGGAAATGCTGTTATATGGGTCATAGGAGATTTTTATCACCTACTCATCCATTTAGAAAAAAAGAAGGCTTGGTTTGATGGAAAGGAAGAAAAGGAAGAAAGCTCTATGATCATGAATGGTGCAAAAATTTTGTCTGCTCTTAAGGATTTTGAGAATGATTGGGGAAAGAGTTCTAAGAAGAAAAGGAAGAGAGATTGCGAAACTACTCCATTATGGAAAAAAATATTATCTTTTTCGAGTTGCCATATTGGAAGGTACATCTTATTGGTTTCGCTAGAATTTTATTTATGTTGTTATCCACAATTTTTATATGATTTATGTATTGCTTATAACTTTTTGCAAATTTTATTTTTAGGAGTTGCCATTACGCCATAATTTGGATGTTATGCACATTGAAAAGAAATTTGTGAAGTATCATTGGCACATTATTGGACATCAGTGGAAAAACAAAAGACGGAATCAATGCTTGAAAAGACTTAGAAGATATGGGAATTCGTCATGAGTTGCATCCAAGATCATGGGCGCTAGAACATACTGCCACCGCTCCACACTGCGTTATCAAAGACGGAGAAAGAAAAATTTTGTAAGAGATTATTTAATCTAAAGTTACCGACGGGTATAGCTCAAACATTGGGAATTGTGTATCAATTGAAGAATGCAAGATAACAGGTCTTAAATCGCATGATTGTCATGGTCTAATACAACAAATTATGTTGTGGTAGCATTAAGAGGGGTTGTTACCCAAGGGACAAGAATGGCAATTAGCGATGATGTGCATTTTTAATAAATTATGCCAACGAGTTATTGATAGAGAAGTTGTGGTTGCACTAAAAGATGAAGTTGTTGAAACCATATGTATGTTTGAGTGATTCTTTCCCTCGTCATTCTTTGATATCATGATCCACCTTTCAATTCATTTAGAAGAGAAGCACACTAGGCGGACCCATTCAATATCGATGGATGTATCCGTTTGAGAGGTGATCAATCATTAAACCCATCTCTGTTTGAATTCGTCTATTATTAAAGACATTAATTTAATGTGATATATTTTTATTTAGGTACATGAATGTCTCAAAGGATATGTTCAAAATCGTGCAGACCTAAAGTTTGTATTGCAGAATGTTATCTTGTTGATGAAACTGTTACTTTCTGTAGTGGGTATTTTAATCATGATTTTGGAGGAAATATCAAAATGCTCGTAATCAAGATTTCTTTTCCGACGTAATTCTAGAAGGTCATCCAATCTTGGGAGGAAAGTCAATGTATTAAGTGATGAAGTGTTAAAGCGAGCACATCGTTATGGTTATTAACACAACAGTGACCGAACCATTCTACAGTAATATTATACTAGATTTCCAATTTAGATAACTATTACATTTTATATGACTTTTGCCACTATTTGGTTTCATGTTGGATGCATTTGGAAGGGTTAAAGCAATCAACAAGAATCTTGAGAGAAATCACAACTTACTCCAAAAGAACCATGCAATAATTTTGCAACATGGTTGAAAGAAAAGGTATTATACTTTGAATGATTGCTAAGTACTTTGTAAGTCATCTCATAAATAATATTAACACCTCTTTTAAAATTGTTTGTATAGGTTTCGTTCCTAACCTCCATATGTGAGGATGGAGAAACACTAAAGTGGCTTGCAAATGGTCTAAGGAATCATGCCATGAGTTATAATGTGTTATGTTATAAATGGACAAAGGTTTCACACAAAGGATGTTGCAAATCAACACAAAACAGTGGTGTTTCAATTGCAGGCAACAACATATGTGAGCAAGTGCAAAAGATACTTCACAAGTTGTTGATGTAGTTGCGTACTATGGGGTGATAAAAGAAATTATCCTATTGGATTACTATCAATTTAACTTCCAATATTCAAGTGTCATTGGGCGAATGCGGACATGGAGTTAAGTTTGAAGATGGTTTTACACTTGTCAATTTGCACCAAAGTCAGATATCAGTATGTAGGGAGCCATTTATCCTAGCAACTCAAGCGAACAAGTGTTTTACTCTAAAGAAATTGATTCACCTAATTGGTACGTTGTGTTGAAGGCACCACCGAGAGGTTACTATGAGTTGGAAATGTATAATGAGGATGAGGATTTGACTAGTAGACCTGATATGTTAAACACACAATATGAACATTTATGATGATAGTGAGGAAGTTAGTTACGTAGTAAGAGAGGATTGTGAAGTGTGTATTGGTGTGATTATGTACTTTTGTAATTAAGTTAAACGAAACTACGATTTTTTATGAACACTGTTTATTACTTTTTATTTGTGGATTGAAGCTAGTTATCTATTCATTTACATATTGTATATCGTGTAATTGTAGTTGTGCCTTGTTTATAGGTAATGGGGCTTTTTGTATTTATAATTTCTTAATAATTAATTGTAATTTAAATTTATTTTACATTCTCTAATAATTAACTTTCTTTGATTTCAGGTATTGAGGCAAAGATAAATATTATGGATCCACTACTGTGCCTAAAAAAAAAGAGGTCCAACTAAAATGAAGACCATTGCTTTGAATGGTGATAATCGGATTGAAATCAAGTTCAATGACAAAGGTCAACCTATTGATGAAGAATCTGTTAAGCTACTTCATTTGGGACCTCTTGGAGAGAAATTGTACCTTTTACAATTCCTGATTGGAGAAAGCTTCCTCTGACATGAGAGAGAAATTATGGAAATGTGTTCAGGTTATGTATGAATCTCCATGTTTATATATATATATATATATGCTTGTTTTTAATAATTTACTTGTATCTCTCAGGCAAGATATAAGTTGGATCAGGAATGGCAGAAACACTATGTGTTGAAGGAGATAGGGTGCTCTTTGGAAAACTTCAAAGTCTAGGTGGAGAGTAACATTAAGATGGCTAAAAATGAAGATGAAAGAATGGCCCTAAAACCTGATAACATCAAGAGTATTAGTGAATGGAAAAGTTGTGGAACAAAATTAGCGCAAGGTTTAAGGTAATTATAACATCACACATATGGTCATTATATTATATATGCATATGCTTATTGTTGATGTAGTTGCATATGGTCATTTTAGGGTAAAAGTGAGAAAATGAAAATAGGAGGAAAAAACAAACTTACTACAAAGGTGGTCGAAGAGGGTTATGCTCGCATGACTGAAGATATAGTAATGTCTCATTCTTGTTATATGATAGTTTAAAATTGAAAAATAATATGAACATTTATCATTATTTTCAATTTTTTGATAGAGAAAACTGGAAGCAGGTCGTGTCCGAGTGAGTTGGGTATGGATTGAAGCTCATAAGAAAAGAATGGTGAGCCATCCAACACCAAGACTGCCGAAGCAATTGTAAGTCTTGTTATCTATATGGTATTATTATAAGTAGAAAGATCTTGATGTTGTGTTATCTGTATTATAAGAAATTTACAACAATGGGTAATGATTCAGATTTGCCAACTCCTACAAACTTGAGAGAAGATGTTCAACAAGGTATTAGGTCTTGATAAAGGTGGACATGTGAGGAGGGCGACTTGGAAGGAGCCGTGCTAACTCCACAACCTATTGAACCCTAAATGGAAGCCCACATCCTTTAAGAAGCAAATCAGTAAAGCTTTGGTTCAGGTGAATCATTTTCTTACATTTTGTCTCTGCATTTTTGAGTAAGAGGGGAAGGAAAGCTGCTCAAGTCAGTAAATTATTAGTGTAATTTTAATAAGATTGAATCATTGTGGTGCTTAATAAGATTGATTTATTCTTTTTGTGTGCTGAAAGTTGTTTTACTTAACATTAAACTAAACTTAGTGCTATGAATCATTGTGGTGCTCTTTTCTACCTTCTGTTTTGGAAAGTTAAGTGCTTTTGGGAAAGCAAGCTTTTTGCTCTGTGCTTTCGGGAAATCCTACATGTTTAACACAAAATCTTAGATTTTTAAGCTTGCAAAACTGCAAACTGCAGTTTGCAAGCCATTATTAACAAGGCCACAATGCAGTCTTTTGGGATTTTTATAATTCATTTATTTTCACTCTTTTGTGGGACAGGTAGAAGTAATTCCAGCTAAACCTGTGGAAAGCATTGAAGGTACTATAAAATAGAATATATATATATATATATCTTACTATAATATTCAGGGTCCGCAGTTTGCAAATTGCAGTCTACGGTTTTGGCAGCTGCAGTTTGCAAACTGCAGCTTGCAAAACTGCAAACTGCAGCTGCCAAAATTGCAGACTGTAGTTTGCAAGCTGCAGATTGCAGTTTGCAAGCCATTATTAACAAGGCCACAATGCAGTCTTTTGGGATTTTTATAATTATCGAGGACCATCCAATGAATACCAAATAATATTTGAGTTTACTCAACTGATTTATGTGCTTTAATAGTTGATGTCTCTCTCCTATGAGAAAAAAGAAAAAAGGAAAAAACAGTTTATGTCTCTCTCAACTAGTAGAGTTCTCGGTGTGAGCTACATTCATTGTTGAACTGGTCATTGAATTTGTAGTCGTTTGTGCTCTGAGTACTGAATTTGTCACTCTTTTAGAATTTTGGGAGTCAAATTGGTGCTACATTGACTTTATTATGCCAGAATTCGATATGGGAGTCTATTATATTTTGTTTTTCCTAGGTTTGTGAGCACTCCAGAGGTCTTGGAGCGAGTTTATACAATAGAATCTGAGATCTTGCAGATTGAGGAGGCGATTGCGATTCAAAGCAACAATGAGATAGGGCTGAGTACCGTGAGTAAAATTCTCTGATTTTCAATATTTGTGTATACTGGTCCAGATCAGAAATTCATTTATTTTCACTCTTTTGTGGGACAGGTAGAAGAAATTCCATCTAAATCTATGGAAAGCATTGAAGGTACTGTAAAATAGGATATATATATATATATATATATATATATATATATCTTACTACAATGTTCAGGGTCCACAGTTTGCAAACTGCAGTCTGCGGTTTTGGCAGCTGCAGTTTGCAAACTGCTTGCAAAACTGCAGACTGCAGTTTGTAAAATTTAAACTGAAGGATTGAGTAGGTGTAATGAATATAGTATTCTGAAGATTAGCATAGAGATTTGGTGTTGGTGCTTACCTGGAGTGAAACGCTTACACCTCATGAGTCAAAGAAGTACCAACACATAGAGGGGATCAAAGCCAATAAGGATTAAGAAGCTTCTCAAAAACAATACAAAAATAAAATAAAAAAGTTGAATTCATTTTATCATTTCTATAATATCAAGACAAGATTCATGAGTGCTTTTTTTAATCACCCAAAACTACCCCTCTTCTTTTTATGAAGTACATTTTTGTCTGGTTGTGCGAGAGAAGGGAGACTCGTATGCCATAAGCCCTTTGTTATTTGATTTTGAAAGGGGTAATAACTAATATCGTCTGTAGTTTTGCAAGCAGTTTGCAAACTGCAGACTGCAGTTTGCAGCTTGCAGACTGCAGTTTGCAAGCCATTATTAACACTGCAGTTTGCAGCTTGCAGACTGCAGTTTGCAAGCCATTATTAACAAGGCCACAATGCAGTCTTTTGGTATTTTTATAATTATCAAGGACCATCCAACAAATACCAAATAATATTTGAGTTTACTCAACTGATTTATGTGCTTTAATAGTTGATGTCTCTCTCCTATGAGAAAAAAGAAAAAAAGGAAAAAACTGTTTATGTCTCTCTCAAGTAGTAGAGTTCTTGGTGTGAGCTACATTCATTGTTGAAATGGTCATTGAATTTGCAGTCGTATGTGCTCTGAGTGCTGAATTTGTCACTCTTTTAGAATTTTTGGAGTCAAATTGGTGCTACATTGACTTTCTTATGCCAGAATTCGATATGGGAGTCTATTATATTTTGTTTTTCCTAGGTTTATGAGCACTCCAGAGGTCTTGGAGCGAGTTTATACAATAGAATCTAAGATCTTGCAGATTGAGGAGGCGATTGCGATTCAAAGCAACAATGAGATAGGGCTGAGTACCGTGAGTAAAATTCTTTGATTTTCTATATCTGTGTATACACCAGATCAGAAATTCATTTATTTTCACTCTTTTGTGGGACAGGTAGAAGAAATTCCAGCTAAACCTGTGGAAAGCATTAAAGGTACTATAAAATATGTATATATATATATATATATATATATATATATCTTACTATAATATTCAGGGTCCGTAGTTTGCGAACTACAGTCTGCAGTTTTGGTAGCTGCAGTTTGCAAACTGCTTGCAAAACTGCAGACTGCAGCTTGCAGTCTGCAGTTTTGCAACCAGTTTGCAAATTGCAGTCTGGAGTTTTGCCAGCTACAACCATTAAGTATTCAAATATGAATTTATTGTATTTGTGAAATTGTAATAGTATTTCTGTTTGTGCAGATCAAGATTTGTCTGATATCAAGAGGGAATTATAGATTATTGCACCAAGAAGGATTGGAGTTAATAAGCTACAACAATTAAGTATTCGGAGAGTAAGCATTATTTTGTTGTTCAATGGAATTTGCATATTATGTTGGTTACATTCAACTCATGTTTTGTTGTTTTCATAATATTTTGCCATGTTTACCTATAATTATTCATGTATTGTTTGACTTTTAATGATTGTGTAGATTAAGTAATGATGATGATGAATAAGGANTGTTGTTGAGAGTAGAGAATTGGTTGAATTGTATACGGGTTGAGGTTCGTAATGTTAGTAAATGGTTTCTTGGTAAAAAAGAAAAGAGAAGGGGTGCATTCGTTAGTTGCAAATTGCAAACTGCAGTCTGCAGTTTTGCAAGCAGTTTGCAAACTACAGCTGCCAAAACTGCAGACTGCAGTTTGCAAGCCATTATTAACAAGGCCACAATGCAGTCTTTTGGGATTTTTATAATTCATTTATTTTCACTCTTTTGTGGGACAGGTAGAAGAAATTCCAACTAAACCTGTGGAAAGCATTGAAGGTATTGTAAAATAGGATATATATATATATATCTATCTATCTTACTATGATGTTCAGGGTCCGCAGTTTGCAAACTGCGGTCTGCGGTTTTGCAAGCAGTTTGCAAACTACAGTTTGCAAATTGTAGTCTGCAGTTTTGCCAGCTACAACTATTAAGTATTCGAATATGAATTTATTGTATTTGTGAAATTGTAATAGTATTTGCGTTTGTGCATATCAAGATTTGTCCGATATCAAGAGGGAATTAAAGATTATTACACCAAGAAGGATTGGAGTTAATAAGCTACAACCATTAAGTATTCGGAGAGTAAGCATTATTTTGTTGTTTAATGGAATTTGCATATTTTGTTGGTTACATTCAACTCATGTTTTGTTGTTTTCATAATATTTTGCCATGTTTACCTATAATTATTCATGTATTGTTTGACTTTTAATAATTATGTAGATTAAGTAATGATGATGATGAATAAGGACTGGGTGCAGTATGCAATTTTGCATAATGCAGTTTGCAAACTGCATTATGCAAAATCGCAATGCAAAATTGCATACTGCAATCTGCGATTTTGCATACTACAGTCTGCAATTTTCTTGCCACAATAATCCTTATGTTTCATTGTATGGTTTTAACTTTGGTCGTCTTGCACTATGTAGTTAAGTAACCACGATTTCCAAAGATGGAAAAGCTTTTTGCTTTATACGCTTTCATTGGCTAGGAATGATTTTGTGATAACTTATTCTTTAGAACAAAAATGTTATGAGCCTGTGAACCTTGGGTTTGATAAATGAGACTTTGCTGGTGGAGAAACGTGATTAACTTAGTAATTTGTACCATTATTTGTGCTAATGATGACAGTATATAATTAACGAGGCTTTAGGTGTGTTTCTTGTTTATTACTGTAAAATATGTATTTCTCATGACCATTTTTTGTGCCTATGTTGACAATATTTCATTAACAAGGCTTTAGGTTTTTCTGTTAGAATTGTTATCATAGTATGCTTGTGAAGTTGGAGATTTAAGCATGTTCTTTTCCTCTTTGTTTTGCATTAAATATTTGGGGTGCTTTTTTCTTGATCTGTTCTTGAATTTACAATATATATGTGTTGTCATCTTTGAGAATATACATGGGATTTGAAGATTTTTTTGTATTAATGGTTTTGTAGGTTTGTTTCTTGTTTATTACAGTAAAATATGTATTTCTCATGACCATTTTTTGTGTCTATGTTAACAATACTTCATTAACAAGGCAGTTTGCAAACTGCAAACTGCAGTCTGCAATTTTCTTGCCACAATAATCCTTATGTTTCCTTGTATGATTCTAACTTTGGTTGTCTTGCACTATGTAGTTAAGTAACCATGGTTTCCAAAGATGGAAAAGCTTTTTGCTTTATACGCTTTCATTGGCTAGGAATGATTTTGTGATAACTTATTCTTTAGAATAAAAATTTGATGAGCCTGTGAACCTTGGGTTTGATAAATGAGACTTTGCTAGTGGAGAAACATGATTAACTTTGTAATTTGTACCATTATTTGTGCCAATGATGACAGTATATCATTAACGAGGCTTTAGGTTTGTTTCTTATTTATTACTGTAAAATATGCATTTCTCATGACCATTTTTTGTGCCTATGTTGACAATATTTCATTAACAAGGCTTTAGGTTTTTCTATTGGAACTGTTATCATAGTATGTTCTGTTATCATAGTATGCTTGTAAAGTTGGAGTTTTAAGCATGTTCTTTTCCTCTTTGTTTTGCATTAAATATTTGGGGTGCTTTTGTCTTGACCTGTTCTTGAATTTACAATATATATGTGTTGTCATCTTTGAGAATATACATGGGATTTGAAGATTTTTTTGTATTAATGGTTTTGTAGGTTGTGAAAATGCAAGAGTACTTTTTTGGTAAAGCACAATTTGGAATGGAAGATGGTTTGCATGATGGTTTACTGTTCGAATTTTTGGAATGATTGAAGCATTCATATTGCTCGGTTAATCCATCATCTAGGTATTATAATGTAAAAATGATAGGTGCATATTTGTTAGGCATATATAAAACTTTTTGTATAGAAAGGTTTATATGTTACAAAATGTGATATGATATATGAGCATATTAGATTTTAGGATGTAAAGGATTTGGGTGCCTATTTATTAGGCATATATGTAAACTTTTTGTATAGAAGGTTCACCATCAATGAAATGTTCTTTGGAAAATAGTGTATCGTTGTTTATAATTTGTATTATTATAATAACAACTATACAATTTAATAGTTATAACAGACACATTGATAACATTCAAAATGTTATGAAAAATAATTTTGTAACATTTACTAGACGCAATGATAATACTTTGGTAGCACTTTTAACATGTTATTAAAAACTTTCTGTAGCATTTTAACAATGTTACAGAAAACTAAACAGGAACTGGTTAAGAATGTTACAAAAACCTTATTTATAACAATTTGAGATGTTCAGAAAAAAATACTGTAACAGGTTAAGAAAGTTACAGAAAAACTATTTAAGCATTTTGAGAATATTACAGAAAACTAAACTGTAACAGGTTAAAATGTTACAAAAAACTTATTTATAACATTTTGAGATATTACAGAAAACTAAACTGTAATAGGTTAAGAATGATACCAAAAACTTATTATAGCATTTTGAGAATGTTACAGAAAACTAAATGTAATATGTTAAGAAAAGTATAGAAAATTATTTATAGCATTTTGAGAATGTTACAGAAAACTAAACTGTAACAGGTTAAGAATGGTACAGAAAACTTATTTATAGCATTTGAGAATGTTACAGAAAACTAAACTGTAACAGGGTAAGAAGTTACAGAAAACTTATTTATGCATTTTGCAGTGTTACCAAAAATCATTCTAAATATGAATAAGTGCTACAATATACTAAACAGCGTTTTATGACAGTTACTGAAATGATTAGTAACATGCAAAAAGTGTTACGAATGTCTGCTTTTAGTAATATGGGCTGTCATAGCATCCTCATAAATGCTACGAATTACCTACGGTAACACTTTTTGCATGTTATATAGGCCATTTTTGTTGTAGTGATATTAGATTCATTTCATAGTTTTTTACTCCTAAGTCAGTGGAGGCTCTATTTGTGCACAAGATGAGATTCGAGCTACGCGTACACAATTCGTCAATGGGAGAGTTTGGAGAATTATCAGAAATTGAATCAGTAAAACTTTGCTTTATTTTCAAATAATTAATATTTAGTGATACTTATATCTTTCTGTGAATATATTTGATTATCATTATTCATATTATGTTTTTGTCCAACTTTTTATAGGGATTTCATCTTTGGCAATGGAAAATTCTCGTGTTCATCTAGATGATTGTTAACTAAGACCATTTCTATGTCATTTTGTATTGGTGCAGCCCCCCAAAAGGTAGAATATTGATTTTTTATTGTTTAATTAGTTTTACCAAGAATATGATTTTTTTTCCCAAATACAATTTATTTATATATGTTGGATAAAAAATGTTGTTGATTGCCTTCTGGTTATTTGATGTTGTATTGTGTAATGTGTTGATTGCTGAAGTGGAAAAATCTGGCCAATTGGTGGGGCTGGTTTGTTTGCTCGGAAAAATATAAGTGTTTTAATTTATAAGTATGACTTTATTGATTTTATACTGGCTGTTTTGGATCCATTAACATTGGTTGGACATTTTAGAAGTTGTTAACATAATGTTGTCTTTATATATTAGTAGGTTGAATTAAATTTTAGGGATGAATAATTAAAGAAGCATAAATTCTAAACTTAAAGTTTGTATTTTGTAAATTGCAGGTTGGAAGCATAAAGGCAAGCTTTAACTTGAGAATGAAGAACCCTGCTCGCACTTCAGTCTAAGAAGGAAATAGTGTGAAGTCGGTGTGATGAAGTTGGCATGAAGATAAAAAAATGTATTAGTATTGTTTTGTTTGTCTTTTTATTAAATTTGTAATTGTAATTTGGGTAATAGATTCTATGTTAAGTTGGCATTAAACAACTTGTGGATTAATTTGTTGATAATCATGCATTGTAATTTCAATTTTATTAGAAGAATTATTTGATTTTAAATTTTTAATAAGAATTTTCAAAAATTCAGATAGATTTCGGATATCCAGTTATCTGATCCAAAAAATCGGATATCCGAAAAACCAGATATCCACATATTTCGGATCGGATACGGATCAGGATATATCCTAATCCGAAAATCCAGATCGGATCAGAAATAAAGCCATTCCGATCGAATATCCAAATTTGAACAGCCCTAGGGAGACCGAGCAGTGTGTGTCTATTTGGAAAAGGGTAAACAATAGCCTTTACCAAGAGGACATATCAGACACTCGACCAAAAACTCCTTCAGACCACAGACAGGAACAGACTAGGAGACAAGGAGTCTTAAGTACCTTTGAGGATAGGTGACCAAGATGACGATGCCAGACAATAAATGGTGTATGACCAGATGAAACAGTAGTGAAAACCAAAGGGGATCACTAACAAAGAACATTATTGTTGCAAATCGAGAGAGGAGTCTTGCCTGTTTAATTGCTTGTCCTTAATACCAAAACAAGAAAAATCAAGAACACATTCAGAATTTGTATCAGAAGTAAGTTTATGGATATATAAAAGATTCTTACATAAAGATGGGACACATAATACATTGGATAAGACAATACGAGACATAGAGGGCAAACTAGATAAACACAATGAACCAGTATGTGTAATCGAAAAAGACTCACCATGCCCAACAACAATAGAAGATGTACCAGTATGAGATTGAGGGGAGGACATGATAGAAACAGAGGGTGTCATATGATAGGTGGCACCAGAATCCAAACACCAAGTGTAGTCAGAGGGGTCACACATAGACATAAGGACAAAAGGTAGACACGGAGTTAATGGTGTACGCAAAGTTGCCATGCTAAGGACAAACATGAGTAGAATGCCCATGTTTGTTGTAAATTTGACATGCATCCTTAGGGAAGACACCAGCCGGAGTAAAGAGCAAAGAAGGCTAAAACAAAGGTAGAGGTGGCTAACAATGACCACCCTAACCACTACAACTGTGGCCATAATTGTTGTGACCTCGGAAGTGAGCATTATGCTAGTTTTTAGAAGAACTCACGAAACTAGAGGAATAACGAGTGGCAGCCATCACCACAATAGGAGCCAAGGCACTATAATGCTTTCTTGAAGAAGCCCTTCATAAATGAGGAGGTCATATAAATCGTCAAAGGTGGTGATAACCCGGAGATGCAGAGAGGTGATAAACATAGCATATTTGGGCTCCAAGCCATCCATAACATATTCCACCAACTCAGAATCTAAAATAGGGGAATCGATAATGTCAAGAGAATTTGAGACAACCTTAGCTTCAATAAGATAACCAGCCATGGCTTTATCAGGAAGCTTGTGAAGAGTCCGCAGCTTGTCGCAAAGACATGGATTGCAAAAAGAGGATTCAACCGCTTCTCAAGGATTGCCCATGCCTCAACTGTAGTGGCGCATGGAAACAAGAGTTCTGAAGAATTCGATAGAGACAGCCAACTTGATCCAAGTGAGAATTAGTCGATCAGCATGCTGCCAGTGAGAGTGTGTTGGATTAAAAAAATCCATCAGGGAGAAGCGTTGGCAGAGGAGCAGCATCAGTAGCAACAATATGGAAAAGGGGCAGAGGAGCAGCATCAGTAGCAATAATATGGAAAAGGTCATGGAAAACAAGAACATCCTGAAACGTGGATCGCCAACTGAAATAAGTGGGACGCTCCATAAGAGTGCAGAAGGAAGAACCAATATTAAAAGTCAATGGCAGCAACAGCAGAGAAAGAGGGGCTGACACAACTCGTCCTGAATTCCCTTGTCCTGTAGGATCCGGGCACTCCCACAAGACTCGGATACCCGAGACATGCCATGTAGAAAACTATGAAACCTGTTAAATGACCTACTTTTCCTAAATAACATCATAGTATTTCCATTTCCAACATCTCAAAAAAATAAAAACATGCATCATCTTTCGTTTTACAAAAGAAAAGAGTTAGGGAAACTTGTGGTATCAGGTTTTCCACTTATACTACACATTCCAAAATATGAAACAAAAGGAAATACATGATGGAAAACATGAGTTCTTGAAACAAAAGTCCAAATTTACAATGCAACATAAATATAAAACCCACATAAAAGATGTCAACGCTTGGCACAACCCTAAGCGGAGGCTCACTGCTCAGCATGATCTCCGGAAGGTCTTGGTGAGAAGGGGGGGGGGGGGGGGGGGAAACCATNCAATAGCTACACTGTTTCCCCTGTTTTTGTCTCTTTTAAATGGCATTTTGTAAATAATGCTCTTTGTGTATAAAAGACTTAGTACATATAATAAAAAGAAAGTTTTGGGCCCATTTTCTATTATTATTATGCATGCATTGTACTAGTTTACAGCAGTTGTTACAAGCTACATAGATATGGGAGCGTACGCCATAAGTTGGAGAGATATAGTTATCTTGTGACTCAACATGGTGAAGTACTAGTCTACCAAGACGATGAACCTAGAACTTACGAAGATGTTATATTGGATCCAGATTTTGTTAAATAACTCGAAGCCCTGAAATCTGAGATGGAGTCCATGTACCAAAACCAAGTAGAGTCTCTAGTGGAACCACCTGAAAGGGTAAAACCCATAGGGTGCAAATGGGTCTTCAAGAAGAAACTGACATAGATGGCAAGGTGTACACTTATAAGGCACGACTGGTTGCCAAAGGCTTCAAACAAATTCATGGTATTGACTATGAAGAAAACTTTTCACCGATTGCCATGATTAAGTCCATCCGGATTATGCTTGCAATTGCTGCATATCATGACTATGAAATTTGGCAAATGGATGTCAAAACAGCTTTCCTGAATGGAAACCTTGAAGAGGATGTGTATATGATACAACCCAATGGTTTTGTTCTTGATAGGCAAGTTGCAGAGATCTATTTATGGACTCAAGCAAGCTTCAAGGAGCTGGAATATTCGTTTCAATGAAGCCATAAAAGAATTCAGTTTCATTGATCGATTTGTTTTAAATATTACGTTTTTTCGCTACGCGAATCCAATTAGTTACTAACAGCCTACGGGTCACACACTTAGAAAACCATTTAAGAAAGATCAAATAAAAGGGCAGTTCATCATTTTATGACAAAAGGGTATTTTGGTAATCTTACAGTACAATTAAATTTGTTGTAAGGTTGTTGCCTATGTCCAATTTTATGTTGGAATTAAAATTTGTGAGATTACATACTTAATTGTGTTTGTATATATATATATATGATTAAATGGATTATTATTAATATTAATGTTAATATATATTTATATATGTATTAATGATTAATAAATAATAATCAAAATTAAATACCATTGTAATGACTCTGTGAGAGCCCCCTCATCTTGGACCATGGGCTATCCCAGTCTTGGCCTACTGCAGCCTCATGGGCTTTCCACATGCACCCCCTCATCTTGGGCCTCACTCACTTGGATATCCCCACCCCTGCAAGTGGGCTAGCCTAATGGTACTCCTCTCTCTTGTCACAAGTACTTAGCCTGCAGGTCCTGTGTTCGAGAGATGGGGAAGGTGAAAGAAACCCATTTGCAGGGGTGGGCATATCCAAGTGAGTGAGGCCCAAGATGAGGGGGCGCATGTGGAAAGCCCATGAGGCCGCAGTAGGCCAAGACTGGGATAGCCCATGGTCCAAGATGAGGGGGCTCTCACATAGCATTTTAACAATGTTACAGAAAACTAAACAGTAACTGGTTAAAAATGTTACAAAAACCTTATTTATAACAATTTGAGATGTTACAGAAAACTAAACTGTAACAGGTTAAGAAAGTTACAGAAAACTTATTTATAGCATTTTGAGAATGATACAGAAAACTAAACTGTAATAGGTTAATAATGTTATAGAAAACTTATTTATAGCATTTATGCAGTGTTACCAAAAATCATTCGTAACTATGAATAAGTGCTACAATATACTTAACAATAGCATTTTATGACAGTTACTGAAATGATTAGTAACATGCAAAAAGTGTTACGAATGTCTGCTTTTTAGTAACATGGGCTGTCATAGCATCCTCATAAATGCTACGAATTACCTACGGTAATACTTTTTGCATGTTACCATAGGCCATTTTTGTTGTAGTGATTTAAGTAAGAATTTTAAGCATGAGCCATCGATATGCATATATTTGTATATGTGTAATAATTTAAGAAAGAATGAAGAATTTTTAGAATAAAACACTTTAAGAGCAAAGAGAAAGAAAGAATAAGCATTAAAGAATTAAAGAAACAAAAAGTGGTAAAGAAGAGAAAAGAATAGGTTGGTGTGATGGGGAATTGTGAGTGTTAAGAAGAAATTCCCACATACACGCCACCTTAATTGAGTGGCATAAGAAGACGAAGAATTGTACGACCCGTAAGAGTGTATGTGGATGAGGGTTGTACCAAGAAGAATTACAACATGAAAGCCACCTTAATTGAGTGGCCTAAGAAGAAAGAAAGAATTTGTACGGTCCGCAAGAGTGCATGTAGATGAGGACTGTGCTCACTCACACGGCCAAGGTTCCAAATCCATGCATCAACCAAGACCGATCGGCAAAGAATAAGAAAAGAAAGAATAAGAAGGCTTGAACAAGCAAAGAAAAGAAAAGAAAAGAAAAACAAGAAAGAAAAGAGAAGCTTGGGCAAGCAAGACAAGAAAGAAAGAGAAGAAAAAAAAAAAGAAAAAAAAAAAGAAAGAAGAAAGAAAATGCATTTTTTATGCATTATTGCATATGCATTTCATTCATGCATATTACCATGAATTTCATCATGGTTAGAAAGTATAGAAAGAATAGAAAGAAAGAAAGAACAGAGAGAAGGGAAGAACAACGAGAATTAGGAAGAAAGAAATAACAGTAAGAATGAGAAACAGAGAAAGAAAAGAGAAAGAAAGAAGAAGAGAATTAAATAAGGAAAGAACCAAAGAAGGAGAAGAGTTAAGGGATTTACTTCCTAAGCATTTTTATGCTCACCCCGTTGTTTTTCCATGTTTTTGCAGGAAATAGGTGAGTAGCGGTCGGAAAGATGACGACAAGCGGAGAGGATTGGCATTACTGTCTACCGTGGCTAAGTTTTTTTGTACTTGTTATTTTAGTATATGTAAAGAATTATATTTTATAAGTAAAGAAAAATTTGAGCTCAACTATTTTCATATGTTAATTATGTATATTTTCATTGTATATGTTATAACGTATACTAGTAGAAAGAAGTCATTACACACATCGAACCAAAGAACCAGACCATCAACAATGCAACACAAACAAAACTGCCCACTCCCCCAAACTTAAAGAATTCAATGTCCTCAATGAATGCTATATATATTATATATTATATATATATATATATATATATATATATGTATGTATGTATGTATGTATGTAGTATGTATGGAAGATAAAAGACTAGAACCTCCTGAAAAGGAGATAGTGTTTGTTTATTTGTTTTTTTTGTTTTTTTTTTTTTTTGGCTACACATGGCCGCGGTTGTGTAACATAACAGGGGTACCCCAGTTGAATGCTGGAATTCTTCAATCTTTGTATCCTTTAACATGGCCATAGTTGTGTAAAGTGACACGGGGTATCTTGTGTTGAATTCTGCTCAAAGCTTTCTTCTTCTTCTATTACTTAAGTCTTTCCCAAACTTGTTCCTTGTTCCTTGTTCTGATGATAACAAAACAAAATTAAAATGCATCAAAGAACTGAAAAAAAAATGCAAAAATTTTAGCAAACAAAAATAAAATAATTTTAGAAGAGAAAAAAAAAATTATAGTTCTAATTTAAAGTCACTAGCTTGACTTTCTTCGCTTTCTTCATTCAAGAAACTGGACAGATGTGGTGTTTGGATCAAACCGTCCTCCAACATGGTGCTTCAAATGGCGTCCATTAACTTTAAACATCTCATGTGTCTTTCCATGGTGGATCTTAATTGCTCCAAAAGGTGTTACCTGAAGTACCTCATATGGACCCATCTATCTTGATTTTAGCTTTCCTGCGAAAAGACAAAGATGACTACTGTAGAGAAGAACTTATTGTCCCAGCTCGAACTCCTTTTTCACAATGTGCCTGTCATGCCATTTCTTTGTCTTCTCCTCGTACAAACTAGTACTCTCGTATGCCCAATGACAAAATTCATCTAGCTCACTCACCTACAAAAGACGTTTAGCACCTGCACTTTGCACATCAAAATTCAAAAATTTAGTAGCCTAATAAGCTTTGTGCTCTAATTCTACCGGTAGGTGACATGCTTTTCCAAATACTAACCTATAAGGTGACATACATATAGGTGTTTTAAAGGCTGTCCTATATGCCCATAAAGCATCGTCTAACTTTGTCGCCCAATCATTTTTAGATCCACTAACAATCTTTTCTAAAATTCATTCTATTAGAGACCTCTACTTGACCACTGGTTTGGGCATGTTAGGGAGTGGCTTCCTTGTGTATGACTCCATATTTCTTTAAGAGTGAATTAATTTGATAATTACAAAAATGATTACCTCCATCACTAATAATTGCCCTAGGAGTTCCATATCTAGTGAAAATATTCTGCCTAAGGGATTGGAGTACAATTCTAGAATCATTAGTTTTGGTGGCAATTGCCTCCACCCATTTAGAAACGTAATTTACTACCACAAGTATAAAAGCGTTCCCATACAATGATGGAAATGGTCCCATGAAATCAATACCCCAAATATAAAAAATTTCACATACCAATATATTATTTAAAGGCATCTAATCTTTCTTAGAAATATTACCCATTAATCTCTGTAACATCTTATCAATAAATGGCAATGGGAAATGGTCTTTTCTAGTGGCAGAATTTAATTTTCTATAGTCATACACACACGCCATCTAGTTACCATCCTAGTGGAGGTAAGCTTATTATTTTCATTCTTCACTATAGTCATTCCCCCTTTCTTAGGCACTACTTGCACATGACCGACCCAATGACTATCAGAGATAGGATAAATAATACCTGCATCGAGTAGTTTTACCACTTCCTTTCATGCCACTTCTTGCATGCAAGATTTAATCTCCTTTTTGGTTGTATTGTTGGCTTGAAATTCTCTTCCATGAGGATCTTATGCATGTAGATGGATGTAATATACTATATAGCTAGTAATTCTGTAAGAAATAGAAGATAAAATTTTATATTAGATAACCTTTACAAACATATATACATAACGTAAATCCAAAAATTCTAATTTTTAATTCATAAATATATATACATATAACATTGATATACTTTAGTAACATAAGGTAATCTTGAACAGTGCCGCCAAACTCCACCACTTTTTGACGTCCCACCCGATCGCAAATCATTTAGTACCTGCAAAACAGTAAATTAACGGAGTGAGTATTAATTGCTCAGTAAGTAAACCAAACTACACTACTGTGTTTCCTCCGTTACTCATATTCTGATTTTTCTTTTCTCACTTTATTCTTTGATTATACTCTTCATTCTTTTCTGTTTCTATTTCTCTTTTGTTGTAATCTCTTTCTTTTCTTTTCTGATTCTCTTTCTTTTATTTCTTTTTTCTAGTTTTCCGATCGGACCAGGTTGATGCATGGATTTGGAACCCTGGCCGTGTGAGTGGGTACAGTCTTCATCTACATGCACTACTCACGGACTGTACAAATACTGTATCTCTCTGATGTGGCCGCTCACTCGTGGTGACGTGCACGTAGGTATACTCTACTGGATACAGTCCTCATCCACATACACTATGGTGTGCTGTCGTAGGCAACCAAGATTAATAACCTTTCTAACCTAACTACTAAACTGTAAATAGGGTAAGCAAGGGTCGATCCCACGAAGAGTGTCTAGCCGAATTTTCGATGATGTGAACAAGGCTGGGGGGGTTTGAGTGAAACAGAAACTAGTCTTAGCAAAAATCAAAACAAAAAGAATTTAAATCGAAATCAATTAATATAACAAAACTTGGTCTCAGACAACATCTGCCATCGGAATCTTACAACTGATCATTGATGCAAAATCAAATCAATCCATACCTGAATATTCACCGTTGGAACTATTTTCCTATCTCTCCTTAATTGTAATTAATCAAGAAACAAGCGATCTTAATTAATCTTACCACTAAACAACCCTAGACAAGCGTTCAAGATTTAATCTAGTGGCAGCCTTAAGAATTAGAGAAATCGATGAAGCTAAACAACACAAACACAAGCAGTTGTATTTAATTTAGTTGAATGTTCTTCTTAAGATTACTAATTCCTGACGCAGCAAATTATTAACCCTAATTGCTTCACAAGTTAGAGGGATCAAACAATTACGGATTTGATATCTAACTTAGCGGTAGATTGCAACAATTAATAAACTAGTAGGCCTCCCTAGTAATTAAATGAAACAATCATAAAATTAGGCACAGAAAAACATCCAATACTCAAACACGAAAATTGAACACTAAGAAAAATATATTAGATCTCACAGTTGGTTGATTCCGAGGTCTCCGTTTCCGACGACCAAGTTACAAAAGCTTTAGCCGCTCATGGCCATAATCAAAACTCTAAAAAAAATGAAAATTGCAGAGAAAAAAAAGAGAGAGGCGTGTGTCCCCCTCTAAAACCCTAATCTGATCTCTTTAGCCAAAAATCAAGTTCAAGAGTTTTAATCCCACTAAATCTCCTAAAAGAAATATTCTCATATCCTGAAATAACATTAATCCTAATTTAATTCTAATTAATTTAAAATAAGACAGAGTCCTAAAATAAAATAGGAAAGTGGTTATTCTGAGCTGTAACTTGTGTGCCACATGTCCTCAAATCTTCCAAAAATAACCTGCCCAATTGATTTGCATGACAAGGCAGAATGCTCCTGGACGTCCAGTGCAGATGCGTCAACTTCAAGCTCGATTACAACCTTGATTCAGCGAGTTTCTCTCAAAACTCAAAAACTGAAAGTTGTAGATCTCTTTCTTATCGTTCCACATCATTTTGAATCATCTCAATCGGAGCTCGGATGAGAGAGTTATGCCCAGATTACGAAACAACGTCGAAACTGTCCGAATTCACTTAATTAGTTCCGTTTTGCAATTAACGCCTCCATTTGCATCCTAAATCAAAATAGAATAATAATGAGTATATTTAGGCAGCAAATAAGTATAAAAGACTAGACATTAAGGGGGGTAAATATGACATTTTGCATTCCCATCACACTACTCACGGACTGTACAAATACTATATCTCGCTGCTGATGCCGCTCGCTCATGGCGGCGTGTATGTGGGCATCTCTATCACTCACGGGTTCCCCATCGCAAAAACCTTATATCATAGTATAATATAGAAAGAGAATAGAAAGAGATACCATGCTCATTTCAACATGAATTTCCAAGCTATGGAAATTCTACACTTGCATTCTTTGAACATAGCCACCATGGTCATTCATTACATCAAACATATATGTTCATACAATCATTAAGTAATCACAAAGACCACTCATTCAAACATGATTCACAACCCTTTAAGCATCATTTTCATACTTGGAATAAATTATAGATTATTAGACTACAAATAAATTAATAAAGTGGAAGCACTCTTGAGATAATCATTCTGCACACGTCATATTCAAGAAGGCATATCTCCAGTTATACACATCATATTGCTATGATCTTGGTCTCCTTTTAAATCTTAGAGAAAGGGCTACAAATTTTATGTTTATGACTCAACCCAGTTCAATAGCTAAGATGCCCAAAAATCACTTAGAAGATCACGGGTTTGACAGGGCAACCTTGGAAACATGCCTACTTTAAGGCTTTTCCATACCTATTTACCTCCACTTACTCCCTAACCTTTCCTAGCCATTCTCAACCATTCTCCCCTGTGAAAACAGGTTAAGAGATCAATAATATACATTCAAACTTCAAGTCTTGTCTTTCTCTAACCCTTTCCTCATTAGGGTTTAGCCAACTCATGCATGCAATTTCTTTTTGGATTTTCATCAAACACTTCATATGCACATGCAACTACCTTGTTGGCTACCCTTCCACAGCTCTTTAATTCAACCAAATTGTGAGCCAAAAACTCACTAATAACCTGTCCTTTTTCACAATTCTCTACACTTCAAAAATTTCAACCCAAAATCTTCCACAACTTCACCAAATCTTCACATAACCATACACTACTTCTCATAGCTAGAATTAATACATCAATAAACATCAAGAACAACCCACAATTCTCTTACACCATCACATACAAACATGCAAAAATTCATTCAATACATGTTTTGCTTAAATTAAGTTTCAAAGTAGGTTTACTTACCTTGAATATGTGAGATCACTTCCCTTTTTCTCCAAATCTCTTCCTCTTGGACCTAAATCATATAAAAACCATAAGAATTTAAAACTTTAAAGTTTAATCACACTCCTTTTGCTAGAATTTTACCTTAGGATGCTTGAAGATTGAAAATTTTCCAAAAATCTAGACCAAATCCTATGATTTTCCTTTGAAGTTAGTGAAGAAAATTGAGAGAAAAAATGGGGTAGAGTGGCGTGAACAACGGCTGAATATGGGTTAGGGTTTCTTCACATAAAGCCTTATATCAATTAACATAAGCATGTGTTCCCATTTTGCCCTTGCACTTTCTCTAAAATTCCATCTATGTCCCTTAGTCAATTACCATAATGCCCTCATTTTATTGCATTCTCCATGAAATTCTATCTCTTTTCACTCCCCACAATTTCAACTAATTTTGAGTGAAAAGACCATTTTACCTTTAATGCAAGTTTAAAGCATTTTCTTCACATTTTCTCAAAATAACTTTAGCAAAAAATCAACTAAAGGTATAAAAGCATAAATTAAATTACGTACCTCCATGTGGGCGTTACAATTCTCCCCCTCTTATTTGAATTTCGTCCCCAAAATTCAAACAAACAACTCCGGGTAACGGTTCTGCATATCTTGCTCCACCTCCCATGTAGCTTCTTCAACTTTATGATTTCTCCAGAGGACTTTCACTAAAGGGATACTCTTGTTTCGGAGCTCCTTAATCTTTCTGTCCAATATCTGAACTGGACGTTCCTCATACACAAGGTTTTCTTCTAAGTCCACATCTTCTACACTTAATATATGGGAGGGATCACTGACATATTTTTGAAGCATCAAGACATGAAATACATTGTGTACTCTATCCATGCTGGGTGGTGGAGCCAACCTATAGGCTACCTTTCCCACTCATTGTAATACCTCAAATGAACCAATGTATCTCGGTGCTAACTTTCCCTTGCTACTGAAACGCATCATCCGTTTGTAGGGGGCAACTCTTAGAAACACTTTATCACCCACTTCGAATTCAACATCTTTCCTCTTTAAGTTTGCATAGCTTTTCTGCCTGTCTTAGGCTTGTTTCATTCTACTTCTGATTAACTTGACATCTTCTATCATTTTCTGAGTTAGTTCTGGCCCAAGAGTTGTATATAACCCTTCTTTCTCACCTATCTCATCCCAATGTAGTGGAGATCTACAACTTCTACCATACAAGGCCTCGTAAGGAGCCATCTTAATTTTAGACTGATAGCTATTATTATAAGCAAATTCCACCAAGGGTAACATCTCATGCCAGGACATTATGTAATCCATGCAACAAGCCCTTAACATATCCTCAAGTATCTGATTCGTTCTCTCTGTCTGGCCATTTGTTTGAGGATGGTAGGCGGTACTAAAAGCCAATCTGGTACCCAAGTTCCTCTGTAAACTAGTCCAGAAAGCTGAGACAAATCTGGAATCTCTATCTAATACTATTGTCTTAGGTACTCCATGCAGTCTCACTATCTCTCTAATGTAAATCTAGGCCAATTGATCTGAAGTAGTGCTCTCCTTTACTAGAAGAAAATGGGCTAACTTGGTCAATCTGTCTACTATCACCCATTTAACATTAAACTCTTTCTGCAATCTAGGGAGACCTGTAATAAAATCCATTGAAATACTCTCCCATTTCCATTCAAGAATATTAAGCGGCTGAAGCAACCCTGATGACCTTTGGTGTTCTGCTTTAACTTGCTGACAAACCAGGCACTTGGCTACAAAATCTCCAATATCCTTCTTCATACCTGGCCACCAATAGCTTTTCTTTAAGTCTTGATACATCTTGGTTGCTCCAGGATGAGCAGTGTATGGTGTGTCATGAGCCTCCGTAAGAATTCTCTTCTTTAACTCATCATCTTGAGGAATGCACAAACGACTCCTGAAACGGAGGACACCATCTAACAGATGGAACTCTGGTATTTTACCCTCAATCACTTGTTGATTTATTTTCTGACACCACTCATCGGTAACTTGCTTTCCTCTGATTTCTTCTAGCAAAGTGGACTGAACCTCTAAACTGGCAATCCTTCCTAGTATGACCTCAATCTGTTCTTTGCACAATTCTTCTATTAATTCTTTTTGCCTTGTGAGTCGGGACAAGTAAGCTTTTCTACTTAAAGCGTCGGCTACTACATTGGCTTTTCCCAGCTGATACTTAATTTCACAGTCATAATCTTTAACCAGCTCTAACCATCTCCTCTGGCTCATATTTAGCTCCCTCTAGGTGAAGAAATACTTCAAACTCTTATGATCAGTATAAATATTGCTCTTTGCTCCATATAAGTAATGCCTCCATATTTTTAGTGCAAAAACTACCGCGGCCAACTCTAAATCATGCGTAGGGTATCTTGTCTCATACTCTTTCAACTATCGAGAAGCATAGGTTATTACCCTACCCAACTGCATCAACATTGCACCAAGTCCCTGAAGTGAGGCATCTGTATAAATATCATAGTCTACACCCTCCTGTGGTAATACTAGAATAGGAGTTGTGGTAAATCTTCTTTTTAACTCTTGAAAACTTTCTTCACAAGCATTCGACCATATGAAAGGAGTTCCCTGTTTGGTAAGAGCTGTAAGCGGCTTAGCCAACTAGGCAAATCCTGCTACAAACCGCCTGTAATAACCTGCAAGCCCCAAATGATGAACCACTTATCCATCCCGCCCTAATCCTCGACACTAACTACTTTAACAAGTATCTTGAGCGTCCGCCCAGTGAAGGACCCAGATCCGGAACGAAAAGACGAAGAACCACAGCAGCTGCCGCAACATCCAGTTCAACATCTACAACAAAGGAGCTACTGCAGTAGATTTTGGGTAAGATGAAACGGATGGAACGATGTCAAGAGTGGATCGCAGAGCAGACTCGGATGCTGTAGGATATGCAACACGGCTGCTGCACCAAGCTATATATTGATACTTCGAGCTTCCAATGGGAAGACTGGGATTCCGGGGAATGAAATGTTTCCAAATAAGAAGAAGATGACATGGAAGGCGAGAAGGAGGAAGAAGAATGAGACTTGAGCACCTGTTTTTGTAGTTTATAATTTCAATTGTTATAGTCTTTTGTTTTGAACATTGAAACTAATTTTCTTTTCGTTTTAGATTGTTAATTTTTGTTTGAACTTCCAAGTAGTTGTAAGGGCGAGATTAGGTTGTAATATTTTCATATTAGTCAGTGAAATTTTCTAACACAATGGACACCACAGAACTTCAATTGTTTTACAGATTATGGTGATGAGAAAGCTAAGGAACGGGTGTGCATGCCGTTGAACGAAACTCAGACTTCACAGATTAATCAGGGAACTATCTCGTACCTTTGCAAATACTATTTTTCTATTCCTAAATTGTGCACAATGTGACATTGGGGACAATGTCATCTTTAGTTTGGGGGTAGGAAATTTTGAAATTTTGATTTGTGTTTACTTGTTTTCATGTTTTGTTTTGTTGTGCTAATGATGAATTGCATAACTCGAGAATAAATTGTTGGGATTTTATTTTTGAAAACTGTTAAGCATTGCTTCAAGTTTAGGTTGGTTGACTTGATTTAGCTTGAGGTTTGTTGAGTGGTTCAACCATCCTTTTCATTATTTCGGCATGCTTAGATTCATTTTATGTGGTTAGGTGAAGTCTTGATAATGTTGGTGGACTCTAGAACCTAGTTGAGAAATGCTTGAGGTGAAATTCTAGGAATAGACATTATTGAGGAAGTGATTTAGGCAGTTTTTCGAAACGTTTGAGCCTTTCCAGCCGACATAAAAATTTATCCCTAGTCACCCATTTGAGCCTTATGAAATCATCGTTGTCCTATTTTTCTTGTGCAACCAATAATTCCCAAACCTTTCACCCTAAACACGTTTCACAACCCTTAAGAGAATTCTGAACCTAATGCAAACACAAAGAGCATGAAGAGTTGTGTGAAAACTAAAAAAATAGTTTGGGGGTCATGAGAAAGGCAAGAAGGAAAAAAAAAACAAAAGGGGTAATTTACCTCAATAAGATTATTGTTGCTTTTTAAAAAAAAAAAAATTTATATATATATATAGAATTTGACAGTTGCATTTCAGAATCAAAAATAAGAAGTGCACATGTTTGAGGGTTATAAAATGGTTGACACCTTGAATGGTGGTTGAGAAAGAAACTGGAAGTTGATGTAGTTCTTAGTGTTTGCTTAAAGGAAACCGAGTTCTCTTGCTTTGTTTACCTTTTCCTTTTCTTTGGAGCCCACTAGCCGAGCCTAGCGTTACAAGCCTGTGAAGACCTTTTGATCTTTAGTGATGTCTAATCCTCATGAGTGGAGAGTAGTTCGATACTTAGGCTTATGGAGTCTGCCACCATTTGATAAACTTCGCATTTCTGCATAAAATAATCTGGGAAGTTGGAATGTGGACTGAAGTGGGGATTACCTACTCAGAGGACCAATAGAGAATGATAGTCAATTCAACTTATAACTTCTTGGAGTGTTGAGCATTTTCCTGTAATAATTTTTCAACAATTTTTGAGACTTGTATAAATTCTATGCAGTCGTTGTGTTTGAGTCAGAGTCTAATTTTTCTCATTTCATTTTCAATTTTGTTGTTTTGGGTTTTTGTTTGTTAGTTGTTTTTCTTTTAGTCGTATTTTGTACCTAATGCTCGAGGACGAGCATGTCTTAAGTTTGGGGCTATTTGATAATCTGAAGATTATACTGTTTTATTGAGGCCTTTTGGCTAGATTTTGGATACTTCTTATGTTGTTTTTGCCTGAATTGCAATTTAATTTCATATGTTTTATGTTTCAGGCCAAGACATGCACTTTGAGCAAATAATGAGCGGAATCGAGTTTCTAGACCCAGAAGTGAGCGAATCTCAGGATTCGGGGAAGTTCTGAAGCGGATTTGAAGCACTATGAAGCTTGTTCCCATTGGAGAGCATTGAAGATTGAAAATTTAAGCAAAGAAGCAAGCGGAGGGAAATTCCGTAATTTCATAATTGTTCAACAAGGTTCGCCGCGGAGATAAACTCTCAGGAATTCGTTGCTGCGGCGAAGTTTGCCATTTTCAATTTTTCATTAAAACGCACAGTTTTATTTTAGGAAAGTTTTTAGGTTTTTGGACAGACTATATAAGAAAAACTTAGACATTTTGAGAAAGTTCATCTTGGTTTAGAGCAGCTTTGACATTTTGGGGGAAAGAAGAGAAGATTTTAGATTTAACCTTTTGGATTCATCAATTAGGGGAGATCTTTACTCTTTTCTCTTTGTTTCAACATGTTGACTACTGTGTTTACTATTTTTCTTACAATTTGTGTTAATTTCATTATGAACTAACTCACTTTGGGTTAGGGTTATGATGTAATTCGGATTTCTATGGTTAATCAATAGATTATTGTTGCTTTTACATTCTAGTGCATGGATTGTGTGATTATTCTAGTTTTTATTCATTTTAATTGTTGAACATGATGAGATTGAGAAATGAATCATGTATGAACTTCTTGGGGTAATCACCATTGTTGTATTGAACGCTAGAGATAGGTTTGAGAATCAATGAAATCAATCTAGGATTCCATTAGCTTAATGAATTTGGATCTATTAATCTTCAATTTGTTGGGTGCGGAAGTTTAAAAGGGAAAAGTAGGAATTCATAGCCTGAGAAGGTACGTTTTACACATTAGGGAGTTCGATTTACAATCCGTGCATGTGAGTGTAGAAGTAGCATGATTTGTAGAATTAATTCATAGAATCCTAATGAAGTCAAAACCTTAGCCGTTTATTTCCATTGATATTACTCTTGCTTTAATCTTGCTTTCATTAATTAGCTTTTTAATTACTTAGTAAATTTTGCTTTCATATAGTTTGAGTTTCTCCCATAAATCCAAACACTTTTCGATTTCTCCAACTTGAAAACAATTAGGAAAATCAGTGCTTAACAACCAATCCTCGTGGGAACGATACTTCACTTATCACTTTATTACTTTATGCGACTAGTGCACTTGCTACATTTGCATGTTTATGAAAACCATGCAATAGAAACTGGGTGGATTATTAGTGACAGTAGCTTGTTGATTTCCTCCATAGCTAAGATTAGGGTGATCCCTCCATCCTGGGTTATAGTTATTGGAAAATGGATCATACCTTTGCCTTTGTTGTCCTTGGTATCCACCCATGGCATTTGCTTGTAATATTTTGTCTGGCTAGTAGTTCTTTGGAAAAATATAAGTAAAACTCACTTACATGTTATAGAAAAAAAAAAAAATATATATATATATATGTAATAGTGGGCCCAGAATACATTTAACTTTATATACAAATCTCTACATCAAGTATTAAAGTCACAAAAAAAATACAAAGCAGTCTCGGACAGTAGTGCCATTCTCCTCCGCTACTTGATATTCCTCCCAACCGCATCTCATCTATTACCTGCAAAAACAGTGAAATCAACGGAGTGAGTACTAATTGTTCAGTAAGTAAACCCATAATACTTCTATTCCTTTTTCCGTCACTCAAATCCTGGACTTTCTTTCCTTAGATCAAAACTTCTCAATTCTTATATGCTCTTTCTAAGATTTGAGTTTCTCGCTTATCGATATGTAAGCACAAATAGGGAAAAGAAATCGGGGTAGTAGAAATGGCATGATGCATATGCACAAATACATAAACGTTTTCTATGGAATGCATTTTCTTTTGTATTTTTTGTTTTCTTATTCAGTTTCTCTTATTTTCTATTCTTTCTTGCTTTTCTATGCTTTCTTTCTTTTCTTTTCTATTCTTTCTTTTTTTTTCTTTTCTATTCTTTCTTTCTTTTCTTTTCTTTCTTTCTTTTCTTTTCTATTCTTTCTTTGCCAATCAGACTCAGTTGAGGCATGAATTCGGAACCCTGGCCGTGTGAGTGTATTCTCAAATTCTTTCTTGGGTACAGTCCTCATCCACATGCACTTCTTATAGACTGTACAAATTCTTCTTTCTTATTCTTAGGCCGCTCTCTAAAGGTGGCGTGCATGTGGGGATATTCTTCTTCTCTGTCACTCACGGGTTCCCCTTCGCAACAACCTTCTCTTCTCTTATCTTTTTATATTTCTATAAATAAAATTTCAGATTTGAGGTGTTCTTTAATCATGTTCTTTAGATAATGATGCTACAATTAATTTCTTTTCTTTCTTTCTCTTTATTCCTTAATGTTCTCATACATGTATATGTGCATATAAATATTCTTTGCTATTCTTTCCAAATGCAAATGCTCAAATGTAAGAATGCATTATGGCATATAAAGATATCATTATGGAACTAGTATTTTATACCAACAACATTTCCATAACAAAGTAATAATCTAACATACTCATATATATGCACTTTCTTTGAACTTTCATCAAACACCTTACATGCACATACAAACCCTAAATTGGTTACACTTCCACATATTTCTCAAGCCACCAAAATTGGAGCCAAAAACTCCCTAAGGCCAACAACCACCCTAGCTGAATTTCATCTTCCACCCTTCCACATCCATTCTTTCATATTTCATCAACTCAACACATACAAATACATCACTTCTCATGGCCATAAGATTCACAAATCAAACAACCTCAATTTCAATCCATAATTCTCGTCATCCAAACACACATACAACATATACGAAATTTCTCTACACAAGTATTTATTCAATCAAAGCTAAAGTTGGATTTACTTACCTTGAATTTGAGCAATTCCAACACTATAATCTCTCTTTGGTAGAATTCCCCTTCTTCTTAACCCTAAGCATATAAAACCATAAGAATTCAAAACTTTAAAATTTAATCTCACATCTTGGTGCAAGAATCTTACCTTGAATGCTTAGGATTGAAAATCTAACAAAATCTAGCCAAAATCCTATGAATTTCCTTGGAAATTTAGTGAAGAAATTTGAGAGAATTTGGGGTGAATGTGGCGTGAACAATGGGTGGAGTGGCTAGGGTTTCAATTCTTGAACTCTCATTACTACATAATAATATATATAGTTTCCTATTTTACCCTTGCACTTTCTAAAAATTCCATCTATGTCCCTTAGTCAATTACAATAATGCCCTCATTTCTATTATCTTCTCCATGTTATTCTACTTTTTTTCATTCCCCACTCTTTCATCTAATTATGAGTGGAATGACCATTTTACCCCTAATAACATTTTAAAGAATTTCTTTAACACTTGTCCAAGATAACTCTAACAAGATTCAACTAAGGGTATTAGGGCATAAATAAAGTTACGTACTGTGATGTAGGCATTACATTGCTTGTTCTGCATTTGGCTTTTGACAGGTAGGACACATATCGGTAGGATGTCCCACATTAGAGCAAATTCCACTTGTACTCACTTGTCCAATTGCAATTTGTTGCACAAGTGCAGTCAAATTACTCAATTGTTGCTCAAGATTATTGGATATCCCCACTTCAATTACCTTCATTGGTAGTGGATCAGATCGAGTACCAAATTGTTGAGAGTTTGCTGCCATGGTTGCAATTAAATTCCTTGCTTCAGTAGGAGTTTTATCAACTAATGCTCCTCCACTTGCTACATCTATCATGCTCCTCTCCATTAGCATCAATCCCTCATAAAAATATTGGAGAAGTAATTGCTCACTTATTTGATGGTGCGGATAGTTAGCACACAATTTCTTAAACCTTTCCCAATATTCATATAAGGTTTCCCCATTGTATTGCCGAATCCCACAAATTTCTTTCCTAATGAGTATGGCACGAGATGCTAGAAAATACTTCTCCAAGAAAAGCCTTTTCATCTCATTCCAAGTAGTTATGGTCCCAGATGATAGGTGTAACACCTTCTTTCTAACTAGTATACTTTGAAAATATACTATGATAAAAATACATAAGCATAAAATGAAAAGTAATGGGCCCAAAAGTTTCTGTACTTTATATATAATTCTCTACATAAACAAAAGTAACATATACAATAGCTTAAAAATAGTGGACAGTAGTGCCATTCTCTTCGCTTCTCAACGTCCATCCGACCGCTTTTCACCTATTTCTTGCAAAAACATTAGAAACAATGGGGTGAGCACTAATTACTCAGTATGTAAATCTGCTACACTAATCTTCTATCTCCGTTGCTCATATTTTGAATTCTTTCCTTACTTTACTTTTTTTCTTCTTGTTCATTCTCTCTTTGTTCTTTCTCTTTTCTTTCACTATTTCTATTTCCCACTGTTCTTTTGTTCTAACTTTCTTTGTTCTTTCTTTCTAATTCTTTCTGTTCTTTCATGATAGGAATCATGGTATCATGCATAAATATGATGCAAATGCACAAATGCATAAAGATGCATTTTCTTTCTTCTTTTCTGTTTCTTATTCTGTTTTCTTTCTCCTTTCTATATTTCTTTCTTTCTGTTTCTATTCTTTCTTTCCATTCTTTCTATTCTTTTGTTCTTTCTTTTTCTTTTCTTTCTTGTCTTCTTTTCTTTTCTTTTCTTTCTTCCTTGCTCATTCTTTCTTATTCTTTCTTATTCTTTGCCGATCGGACTTTGTTGATGCATGGATTCGGAACCCGAGCCGTGTGAGTGAGTACAGTCCTCATCTACATGCACTCTTACGGACTGTACAAATTCTTTTCTTCTTAGGCCACTCATTTAAGGTGGCGTGCATGTAGGTATTTTCTTCTGGGTACAGCCCTCATCCACACGCACTCTTACAAGCCGTACAAATTCTTCTTCTTATTCTTAGGCCCTGCTCACTAAAGACGGCGTGCATGTGGGAATCTTCTTCTTCTTGTCACTCACGAGTTCCCCATCGCAACAACCTGTTCTTTTCTTCTTTTAAAGCATTCTAGCTTTTTCTTTCTTTCTTTTTATTCTTTAAATTCTTTATTTTTTAAGTTCTCATACATATGCATATGTTTGCATGTAGATGATTCATGCTTAATGTTCTTTCTAAATGCAAATATGTAATGCAAGAATGCCATGTAGCATAAAAATAAGTCTTTCTCTATCATCTACAAGCTCATATCAAGGTCATGAATAAATGCACTCATACATACACTTCTCTTGGACATTTCATCAAGCATAATGCATGCATACTCAAATTCTATTTTAGCTATACTTCTACTTCTTTCTCAAACCACCAATATTTAGAGTAAAACTCCCTTAAAACAATATTAAACCTGGCCAGGAAAACACTCCATAAATTCTACTCAAACTCTTTCTAAATTCAACCAAACTTCCAAGAATCACCATGCAACAAACTCCACTTCTCATGGCTAAAATATACTCATCCACAACCATCAATCTTATCAACAATTCTCAAAATGATAAACATACACATACATACATATAAAAATTCTTTACTCACTTGGTGTCTCAAATCATAGCTTGAGTTGGATTTACTTACCTTGAACTTGAATAACTTCACTAGAATCTCTCTCTCCTTGATAGACTTCCACTTTCTCCAAAATCCTTGGGATGCTTAGGAATGAATCTCTACCAAAATCCAACCAAAAGCCCTCTAATTTTTCCTTGGAAATTTGATGAAGAGATTGAGAGAATTGAGAATGAAAGTGGCGTGTGAGGTGTAGAGAATGGTAGGGTTTGTGTGCTTGAACCCTTAATATCTTATATTAATATTCATACTTTCCCATTTTGCCCTTGCACTTTCTTGGAAATTCCATCTTTGTCCTTTAGTTAATTACAAAAATGCCCTCATCACCATTACATTCTCCATAAAATTTTCTTACTTTTCACTCCCCACATTTTCAACTAATTAGGGGTAGAATGGTCATTTCTCCCTTAAGGAAATTTCTCTAGAATTTTCTCAAGAATTCTAGCCAGCTCTTTGCCCCAGCAAAGCTTTTTCTTTGCCTCGGCAAAAAATTCTAGAGCATACGTCACCACTACAAACTTTCTTCTTTGCCGCGGCGAAGTCTGCAATTCCCAACTTCACCAATTCTCCACCTTGAAACAAGCAAAACTATGGGCAAACAAGCAACACGAAGAGCATATAAGCTTAATTAAGGGCGGACAAGCATGAATAAGTTACGTACCTCAATGTGGGCATTACACCATTCCTTAGCGCTATCTGCTAAAGAAAATGGGAACACCCTTAACTTCACTTGTTCCTCCATTGTTTCGTTTGGTTTCATACTCGAGCATACCACATGGAACTCCTTAAGGTGCTTGTTTAGATCCTCTCCTGCTGACCTCTGAAAGTTGATTAAAGATGAATCATCCCAAATCTAAGCTTAAAAGCTCCCCCTATCGTATCATTGTACCAAATGCATAAAGGTTGTTAGTCAAGGGTTGGTACAGCCATCTCTTTGAGAGTTATATTAGACATCTCCTCTTGATCAGAAAAATCTGAAGACATTGAAAAATCTGAAGAATCACTTGTAGGTGGAAGATCAGTATGGATTGCTTGATCGAGAGTTAACCTATGCAAAGGTTGTCGTGAATGAGTAATAGGTGGAATTAGATTAGAATGCGAATTCGATCTCAAATTGAATTGTGAGCTAATTCACCAAAAACACCTACAACTCAAAAACAAAGAAAAAATAAAAAAATTGAAAATTAAACAAAAATAAAATAAATAATTAAGTTAATAAAAATCCCTGGCAACCACGCCAAAAACTGATGCGTGCAAATGCAATACTTAATTTTACCTCACTAAATTCTAACGCAAAGTCGTGTACCAGCAAAGAGCAAGTGAGGACTTTCCCATAAAGGATTTGTGAACTTAACTAATTATCTACTTCTAACGATGGTTTGTCAACTAAATAAAAACTAACAAACTAAAATTAAACAAAGTAAAACAAGCAAACAATTATGAAAGAGATAAATAAGAGAAACTAGATTGAAGGTTTATTGGCCACCACTAGACATGAATTACATATAATAAAAGCACTCTTTAACTTTCTACCCTCTTGATCACATCAGCTCAAAAAATACCAAACATTGATAAGTCCTATCTCTCATTACTAAGTCGTTGGACTAGACACAGTTATAACCCAATTCCCCATTTATTAAATAACCTAGGATTCGATCTCTAGATTCAAAGTAATAAAACCATTAAGTTGTGAGTGACTTACTAAATCAAGGCTAAACTCATATGATCAGTTTAGTTATCTTGAGTGGTTACCCCCCATGTATGCAGTCATACACTTTACCAATAGTTATTTAGGATAACAAAGCAATTTCGTACTAAACAACCTAAATTGGCATTAATAAATTAATCCTAACTATTTAATTGGCCACTTGAAAAATTAGAACAATCTAGTTAAACCCTATTCTTAGAGAATAAGTCACATAATCAAAAGGGATCAAAAGATAAAAAGATGCAGATTTTATTAATCACAAGACATGTCTAGGGATTTAAAATCACCCTAAATCACCAAAGAATTAGTTCTTCATTGATAAATATGAGAACATCATTGTATTATTCATAAAAATAATAATAAAAAAGAAGAAGAAAGACTTAGTAAAACTTGGTTGGATTGATGGAGTTGATGACGATCTCCTCCAATTCTTTTTCTCCAAGCTTTCTTTAATCTCCCTTTTCCTTGAGTTCTTGAATATCTTTGTTCTCCCTTTATGATCCCTAAAGAATCCCTAAAATTATACTAAAAGACTTGTATTTATATCTAAAAAGGGTTAGGGTTTTATTTTCCTTAATTCTATTTAGTTTAGGACTCTTAAACCTTATTTTCCTAGTCAAAAACAGAAGAAAGATTTCCAACTGTCATGACTGTGCCTCAGCACTATGCTGTGGCATGTTTGATTATGGACTAAGTGTGCTACGGCATGGTTGATTTTGGACTAAGTGTGCTATGGCATAGACCAATTCCTCTTCTAACCTTGCATCATTCTTAAGCACTCCAAAGATGGTACTTGTTTAGCATGATAACAATCGAATATGGAAAAGTGGTAAACACATAGAATGTAACCCTTTAAATAAACTTTCCAACGATTCAAGAATCATCTCAATATGATATCTACAGCTCAAGTTATTGTTGAATCACTGATGCATGTCCAAAACTAGAGAGTTTTCCAGGATTTTCACTTCAACTTCAAATCGTCATAACTTCTTCAATTCAACTCTAATTCTTAATCCATTTGTTTCCAACCATCACAAATTCTGTTGCCAGAATCATCTATCATCCGAATAATGTATTTAGACAATAATTCCCTGAAAACAAAACAAAAACACATGTGATCCCAAAAAGTGTATTAATGAAACAATTAAGTTAATTCATGCAAATTAATCCCAATGTCCCACAAATACTCCCAAGAAACCACTAAGTATAAGTGAATTTTCAAGCACTTATCAACTATAGTAGCATTTTTAAAGTGTTACAATAGACCTAATAATATAGTAGCTTTTTTATAATGTTACCGTATAATCAAAATATAGTAATATTTTATAAATGTTACCATAAACCCAATTATTTACGGGGAAACAAAATATCATTCCCGCCAACGTGAAATGAGATTGAAATTGTCTCATTTTGATTGTTTAGGGGCCAAATTTATATTATTTTGGGTTTATTTTGTCATTTTTCATTCATGTAAGGACCAAATTGAAATTTTTTACTTAACCTGGAAAATAACCCTAATACCTGCCAACCTAAAATTTCACAAAATTTCCCAAAATTTCATAATACCCTCATTCACATTTTTTTCAACTCTTCCAGCCTACCCTCTCAAACAAAAAAGCCTAATGGATTCACTTAATCGTCTTCATTCGTAAAAATCTATTGAAAATCGTTGGCTTCATCCAATCTTTAGCTTGAAATCTCCAATACCCATAACCTATCAAACCCTAAATCAAAGCCCCTAGCCTTTGAGAGGTAAATCAGTGAAGCATTTTTCCTAATTGGTGAAACACTTGTTCACTTTTTTTATTTTATTTTATTTTATTTTATTTTTTTTTGTGTTTTGCTTTTTTGTTGGTTTTTGACCTTCACCGTTATGGTTATTACTTTTGCATGGAATTTTATGCAGTTCAATTGTTGGGCCTTTTCCAATTGTTGTTACCAATTTGTTGGAGTTAACAAGACTGTAAGTTTTTCCTATTCCATTTTGATTTGTTTAAGTTTTTTCTTATGAATGAGCTCTAGAGTGTGTCACATTTAATTTATGTGTCTTTAAGGTGTGTTCACAATGTGGTTATGAAATGTTTAAATGAGTTGATAAGAAATGTTTACATTAGTTGTTTGTTTAGTTTGATAGGTGGTGATGGGAGTTTGGTTAATATTTTTGAAAGACAGTGATATTCGATTAGTGGAAGAGGCGCATGTACTTAAGTTGGAGAAAGCTCAAAAGAGAAATTTTGTAAAATTACTGGCATTGAAAGTATAACTCCAGGTGGTATAATGATTTCTCCCAATTTGTACTCTATAGTAGTAATTCTAGTAAACAAAGACGCTAGTGGATATAACCTTAGTGGCCATGAAGAATTTTGTGTAATTGCAGAAAACAAATTTTCCGGGGAATTATTTTATATAATCATTGTTAATGAAGATCATTTATTTTAAAAAAAAAAAAACTTACTTCTTTCAAGTAGTTCAACTCTTCAAATCGCGATTCTTTATCCCCAAAAACTTGTAAAACCTCTTCTCTTGCAATTTCTTGCCAATTTTGATGCATACATAACAAAATCATTGTCCATACAATCAAAGTTGTAGTAGTCTCTTGGCTGGCAAGATAAAAAAGTTTGCACTCCTCAATCACCTCTTCAAGNAGAACTTGTAATCCTTTTTCTGGAAAGTAAATTGAGAGCTACATATTTTTGAGTTTGTTTAGTGTTGATGCCACACTACTGCGTAGCCCATAATTGTTCATGACTTCGAAAGGGGTACATGGAAAACCTTGTCAAAGCAATAATACTAAAATTTTACTCTTTTATGAAGAAGAATTAATATTACAAAAGAGTTTACGTTTGCTTGATGTGAATCTCTAAGGTTTTATCTGTTGCATATTTCAATAATTGTTTCCTGGTATGTTCATGTTTTGATAGACACCATTCTTTTTTTGTTAATCATCTATTTCAGGGTTCTTGTTGGAACTGGGCGCGCATGTTTTGAGACATTAAGGCCACTGGCTTATAGTCTACTGGCAGAGATTGTTCACCATGTTCGGGGAGACCTCACGTTATCACAGGTGTTGCTTTTATGAGATGTTTGAAGGATAATTGTGGGCTTCTGTTTTCATCTCTCAGATGGCATTTATTCTGTTTTCCTATTATTTTATAACTGAGGCATCAATTTCAACCAAATGGTAGTGTTGTTGGGTGTTTATTTTCATTTGATGCCTTCAAATGAATTTTGGACTATTGTCATTATTAATGTCATTGGCGTGTGTGGTTGTTTTGGCCTTGGTTTAATTTTCTTTTTGATGTGATGCGGTCATCATAAATCTCTTTTAAAACATGTGAATTCAGGTTCCTATTATGGTAAACATGGCTCTCTCTTAATTTTGTTCCTCCAAATCCATTCACTGCTCCTTCCACGCAACCCCTCTGTTTTACATTTTAAAGAAAGAATTGCTTTGATTACATGGTATAGGGCTAAATTGCCTGTTCCATAATCTAGATAATAATCAGCTGGTGCTATGTGGTTACTCATATAGCATCTTCATATTTGATGGTGCATCTTTCTTGTTTCTAATTGATCTTCATCAATTAAGAATCCGTTTTTGATTCCTGATATATTGACAGACAATATTAATTTTTGTTGAAAAGTAAATGATTTTATACTGTTAAATAAACTTTGATGAATATAATGGTCTTTTCTTTTCAAAGAAAATATAAACTTTAATGCTGGCATAATACATGTTTGTGGCCCAAACCTCCAATTTAATTTAGTTAGAGAATAAAGATGTGTGATGAGTCTATGATGAATGCAGTTTTGGTCTTTTATCCTGCAATTTGATTTTTGTCATGTTTAAAGATTTAAAATTCCTTTTCTTTTACTCATTAAAACAAAAAGATATATAAAGTAAAATCTCTAGAAGACTTTGAATTTGATCCAAAACACTAGGACTGTTAAGTTCAATTTTCCTTTTGAGTGATGTTGCATTCTAAACAGTAGAGATGGGTGTTGAGGTAGTCAATTTTTTGAATCTGGATCTATGTCATGATGATGTGCCATTTCCTGCCACCTATTTTGTCTTATGTATTCTTGCTTTTTGTCCCTGTCCTATATTTTGCAAGCATTTGATTGGTGAGTTTTTCACAACTCATTTCGATCAGTTGCTGGCTTGCTGCCAAATGTTTTATCTATAGAATTGTCTTCTTTACAATGCTAACAAAAATGTATTATTGTGCTGCAGCTATCGCGGATAATTTATCTGTTCTCAAGTAACATGCATGATGCTTCATTGTCACTAAGTATTCATACTACTTGTGCTCGGCTGATGTTGAATCTGGTGCATGAAAAACTCTATTCCTTATATACTTCACTGCCTTATATAAGCTTAATAGTTTTATGTTGTATTGTTCTTTTTAGACATAAAATTCATGCAATGTGTTCTTTGGGACGTAGGTTGAGCCAATTTTTGAGAAAGGCATTGACCAGCATTCCATGGATGAAGCACGGATTCTATTGGTATGAGTTTCAGTCGGATTATTCTGTGAGATAACTTTTGATTCGTAAATTTTGTGAATTGTTGTCGCTTGTTTCTTGGAGTGACATATATTTTTCTCTAGGGTCGCATTTTGGATGCTTTTGTCGGGAAATTTAGTACTTTCAAGCGTACCATTCCTCAGGTACTCTGTGATTGCTATATAAGATTCTACTTGCTACTGTGATTCTCGCTATAAATTTTTGCTTAGATCTGCTGAATTGCTTGACCTTATTTCTTTTCTAACAGAACTTACCTTTGGTCAGTTCCTGAACTCTGATAGTTAATGTTTTGTTTTCACAGCACTTGGCTTATGGGATTTACAAGTTAAATTAGCCTAAGTGCCAACATTTTACATGCTTTAAGCAGTTAAAGGGAATTTTCTTTTTGGGGTTGACGTGTCATGCTTTATGGAGCTCATGTGTAGTTTGTGTTGTTAGATTAGATAAATATGACAATCTTTTTGGGGTTTTGTCTTATTATTAAATCTTGTTTTTTCATAAGGATGCTGGTATTTGTTCTTTATTTATTTTTTATTTTTTGGGTTCAGAATGGTTATAAATCTAATACAAAATATGCAGTGGATTGTTTCTTATAAAATAAATAAATAAATAAAAGTGGATAGTGGATGGAGTATCTATCCGAACTTTCCTACAGTTTTCAACACAAAATTGTTGTCTTTTGTGCTTTATTTATGGATGAGAGTTGGCTATGCTAACTGGTAGAAAAAGTGTGGCAAAACAGTCCATAGTTTTTCATGGGATCAGTTATCCTATGTATATCAAATTAATTGGTGGACCTAGGATAAGTTATCCTGTCCCTTTGTGCAATAGCAAGCCTGGGATTGGGATTATAATCCCACAAACAATCCATTCGCATGTTTTATCCCATGCATTAAAACCTTGAAAATTTCTGGTCTTAAAGACTAAAGCAATTATATTGAACCTTGTTTCCTTCCTGCATGTTAATTTTATTTTTACTTTTCTTTTTAATTTCTTGTGTAAATGTGGTGCTGTTTTAATGATTAGAAAAATGCTTTATTCAATTCAACTGGGAAGGGTTTGTTAAACACTAGCTTCTTGAGTTTATTCTATTCTATTTTTTTTTTTAAAAAGTCAGGACTTCTCTGTTGTCTATATCTGCTATTTGGCACATATGCCAAAGCATCAATTGTACATGCTTGAATAGTTTGTCCCGTCAAAGGCTGTTTTGTTTTCTGCTTTTGTGGATACCTGGTCCACTTCTGTATCTCTTCTTCTAAATTATAGATACCTTTTGTTTCCTTAAAAAATAAATGGAAAAATGTGTTCATTCTAAGGACTAAATAAATTTTTTGATCAAGTTGCCAGAACTCGTATTTAGGTTACTAAAGGTTTTTATAAGAAATGGTTTAGCTAAATTTTAGTTGGTTGCCAGACATGATATTAGTGACTGGAGCAACACTACAAAATAAAGGAAATGCAAGAGGAGGAACTCTTGGTGCATGCTAATGACTAAATAAAAATTTTGATCAGGTTGCTAGAACTTGTAATCCTTTTTCTGGAAAGTAAATTGAGAGCTACATATTTTTGAGTTTGTTTAGTGTTGATGCCACACTACTGCGTAGCCCATAATTGTTCATGACTTCGAAAGGGGTACATGGAAAACCTTGTCAAAGCAATAATACTAAAATTTTACTCTTTTATGAAGAAGAATTAATATTACAAAAGAGTTTACGTTTGCTTGATGTGAATCTCTAAGGTTTTATCTGTTGCATATTTCAATAATTGTTTCCTGGTATGTTCATGTTTTGATAGACACCATTCTTTTTTTGTTAATCATCTATTTCAGGGTTCTTGTTGGAACTGGGCGCGCATGTTTTGAGACATTAAGGCCACTGGCTTATAGTCTACTGGCAGAGATTGTTCACCATGTTCGGGGAGACCTCACGTTATCACAGGTGTTGCTTTTATGAGATGTTTGAAGGATAATTGTGGGCTTCTGTTTTCATCTCTTAGATGGCATTTATTCTGTTTTCCTATTATTTTATAACTGAGGCATCAATTTCAACCAAATGGTAGTGTTGTTGGGTGTTTATTTTCATTTGATGCCTTCAAATGAATTTTGGACTATTGTCATTATTAATGTCATTGGCGTGTTTGGTTGTTTTGTCCTTGGTTTAATTTTCTTTTTGATGTGATGTGGTCATCATAAATCTCTTTTAAAACATGTGAATTCAGGTTCCTATTATGGTAAACATGGCTCTCTCTCAATTTTGTTCCTCCAAATCCATTCACTGCTCCTTCCACGCACCCCCTCTGTTTTACATTTTNCAAATGTTTTATTTATAGAATTGTCTTCTTTACAAGGCTAACAAACACGTATTATTGTGCTACAACTATCATGGATAATTTACTTGTTATCAAGTAACACGCATGATGCTTCATTATCACTAAGTATTCATACTACTTGTGCTTGACTGATGTTGAATCTGGTGCATGAAAAACTCTATTCCTTATATACTTTGCATGTTAGTATGTTACTATGCTGAGATTGTTATTAGCCTTTCTGTATAAATTTTAAGGTGATAGATTTGGAAATGTCTAGTAACCTGTGAAGTTGGTTTATGTCACAAGTGAGGCTTCTTTTCTGTTTTTCTTCATTTACTAGGAGAAAATAATTTAATTAGGTTCCCTCTTATTAATGTTTGACTAACCGTATGATCAAATATTTATTGTTTCACTTCTGGGAATATTTTGTTTTGTGTTTTTTTCTTTTACTCTACATTATAGTATTTCAAAATCATTACTCTACCCATGTAAAATGGTGTATTTTTTATTATATGTTGTATAGTTCAAATAGGGTTTGGGCTTCATTATTTCCTATTAAGGTTGAGGTATAACTTAGAAACTTACTGTTGTTCTTTCAAATTATTGGATGCAGGAAATTCTAGGTAAAGTTTTACTCCTCATGTAATTAGTGTAGCTGCTAGTGAGGTATGCATTATCTGAGTATCTAAATTTTCTTATGTTGACGTATATATGTGTTCAATATTTTAATTGTATGAACACACATTTTATGTATAGAGTTTGCTCTATCTTCAGAAGTTTTTAATTTTTATTTAAATTGTGTAGCATGATATAAAATATATCTAAGTAGGTCACTCTACTGTCTTTGTAAAACTTTAAAGGTTGTGCACTATACCATAATAATGTATTCTTTGTTATTTAATTGAGTGAAGAAATATTCTTGATGGTGTGCATTTTTGCAAACTGCAGTCTACTTTTATGCAAACTACAATTTGCAAAAAATTTCTTTGCAAAAATTATAATATTATAACATATATTATAATGATATAATTTGGAGATAAGATTTGAAAATACGTAATTTTGATATATCTTTTAAACTTGCATGGTGCCATTTGTTAGAACTAGTGATTGCGAAGTTGAAGATTTAAACATGTTCTTTTCCTCTTTGTTTTGCATTAAATATTTGGGGTGCTTTTGTCTTAATCTTTTTTTGAATTTACAATATATGTGTGTTGTTATCTTGGAGAATATACATGGGAATTGAAGATGTTTTTGTATTAATGGTTTTGTAGGTTGTGAAAATGGAAGAGTACTTTTTTGGTAAAGCACAATTGGGAATGGAAGATGGTATGCATGACGGTTTTTGTTGTTAGAATTTTTTGAATGATTGGAAAGTATTAACTATTGTTCATAGTTAATTTCCAATCAACTAGGTATTACAATGTAAAAGTGATTGGTGCATATTTGTTAGGCATATATAAAGCTTTTTGCATATGAAGGTTTATATGTTACAAAATATGATATGATATATGAAGCATATTAGGTTTATATATGCCTATTTATTAGGCATATAAGCAAACTTTTTGTATATGGAGGTTCACCATCAATGAAATGTTCTTTGAAAAATTAGTGTATCATTGTTTATAATTTGTATTATTAAAATAGCAATTGTAACAGTTTTTATATATGCTATAACAGATACATTGATAGCACTTTCAAAATGTTATGGAAAATAATTTTGTAAAATACAATGAATGATACTTTGGTAGCACTTTTAAGATGTTATTAAAAACTCTTCTGTAGCATTTTTAACAGCGTTAAGAAAAACCAATCTACAACATTGTAAAAATGTTATAAATTTGTTATCTATAACATTTTGAGAATGTTACAAAAAACCAAATTGTAACAGGTTAAGAATGTTATAGAAAACTTATTTATAACATTTATGTAGTGTTACCGAAAATCATTCGTAACTACGAATAAGTGCTACAATATACTTAACAACAACATTTTATGGCAGTTACTAAAATGACTAGTAACATGCAAAAAGTGTTACCAATGTCTACTTTTTAGTAACATGGGCTATCACAAAATCTTTATAAATGTTACCAATTACCTATGGTAACGCTTTTTGCATGTTACCATAGGCCATTTTTCTTGTAGTGTTGGTGAACAGTGTTGATGAACAGTACCGATAAACAGTGACGGTGAACAGTGTCAAAAAATTAAACCTGAAGGAGCTTCCAAATGTTGGTACATAATATAATCCTTAAATGGATTAAGTTTTAATGCATGTAAATGTAATAATCTATGCCCAATACATAATATTGTGTTGGGCAATGTAAAACAATTCACGGTCGTTCACGATATCCAACACGGATCTGTGTTGGTTTTTAAAATCTGATTTAAACACACTCGATGCGTACAATCATTCCACAGATAGGCACGATCATTCCAAAACAGACGGTTTGAAAAAAAATTGTTTGACTCTAATTGCACATTGATCAAAACATCAACAAATAATGTTTTTGACATTCTAATCACTTGGGGAGTTTCCATATATGAAAAAAAGTGTCAAGATTGATATCAACCACAAGATTCTATCATTTTGACTTTTCTTCATTAAAAAAACACTCATTCAACCATTCAAACACACATTTGTCAACAATTTGTCATTCATATGTTAAAAATACAATTTTAATCTTACATATGAACTAGATATGTTCCCTCTCTTCGTGAGAAGAGTTACCACTTAGTGATTCTTATGTCCATCATCTAATGTACCTTATCAGTTCCCTTTGGAGAAGCATGTATAGATTTCTCTATAAAGGTTGTTGCAAAAGCAGATTTTTGAGTACCCAACTCATAATCCCAACAATTTTATCTTTGCAATCCGATGGATCAAATCACTAATGGGGTTATGTAAGAGTATTTGCATTTTTGACACATGCAAAAACAATCACACAAAGCATGTTATTGCAATCAACTTAAACAAATTCTTAACATGCCAATAAAAGATATCATCTCAACCAATTTCACATACAAGATAATTGTATAGGATGATGAATCATACCTGATTCGCATTTATCATTCCAAGCTCTCTTTGAATGGTGTAGAATCTTTTTTTATCAACAGGCTTACTGAGTATGTCGAACAATTGGTGATTAGTATCAACAAATTCAAGCGTAATATCAACTTTGCTAGCATGATCACGTAGGAAATGATGTCTAATGTCTATATGCTTTGTTCTAGAATGATGTACAAGATTCTTAGAAAAATTTATAGCACTTGTATTATCACAATGAATGGGAATGCTATGCATTTTGCAACCAAAATCTTCAAGTTGTTACTTCTTCCAAAGAAGTTGTGCACAACAACTAGCCACTGACACATACTCAGTTTCCATGGTTGAAGTAGCAACTGAATTTTGCTTCTTTGAAAACCATGAAACTAGCATGTTTCCTAAGAATTGACATATTCCACTAATGCTCTTCCTATCTATCATACATCCTCCAAAATCGGCATTAGAATATCTTATAAGACTACAAGATGATCCTTGAGGATACCATAAACCAATATTTGGAGTTCCTTTCAAGTACCTAAGAATGCTTTTGACATCATTCAAATGAGATTCCTTAGGACAAGATTGGAAACATGCACAGATGCATACACTAAATAATATGTCTGGCCTAGATGCAATTAAATATAATAAAGCACCTATCATGCTTCTATAAAGCTTAGAATCAACACTTTTACCTCCCTCGTCGGTTTCCAATTTGAGTGGTGTGCTTATGGGAGTTGGTTGATCTTTTGCCTCATTCATCCTGAAACGCTTGAGTAGATCATGAGTGTACTTGGATTGATTCAACAAGATCCCTTCCTTTTGTTGCTTGATTTGTAATCTGAGAAAGTAATTTAGTTCTCCCATCATGCTCATCTCGAATACACCCTGCATCATCTTAGAAAATTCCTTGCAAAGGATTTCATTAGTAGCACCAAAGATGATATCATCAACATAGATTTGAACTACCAAGATATCTTGTTTATGCTTTTTGGTAAACAAGGTAGTATCCACCTTTCCCTTTGAAAAACCGTTTTGAACAAGAAAACTATTCAATTTATCATGCCAAGCTCTAAGAGCTTGCTTTAGACCATAGAGTGCTTTTGAGAGTTTAAAAACATGTTCGGGAAAATCGGGGTTTTCAAATCCGGGTGGTAGTCTCACATATACCTCTTTTTGAATGAAACCATTTAGAAATGCACTTTTAACATCCATTTGAAAAAGTTTGAAATTTAAATGGCATTCATAAGCAAGTAACATTCTAATAGCTTCTAATCTAGCAACGGGGGCATAGGTTTCATCAAAATCAATACCTTCCTCTTGAGAGTAGCCTTAAGCAATTAACCTTGCTTTGTTTCTTACCATAATAGCTTGCTCATCCATCTTATTCTGGAATACCCATTTAGTGCCAATGATTGGATGGCCTTTTGGTCTAGGAAAAAGTTCCCATACTTTGCTTCTCTCAAATTGATTTGTCTCCTCTTGCATTGCTTGAACCCAACTTTCATCACTACGTGCTTCATCCACTTTCTTAGGTTTAACTTAAGACAAGAATGCTACGTTTTGGCATGTATTCCTCATTGATGCCCTTGTTCTTACTCCTTGAGTGGGATCTCTGATGATTTGTGCATCTTTTATTTCATCTCTCACTCTTGGAAAAGAAATCTCTGTTGTTGTTCTTTAAGATTCCATGAAGGTGTTATATTCATTTTCAACCTCTTCTTGATGTTCTTCTTCTTTGTTCAGATTTGATAGAGATGCTTCATCATTGATCTCTAGTTCTTTCATCAATCTCTTCTTCATTATTATTTCTTGCATTCTTAGAAGAAGATTAATCAAATAACACATATATAGATTCTTCAACTAAGAGAATTCTTTTGTTGAAGACTCTATACGCTTTTGAATGTGAAGAATAACCAAGGAAAATTGCTTCATCCGATTTGGCATAGAATTTTCCAAGGTTTTCTTTACCAGTATTAAGCACAAATCATTTACAACCAAAAGGATGAAAATATGCATTATTTGGCTTTTTCCCTCTGAATAACTCATAGGGAGTTTTCTTGAGGATTCGTCTAATCATAGCTCTATTGATGATATAACATGAAGTATTAACCTCTTCGACCCAAAAATATCTAGGTATGTCATGTTCACACAACATAGTCCTAGCCATTTCTACCAAAACTCTATTTCTCCTCTCAACAACTCCATTTTGTTGAGGAGTCATAAATGCCTAGAAATTATGCTCAATGCCATGCTTATTGCAATATGATTAAAACAATGTGTTTTCAAATTCATTTCCATGATCACTTCTAATGCATGTAATTGCATAGTATAATTGGTTTTGCAATTTCCTAATCAATGGCAAGAATGATTTAAATGCATCACTTTTGTGTGCAAGAAACAATACCCATGTAAAATGTGAGCAATCATCAACAATCACAAAGCAATAATGCTTACCTCCTAGACTAGTCATCCTTGTGGGACCACACAAATCCATATGCAACAATTGTAAGGTTCTAGAGGTTCAAACAACATTCATGGATTTAAAACAAATACGAGTTTGTTTGCCTTTAGTGTTAGAGTATGTGCCTTAGAGCCAATCAATTATTGTAAAATTAACTCTGTAATAAATGTTTATTTATCAATAAAAGGCATATTTTTCTATATCATGTATGTAATGATATATGTCCTTAGGATGGTAGTACCATGACGAGGGTATCAAGTGTTTCAAATCTTGATAGTGAGAACCCTATGATCACATATGATGGCCATTCTAGAAACATTCATAGCCCCAGTATTATTCTAACCAAGGACGCAGATAATACGGTAAGGCTATCATAGTATTGAACGACCCTGTCAAGAGGCAGTGACTGATCTCACTTGTCAAGGTTGTTTGCCGACAACCTGGTGCAACGCATGGGTGCTTGCTAGAGGCAAGTTCTGTAAACCCTGCATTATTATTCCGATGCCTTAAGGTATGAAATTTACCTTTCAAGTAATTTTCTTTTTTTTTTTGAATGAAAGGGTAAAATGGTCAATTTACATGTATGTCGAGATGTGGCCATTATAAAGTGTAAGGGGTGATGTCATTGAAGAGAAATGAGGGTAGAATGGTCATAAAGTTGATTGATATGGTTAAATGGCGTAAACGGTAACCAAGGGTATAATGGTCTTTTCATACGAAAATCCATATGGATAAGTATCCATAAAAAGCACCAGGGGTAAGTTAGTCATTTACCTAATGGGATTTCTTATTGTTAAGTGTTTTAAAGAAGTCAAATGGCATTAAATGAGTGCTAATCTTTATGGTGGTGGAAATGAACAAAACGCCCTTATATGAAAAATTTATGCCAAATGACCCTTATATCTAACTTTTATTGACCAATCACATTAGGGCAACAAGGGAAAGATATTTACAAGGTTTAAAGAGAGGGTAGTCGGCCTTGTACACCCCAAACATACATCTTCTTCTTCATCTCTCAAATCCACCATAAAAGCCACTAATCCAAGCATTTATTCTCAAATTTTCATAGGATTTCAAGTTATTTTCAAAGGAGATCACCATCCACACTTAAAGACCTTCAATTTCAGGGTTTAAGGTGAGTTTCAAAACCTAGTTTTTCTGATCTTTTGTTAAAAGAAAATCATAAGTGGTTATGTGTGTAAGGTAGAAAGGGGAACCTTTGGAGCTAAGGAGGAGTGTCTTGCTTGAATACTAAGGTAAGGAAAAAATCTCCCTATGACTACAATTGATAACACCTAGGGTTTATGGAACTACATTTATTTATGTTAATATGAGTGTGATGTATGTTTTGGTTATGGATTGTTTAAATGGGGTGTGTTGATTGGTGTATGTGTGCATATGGAGGATGATTATGCCAATTAAGAGAGTGTAGTTGGACGATGTTTTGGCACTTTTTGGTTCTGTAAAAAGGGAGGTTTTATGGCCTTTTTTACCATAATGACATGGCAAATGATGTGAATGTGCAAATGAAGGTGGCATGGTTAAATGAATAGAATTCGGATTGGCTTTTAGGACTTATACTGTACATGCTTCACGGATCGGTCATAACTGAAGTTATAGAGTTCGATTGAGTTGATTCATGAAGTGTTTAAAGTGGAGAAATATACCTAAAACTTTATGTTTTAGCCAAAAATCAATTCGAATTGGAAGATAGGGAAAAATTGCTTGAAAAGTGACAAACTATATGGCATCCACCTTCTTCATGGAGATCCCATTTGTTTCTAATTCTAATAAACCCCTGAATAATCTTACTACTGAAATTCCTTGTATGTATCAGAATTGAATGATTAAGTTAAGAAGTTTAGTAGGAGAATATAGTATGATTGAGCATGGCAGATGTAGTCCATATTGCATTCATAATGGTAATGCATATAGCTTATGTGTTGTCTTAGAAAAATTGATGAAATTAAAGAATGAATTCCATGAGTCTCTTGAGGTATAAACCAAGATCAGAGGAATGGAATTCTTATGGAAACATGAATCCTTTGAGGTGACGACCAAGAACAAGGTAAGGTTCAAATGAATCCGATCGGATAACAAAGACTATGAAACCATCAAGTATAAAGACAAAAGAAATAGCATGCCATGTACATGAATATTTCATAAGTCTAATGTTCTATGTTATATTTGTATGGTTATGTTATGACTTATGTTATAGAGAAAGTCAAGTATATGATATGTTTTATGAACTTGTTATGTCAAGAGATGAAGGTCATGTTTTGTAGGGAGGTAAGGTCCTAAGTAATATACTTGTATAATGAACCTTAATAGTTTATGAATGACCATACCTTACTGTGTGATTAGCGCTCACCCACGAAAGTTTTAAAATGTTTTGCAGGTAAGGATTAAGGCATGAAGCTGGGAGAGGATTCTGAGGGACGCTATAAGCATGAGGGATGTTTTAATGATGACTATTGAATAGTTTTGTAATATTTAGTGTAGTAATTATGTTCATATTCATAATGTAGTAAATAGTTGTATTAATAAAGGAATCAATTACTAGTAAAATTTGTAAAAAGTATAATGTTCTAGTAAGTATTACTATGGATTTCCTAATTTACTCCAAGAAAGGAAACTATATTTCTTTTTTGACTTATACAATTAACTTATTATAGTTTAGAAATTGAATAATAAATAAATATGTTTATAAACTACAGTTTATTCTTTAAATAGGATTTTAAAATAAACTTCTTTCCTCGGCGTGCGTTTTCTAAGTTCTCAATGGACAAGGGATACTTAGGAAATACCCAGCTAGGGAGGGGTTTTACAAGTTCACTAGACAAACCCATCAGAGGATTCCATTAGATGGTAACCCCAGTGCTATGGAATAAATCTTCTAAAGGACGGTGGTGCTTGTGATCCTTAGACTTGAGATCACCGGAGGCTCTGTGCACCATGGTGAAGTTTGACACTAGCCCAACGTAGTTCTATTTAGAGCTATCAATACAGTAGTGATTGGCACATTGAGAACTGTATCGAGACTATGGTGGGATCGACAAAGGATTCATCACTCTTGGGTACGGGAGCAGTTATCTCATGGGTAATTCAGTAAATGGAAATGACACAAATCTGTGCCCACAGTGGGATTGAGTTTATGCTTAATCCAATTTAATATTCCTGTCAATGGTCTAGTAACTGAATACAAAAATGTCGAGGATATCTGAGGTTGACACTATTTATGTACCTCAGTCTCAATGAGATAACAGTGATGAAAGGATTTGATGCACGATAACTAATGGGAATGCAAAATGTCATATTTAACCCCCTTAATGTTTAGTCTTTTATACGTATTTGTTTCCTAATTGTACTCATTATTACTTTATTTTGGTTAGGAAGCAAATGGAGGTGTTAATTGAAAAACGGAATTAATTAGGGGAATTCGGACAGTTTCGCCACTGCTCGATTCTGGGTATAATTCTCTCATCCGAACTCCGATTGAGATGATTCAAAATGCTGTGGAACGCGAAGAAGAGATCACAACTTTCATGTTTTTAGTGTTTAGATATACTGGCTGAATAAAGGTTGTAATCGAGCTTGAAGTTGACGTATCTGCATTGCCGACGTCCTGGAGTGTTTTGTTGTTATGCAAGTCAGTCTATATTGCACGTTTCAAGACATACATGCTGCACGAAAATTACAGCTGGAAACACCACGTTCCTATTTATTAGGACTCTATTTATTTATTTCCAATAGAATTAAATTAGGAATAATGTATTTAGGATAGGAGAATATTTCTTTTAGGAGATTGAGTGGGATTCGAATTCTAAAATTGGATTTTAAAAGGGAGATCAGATTAGGTTTTAAAGGACCACGCCTCTCTCTCTTTCTACTCTGGTTTTTCTTTCTCTGGAGTTTTTGTGATGACCATGAGCGGCTAGAACTTTGTAACTTGGTCGAAGGAAACGGAAACCTCGGAATCAAATAAACTGTGAGATCTTCTGTTTTTAGTGTGTAAATTATGTTAGAGTAGGATTGATTCTGTGCATATTTTCATGATGATGCATTTAATACTAGGAGGCCTACTAGTGTTATTTGTTGAAATCTACTGCTAAGTTTGATATCAAATCCGTTTGTTTGATCCCTCAACTGTGAAGCAATTAGGGTTAGTAATTGCTGCGTCAGGAATTAGTAACCTTACGAGAACATTCAACTAAATAAAAACAACGCTTGTGTTTGTGTTGTTTAGCTTCATCGATCTCTCTAATTTTAAGGCGTGCACTAGATAAATCTTGGCGCTTGTCTAGGGTTGTTTAGGGTAAGATTAATTAGGACGCTTGTTTCCTGATTAATTACAATTAAGGAGAGATAAGAAATTAGTTCCAACGGTGAATATTCAATGTGTGAATTGATTATCTTTGCATCACATGATCAGTTGTAAGATTCCGATGGTGGATGTGACAGAGACCAAGTTGTCATTTTGAGATTCGAATTAAATTGTTTTTGTTTTTGCTCAGATTGTTTTCTGTTTTTACACAAACCCCAGCCTTTTTCACATCAAAAAAATTCGGCTAGACACTCTTCGTGGGATCGACCCTCGCTTACATTTACAGTTCAGTAGTTAGGTTCGGAAGGTTTTAATGGGTGCCTACGACAGCACGCCAGTTTGGTGCAGTTGCCGGGGAGTGATTCTAGTTGTTTTTTGTTTTTGTGATTTTTTTTTTTATTATTGCGTTTTTGTTAATTTTTTTTTATTTTGCAAAAAAAAAAAAAAAAAAAAAAAACTGTGAACAGTAGCACTATTCCGGGTGAACAATAGTACTATTCATAAGGAAAATTTTGGTTGAGGTAGAAGTGCTGCGAGTACCCATTTCAAAGAAAACAACGTTCTAAGCAAACTAGAAATGTTTCTAGCCCCACCCTCTTGAGGCTAAATTCGAATGTTTTGATAGGGTTTTTGGTTTAGTGTTCAGCCAATTTAATTAATTTTTTTTTTTTGTAGTTTTCAATTTGTCATTCATTCTAATTCTTTTATTAGGTTTTTTTGTTGTATGGCCAGGTCCTCTAACTTGGTGATTTAACATTCGATCCAAAAATTGAAAGCACTTTGCGTAGGTTAAGGAAGGAGTTCGGAGAAATTCTGAGGAAAGCAATTGGCTTTTGATTCCCAATTTGCTAGCAACTCTGATATAAAAGAGGAGACGTCATGGCTAGAAATCGGACTTTGAAAGAGCTTGCTGCCCTCGATTTGAATCAAGCACCTTTAGCATAACGTTTCTGTTTTAGATGTGCTGCTACTACTTTTGAGTTAAAATCTGAACTAATACATCTCTTGCCCACTTTTCATGGCCTTGCAGGTGAGATTCATAAGCATTTAAGGAGGGCTCTGTGGGTTTGCAAAGTATGAAACCTACGGGGGTGACTGAGGAGCAAATTAAATTAAGAGCTTTCCCGTTTCTTTGAAGGATTCGGCTAAGGATTGGCTTTATTATCTACCCTCCGGAACTATGACCACATGGAACGAGATGAAGAGATTATTTTGGAGAAATATTTCCCAGCTCGAGGGTAGCCCACATTCGGAAAGAAATTTGTGGTGTAAGGCAGCACAACGGAGAGTCCCTACATGAATACTGGGAACGCTTTAAGAAATTAGTGCAAGCTGCCCCCATCATCAGATTAGTGAGCAATTACTGATCCAATACTTCTATGAGGGCCTCACATACACTGATAGGAGCATGATTGATGCTGCAAGTGGAGGAGCTTTGGCGGATAGTGATGGGAATGCAAAATGTCATATTTAACCCCTAATGTTTAGTTTTTTAAGTATTTGTTTCCTATTGTATCATTATTACTTTATTTTGGTTTAGGAAGCAAATGGAGGTGTTAATTGAAAAACGGAATTAATTAGGGGAATTCAGACAGTTTCGCCACTGCTTCGTATTCTGGGTATAATCTCTCATCCGAGCTCCGATTGAGATGATTCAAAATGCTGTGGAACGATAAGAAATATATCTACAACTTTCATGTTTCACGTTTTTAGAGATACTGGCTGAATAAAGGTTTAATCGAGCTTGAAGTTGACGCACCTGCATTGCCGACGTCCTGGAGCGTTTTGACTTGTTATGCAAGTTGTCTATTTGCACGTTTGAGAACATACATGCTGCACGAAAATTACAGCTGGAAACACCACTTTCCTATTTTATTAGGACTCTATTTTATTTTATTTCCAATTAGAATTAAATTAGGATTAATGTATTTTAGGATAGGAGAATATTTCTTTTAGGAGATTGAGTGGGATTCGAATTCTAAAATTGGATTTAAAAGGGAGATTAGATTAGGTTTTAAGGAGACCACGCCTCTCTCTCTTCTCTCCTCTAGAATTTCTTTCCTTGAGTTTTTGTGATGGCCATGGCGGCTAGAACGTTTGTAACTTGGTCAAAGGAAACAGAAACCTCGGAATCAAATAAACTGTGAGATCTTTCTGTTTTTAGTGGTAAATTCATGTTTGAGTATTGAATGTTATTCTGGGCATATTTCATGATGATGCATTTAATTACTAGGAGGTACTAGTGTTTTTATTTTGAAATCTACTGCTAAGTTTGATATCAAATCCGTAATTGTTTGATCCCTCAACTTGTGAAGCAATTGGGTTAGTAATTTGCGCGTCAGGAATTAGTAACCTTACGAAGAACATTCAACAAATTAAATACAACCGCTTTGTTGTGTTGTTAGCTTCATCGATTTCTCTAATTTTAAGGCTGCCATTAGATTAAATTCTGAGCGCTTGTCTAGGGTGTGTTTAGTGGTAAGATTAATTAAGATGCTTGTTCCTAATTAATTACGATTAAGGAGAGATAGGAAAATAGTTCCAACGGTGAATATTCAGGTATGAATTGAATAATTTTGCATCAATGATCATTTGTAAGATTCCGATGGTGGATGTTGACGGAGACCAAGTTTCGTTATATTATTGATTTCGATTTGAATTGTTTTTGTTTTGATTTTTGCTAAGATAGTTTCTATTTTACTCAAAACCCCCAGCCTTATTCACATCATCAAAAATTCGGCTAGACACTCTTCGTGGGATCGACCCTTGCTTACCCTATTTACAGTTCAGTAGTTAGGTTAGGAAGGTTTTTAATCTTTGTTGCCTACGACAGCACACCAGATTTTGGCGCCGTTGCCGGGGAGTGATTCTAGTTGATTATTTTTGTTTTTGTGATTTTTTTTTATTGTGTTTTCTGTTATATTTTTTTTTTATTTTGCAGAAAAAAAGAAAAAAAACTGTGAACAAAGTACTGTTCCGGTGAACAGTAGTACTGTTGTAAGAAAAATTTTGGTTGAGTTAGGAGTGGTGCAAGTAACTGTTCAAAGAAAACGAAATTCTGAGCAACACTAGAAGGTTTTCTAGCCCCACCCTCTTGAGGCCAAATTCGAATGTTTTGATAGGGTTTTTGGCCATTTTATTTTTTATTTTTTTAATTTTCTAGTTAGTTTTCATTTTTTGTCATTGATCTAATTCTTTATGAGGTTTTTTGTTGTATGACCAGGTCCTCTACCTTGGTGATTTAACACGATCCAGAAATTGAGAGCACATGAAGTTTTTGAACTTGAGGAAAAGAGAAGAGGGTTAGCCTGAGTAAGATTTGTAGGAAATTGTTGCAGCGTTGAATGATTTCCGAAGTTACAGCAGAGTAGGTAACGTTCCTTATATTGCATTACCATTTAATGAGAGGCCTTTACCTTTGTTTTGCAGGCTCCCCGTTCCAGATTTGAAGCCTCCCTAGTTACCTCAAGAACGTGTTCCTGGGAATGTTACTTAGTGCATCGCAAGAACAAAAGCTTGAGTCGAGCCAACGTCAAATAACAAAGGTGCTGCTTGGGAGGCAACCCAAGGGGAGTTTGTTTTCTTTTTCTCGCGTTTTGAATTTGGTTATTTTTGCCTTTTATTGCATTTCATCTTACATTGGGGACAATGTAAGCTTTAAGGTGGGGGAGGGGATTTAGGTTTTGTTTAGGTTGTGTTTTAAGTTACGTAAAAAAAAAAATATAATAAATAAAAAAAAATAAAATAAATAATCTACCTAGTTTAAGGGTATATCGGCTGGAAACCAGAACCCGCCTTAAAAACTGCCTAGCAGTATTTGGCAACCTCTGGTTAAACAACGCCACGTACACCTTAAACGAATACCCCGCATTTGTTTTTAGGAAGGTTTATGCTTTAAGTCATGTCTTTGAACGTCTAGTGATGCATGAATAGTAACTTGACTTTGTTGTTGAACATATTCCTGACTTAGGATGTTAGCAATATTTCCTAAAATAGAGTTAATCATATTTGAATCCTTGTAGTTTGAACAATTGTCTTGAGAGTTGTGTGAACTTAGTGACGAAGCATGATTGAGGAATGTATAACAACCCTTAAAAGAAAAAAAAAAAAAAAATGTTTTCTCTTAAGCTAGTCCTAAATTTGGGTTCAAGCAAATAGGAAAAGAAAAGAAAGGTATGTGGTGGGTCGAGATGGAGCGTAAAACGCACTCACTCATAAACACAACCATGAAATGAGATTGAGATAAAGCAATCATTCTTTTTCAAAACAGAAAAAAAAAAAAAAAAGAGAAAAAAAAATTGTATCCTTAGTTTGCTACCAGTTTGTAGTAGTAAAGGAAATAGTAAAAGAAAAGTTGAGAGGGAGTTGTACATGAATTGATTGTGATTAGTTCCCTTGTTTGCATTGACTGATTAAGAGTAATTGTGGAAGTGATAGAGAGGAGTGAATGTCATTAACTGTTTTATTTTATTTTGCTGCTTCTAAGTTAGTTAGAATATGCATGGATTAAATATTGTTGCTTATGCACATGCTGATGTTCTTGAGATGACTTGAGATGATGGTGTTCGATATGACTGAGTGTAGGGTTTGTTTGAATTAGTTTGCCCGAGGACGTGCAAAAGCTAAGTGTGGGGGAATTGATGGGATGCAAAATGTCATATTAACCGCCTTAATGTTTAGTCTTTTTTACGTATTTGTTTCCTATTGTAATCATTATTACTTTATTTTGGTTTAGGAAGCAAATGGAGGTGTTAATTGAAAAACGGAATTAATAGGGGAATTCAGACAGTTTCGCCATGCTTCGTATTCTGGGCATAATTCTGTCATCCAAGCTCCGATTGAGATGATTCAAAATGTTGCGGAACGTAAGAAGAGATATACAACTTTATGTTTTGAGTTTTTAGAGATACTGGATGAATAAAGGTTGTAATCGAGCTTGAAGTTGACGTACCTGCATGCTGAGTCCTGGAGCATTCTGACTTGTTATGCAAGTCAGTTATTATTGCACGTTTGAAGACATAATGCTACACGAAATTTACAGCTGGAAACACCACTTCCCTATTTTATTAGGACTCTATTTTATTTTATTTCCAATTAATTAAATTAGGATTAATGTATTTTAGGATAGGAGAATATTTCTTTTAGGAGATTGAGTGGATATCGAATTCTAAAATTGGATTTTAAAAGGGAGATCAGATTAGGTTTTAAAGGACCACGCCTCTCTCTTTTTCTGCTCTGGAATTTTTTTCTCTAGAGTTTTTGTGATGGCCATGAGCGGCTAGAACTTTTGTAATGGTCGAAGGAAACGGAAATTCAGAATCAAATAAACTGTGAGATCTTTCTGTTTTTAGTGTTAAATTCATGTTTGAGTATTGAATGTTTTTCTATGGATATTTTCATGATTGATGCATTTAATTATGGGGCCTACGGTGTATTATTTGTTGAAATCTACTGCTAAGTTTGATATCAAATCCGTAATGTTGATCCCTCCAACTTGTGAAGCAATTAGGGGTAGTAATTTGCTACGTCAGGAATTAGTAACCTTACGAAGAACATTCAACTTAATAATACAACCGCTGTGTTTGTGTTGTTTAGCTTCATCGATCTTCTAATCTTAAGGCTGCCACTAGATTAAATCTTGAGTGCTTGTCTAGGGTTGTTTAGGGGTAAGACTAATTAGGATCGGTTGTTTCCTGTTAATTACAATTAAGGAGAGATAGGAAATTAGTTCCAACGGTGAATATTCAATGTGTGAATTGATTATCTTTCCATCAATGATCAATTGTAAGATCCGATGGGGGATGTTGACAGAGACCAAGTTCGTCATTTTGATTGAATTCGAATTAAATTGTTTTTGTTTTTGTCAGATTGTTTTTTGTTTTACACAAACCCCCCAGCCTTTTTCACATCAAAGAAAATTCGGCTAGACACTCTTCGTGGGATCGACCCTTGTTACCCTATTTACAGTTCAGTAGTTAGGTTCGGAAGGTTTTAATTCTAGGTGCCTACGACAGCACGTCAGTAACCAACCATTGACAGGTTGCGGGTGCAGTGAATTTGAATCTATCGGGTGGCCATGATGTCTTGCTATGGGCCAATCTTAGTCTATGTATAGTGAGATGATTAATTGGTGTTAATCGCGATACTACACACTGCCGATATGATGAGGAGACTATGGGTCACACACTTAGAAGATAATTTAAGAATCAATTTGTGAGAAGGGTATTTTTGTCTTTTAGGACGAAAAGGTATTTTGGTAATCTCACAGTGCAATTAAATTTCCTGAGGTTGTTGCCTACATTTATTTTTAATATTAAAATTAAATTAGTGAGATTATATTTAAATATATATCTCTGTATATATTTAAATGAATTATTATTATTAATTAAATGTTAATATATTATTATATATTAATTGATTTTAATTGTAATAATAATTAATTAATTAAAATACCATAAATGGTGTGTTTGGTCGCAAGGGTAAACTAGGGTTGGAGCCCATGGCTATTCCTAAGTGGGATAGGGTTTTAATTGTTGCACTATATAAGTGCAACTTAAAATTTAAACAAGAGAGAATTATTCATTCAATTAAAACCCTAGCCACCCTATCTCTCTCTCTCTCTCTCTCTCTCTCTCTCTCTCTCTCTCAAGAAGAAAACTTTTCTTGTTTTTCTTTCTTGATTCTTGAAGCCCTTGATTGTTCTAGCAAAATAATCAAGGGTTTTGCGGATTATCTTCATGGGGACTTCTGTGAGTGCGATCCCACTTTGGATCGATTGGAGAAAAATCACGTGAACAGTAGATGGTGAACAGCAACCGTGAACAGCAACTGTGAACAATGTTCCTGTCTGAAATAAGAGATATTCGAAGGAGCCTCCAAATGTACGTAAGTATTCTAATCCTTGAATGGGTTTACCTTATACAGATTTTTGTTTATAAACATGTAAATGGTATAATCCATACTCGGATCTAGGCAAAGAAAGGTAATTGATTTATCGATTGAATTTTTATTTTTTCGATGCGTATGGTAGATCAATTACTTACAGTGGTATCAAAGCCTTGGGTATTAGATTATATTGTTTAATTGATGTTTGATAACATGTATATTTATTTGATAACATGTTATTGCATGATTTAAAGTGTTTTGTTTTTTTTAAATCTGGAAAAATTATGTATGTTGAATGTCTTAATTAATCAATTGATTAAATAATGTGTTGATTGAATGTGTATTGGTTGGTTGGTGTCTTGGTCAAATGTTTAAGCATTTGATTTGATTTGGATCCGTGTCATTATGTGAAAAATTGCAAAAGACGTTACTGTGCCTGATTCACTATTTTGCGGCGTTAGCCGTGGTGAAATTCTAGAAAAGTAGATCTAGCCGCAGTGAAATAAAACTTCGCTGCAGCATAAAACTCTCTGGAATGATTTATGTTTTCAGGAAGTTCACGGTCGCCGCGGCAAAATAAAACTTTGCCGCAGTAACCATGTGTGCATGAACTTCGTCGAGGCAAGAAATCTACTATTCCGTTTTTCGCACAAGGCCTAAATTACAATTTTTTGAACCTTTAAAGCCAATATTCATTCGGCACATTTAAGATGGTAACTTGATAATTTAACCCACCCAATTCAAAAATTGATTGTTTTTGAATGTATGCAATGTTCTTGTTTGATAATTGCATCGTGCCCGGTACATGAGCCTTAGACCTATTGTTTATTGTTTATTGGGTTTGTTTGTAATTTTTATAAACAAATAGGACCTGCGTATCCTGCCTCTCTCTCTCCTAAATCTCCATGTATTTCTTCTCCTCATCTCACTCCCCTCGTATGTAATGCGAGGTTTCTATTTTATTGATGTAAATTAGAATAGGATTTTTATTATAAAATTATTTGTAATGATCGTGAAGAAGAAACAAAGGAGCTAGGAAGAGGAATGACTTGAAGACCCAAGATTAACTTTTAAACCCTAGGTTGACCTACCGATTCCTCTAGGCTCGAGGAGATCTGTTTTAGTGGGCCATGTACCGGCACGTTTAATTTTTTATTTAGAATGCATGCTAAGGTTGAATGTTCAATACCATGCCAAACAATGTCATTCTAACAAAGATAATAATCTAGTGAGACATTAAATTATAAGATATATTAAGTCACGTATGCCTTCCATCACCATAGTTTTTATCAAACCACTGTTCGTCGGAACCTTGTTCACCACAGCAAAGGTTACACTTCTACCAGTGGGAGGTTAAAATTCATTAGAGTTTTCCTTAATGATGATGGGTCGACTTAAAATGATAGTTTTGCTTGTTTGCCATAGCGAAGGTTGATAAACACGTCATAGGCATAGTAGAGAAGTACACATGTTGAGTGTATATGGCGACATGCAGTGTCCACTCTACTGATATTGGGAATCACACTTGAGGACAATGGCTAGGCCGTTGAATTGTGTGATTGGCTTGTTGGCTTACTTCACCTTTGAGGTTGGTAGTCGGAGCTATCAACTGGTGTGGATTAAGTTTGTTGGCTTACCTAATCAACCCATTTTGGCTTGTTCGCCACAGCAAAGGTTTGAAATGAGCCAAATGGCATCTCAGTCACTAGGAAAGTCAATGGGCTTTCTCGAGTTAATAGTGAGGGTTATTGGCTTGAGGAAAATAGTGGGAGTGTTTTTCAAAAAAAGACCATATTAAGAAATAATTAACATTATATTGACTTTACTTTTCTAAATTGTAGATTCACTTAAAAATAAGCATTATGAACTTGCGACTGATAATCGAGAAAGAAAACAGGTTGGATGGATCTAATTTCTCGGACTGGTATCATAATCTTCGGATTATACTTAAGTCCAAAAATAAATTGTGTATCCTTGATAAGCCATACATGGCTAAGCCTAATCGTGATGCCACTCAGCAAGTAAAGGATACTTATCAAAAGTTCCTTGATGATGCTGATGGCGTTCAATGCTTGATGTTGGCATCGATGACACCAGTGTTGCAAAAGCAGCATGAGAATATGGACGCTATTGCCATTATTCTACACCTCAAGGAGCTTTATGAAGGGAATGCTCGACATGAGAGGTACAAGGTGTCAAAAACACTATTTGGAAGTCGCCTGACCGAGGGAGCCCAAGTTGGCCCTCATGTGCTCAGAATGATCGAGCACATGGAGAGGCTTGAGACTTTGGGGTTTGAGTTGGATGTAGAATTACAAGTGGATTTAATTTTACAATCCTTGCATGACTCTTATGCACCGTTCATAATGAACTTCAATATGAACGTTATGGTGAAAACCCTGTTAGAGCTTTTGAACATGCTAAGGACTGTAGAGCAAGACTTGAAGAAGTCCAAACCTGTTTTACTGGTAGCTGCCAATAAAGGATAGGGTAAGGTCAAGGGAAAGGCCAAGGCCAATCCCAAGCCCAAGCCTAAAGGACAAGATGCTCGCAAGCCTACAGGTGGCATTGGGAAAGATAGGAAGGTAGTCTGGTTCTATTGTGGCAAGCCTGGCCACTGGAGGAAGCACTGCAAGGCTTTCCTCGCAAACAATAAGAAGTTAGATGCTTCGACTTCAGGTATGTTTATGATTGAGATTAATTTCTCTCCTTCAACTTCTTAGGTCATTAACACAAGATGTGGTACTCACATTTGTACTGATGTGTAGGGACTAAGGCAGAGTAGATTGCTCACCAATGGAGAAGTGGACCTATGAGTTGGAAATGGAGCACATGTGGCTGCATTAGCTGTAGGGACTGATTGTTTGTCTTTGCCTTTGGGCTTATTATTAGAAATCAGAGACTGTTATTTTGTACTTGCGATTTCTAGAAACATTATTTCAATATCTGCTTTGGATAATATAGGATATCATTTTGAGATTTCTAATGGATTTTTGTCCTTTAGTTTGAATAGTATTCTATTTGGAATTGCAAGGTTATATAACGGATTATATGTTCTTGATTTGAACAATAAGAATATTCTCAACATTGAAACTAAGAAAGCTAAATATAGCGAACAAAACCATACATACCTCTGGCATTATAGATTGGGTCATGTTAATCAGACCCGCATTACAAAACTTCAAAGGATGGAGTTTTGGACCATTTTGACTTCCAGTCATTTGAGGTGTGCGAGTCATGCCTTTTAGGCAAGATGACCAAGTCACCTTTCACAGGACAAAGTGAAAGGGTTGCTGAACTGTTAGGCATCATCCATAGTGATGTATGTGGTCTACTAACAATTAAAGCTAGAGGTGGATATTCCTACTTAATCACATTTACTGATGATTTCAGTAGATATGGTTATGTCTACCTCGTAAGACATAAATCTAAAGTCTTTGATAAGTTCAAAGAATTCAAGAATGAAGTACAGAATATGTTGGGCAAAAGTATTAAAGCTTTTCAGTCAGAGCGAGGAGGTGAATACTTAACCTCAGGGTTTTCTGAATACCTGAAGGAATGTGGGATAGTATCACAACTCACCCCTCTGTATACCCTAACACAGTGGAGTGTCTGAAATGAGGAATATGACCTTACTTGACATGGTTAGGTCCATGATGAGTTTTAGTGATTCACTTGCATCATTCTGGGGTTATGCCCTAGAGATTGAGACTCACATTTTGAACTGTGTGCTGTCAAAGTCTGTAGACAAGACTCCATTTGAATTATGGAATGGGCGAAAGCCTAATTTGTCTTATCTAAGGATTTGGGGTTGTGATGAGAATGCAAAATGTCATATTTACCACCCTTAATGTCTAGTCTTTTATACTTATTTATGGCCTAAATGTACTCATTATTATTCTATTTTGATTTAGGATGCAAATGGAGGCGTTAAATGCAAAACGAAACAAATTAGGTGAATTCGGATAGTTTCAGCATCGCTTCGTAATCTAGGCATAACTCTCTCATCCGAGCTTCAATTGAGATGATTCAAAATGATGTGGAATCCTAAGAACGAGATATACAACTTTCATGTTTTTCTCTTGGAGATATACTCATTGTATTAAGGTTGTAATCAGGCTTGAAGTTGACGCACCTGCACTGCTGACGTTCTGGAACATTCCGCCTTGTCATGCAAGTCAATTAGGCAGTTTATTATTGGAAGTTTTAAAGACCTATTGCACACAAGTTACAGCTGAAAACACCACTTTCTTATTTTATATTAGGACTTTATTTTATTTACAATTAATCAGATTAGGATAAATGTTATTTTAGGATATTAGAATATTTTTAGGAGATTGAGTAGAATTCAAAGACTTGAATTGGATATTCTTAAAAGGGGGAGAGAGATCAGATTAGGGACATTACACACACCTCTCCTTCTTCTCTTTTGGAATTTCTTTTTGAGTTTTGATTATGGCCATGAGAGGCTAAAACTTTTATAACTTGGTCGAAGGAAACGGAGGCCTCGGAATCAATAAAACTGTGAGATCTAATCTGTTTTTAGTGTTCAATATCTGCTTTGAGTATTGGATATTTTTTCTATGCCTATTTTCATGATTGTTTCATTTAATTACTAAGAGGCCTACTAGTTTATTATTTGTTGCAATCTATTACTTAATTAGATATCAAATCCGTAGTTGTTTGATCCCTCTAATTTGTGAGTAAATAAGAGTTAAGAATTTGCTACGTCAGGAATTGTTAAATCTTAAGGAGAACATTCGACTGAATTAAATACAACCACTTGTTTTTGTGTTGTTCATCTTCATCGATCTCTCTAGTTCTTAAGGCTTCCACTAGATTAAACCTTTAGCGCTTGTCTTAGGTTGTTTAGTAGTAAGATTAATTAGATTGCTTGTTTCCTAATTAACTACAACTAAGGAGAGATAGGGAAATAGTTCCAACGGTGAATATTCAAAGTATGAATTGATTTATTTTTGCATCGATGATCAGTTGTAAAATTCCGATGGTGGACGTTGACTTAGACCAAGGTTTGTTATTCTGATTGATAAGTTAATTTGAATTGTTTTTTTTGCCCTGAAATTGTTTCTATTTTACTCAAACTCCCCCAGCTTTGTTCACATAACATAAAACTCGGCTAGACACTCTCTGTGGGAATGATCCTTACTCACACTACAACATGTGTTTTTAGGTTTTAATCTTGGTTGCCTACGACAGCACACCAGGTTGCGAAGCTTATGTCAAGAAATTGACTTCGAACAAGCTAGGCCCAAAATCCAACAAATGTATATTTGTGGAGTATCCTAAAGAGACCAAAGGATACTATTTCTACCATCCAAAAGAGCGCAAAATTTTTGTTGCTCGTACTGGCATCTTCCTAGAAAAGGAATTTTCCAAGAAGTACTAGTAGGAGAAAAGTTGAACTCGATGAAGTTCTAGAGCTACAAGATATACTAGATGAAGGACAGGAAGATGTGCCATAAACAGTGGTTGAACATTAGGAGGAGGTTACTCCACAACTTGTGGATCAAAGTGAACCACCTTAAGTAGCACATGAGCTATGTAGATCTGGAAGAGTACACTATGAGCCTGAGAGATATGGTTATCTCGTGACTCAACATGGTGACGTACTTGTCTACCAAGACGATGAACCCAGAACCTACGAAGACGCTATATCGAATCCAGATTCTGTTAAATGGCTTGAAGCCATGAAATCTGAGATGGACTCCATGTACTAGAACCAAGTATGGTCTCTGGTGGAACCACTTGAAGGGGTAAAACCCATAGGGTGTAAATGGGTGTTCAAGAAGAAGACTAACATGGATGGCAAGGTGCACACTTATAAGGCACGACTGGTTGCCAAAGGTTTCAAACAAATTCATAGAATTGACTATGAGGAAACTTTTTTGCCGGTTGCCATGATTAAATCCATCCGAATTATACTTGCGATTGCTACATATCATGATTATGAGATTTGGCAAATGGATGTCAAAATGGCTTTCCTAAACGAAAACCTTGAAAAGGATGTGTATATGACACAACCTGATTGTTTCGTTCTTGATGGGCAAGCTGAGAAGGTATGCAAGTTGCAGAGATCCATTTATGGACTCAAGCAAGCTTCAAGGAGTTGGAACATTCGTTTTGATGAAGCTGTAAAAGAATTTAGTTTTATCAAGAATGAAGATGAGCCCTGTGTTTACAAGAAAGTGAGTGGGAGCACAGTGGCATTCTTAGTGTTGTATGTTGATGACATACTTCTGATCGGCAATGATATACCAAACTTGTAGTCAGTAAATGACAATGACACTGAAACTGTGGCCACAGTGGGATTGAGTTGTTGCTCTATCCAGTTTATAATACAGGTCATTGGTCTAGTAACTGAATACACAATATCTAGAGTAACCGAAGGTTGACACTATTTCTATGCCTCGGTCTCATCGAGATAACAGATGATGAAAGGATCGAATTGTACGGTAACCATATCATTGACAGTTAGCTACTTTGCTGAATCTGAATCTATCGGGTGGTCATGATGCCTTACTAGGGGCCAATCTTGGTCTGTGTATTAGTGAGACGATTAATTGGTGTTAATCGCAATACTATACACTACCGGTAGGATAAGGAGCCTATGGGTCACACACATAGAAGATAATTTAAGACTTAGGAAGTAAGAAGGGTGTTTTCGTCTTTTTAGGTGAAAGGGTATTTTGGTAATTTCATAGTGCAATTAAATTTGCTGAGGTCGTAGCCTTTATTTAATTTTAAAAAAAAATTAAATATGTGAGATTACATTTAAATATGTGTTCGCATATATTTAAATAAGTTATCATTATTGTTAAATGTTAATATATTAAATATATATATTAATTGATTTTAATTGAGATAATGATGAACTAATATTAAAATATTTAATTGGGAGTGTTTGGAAACAAAGGTTGCTTAGGTTGGAGCCCAAGTCTATTCCATAAGGGAATAGGCAATTAAACTTGTGCTATAAAAGAAAAGGTTTCTTTGTGAATAAGTTAGATTTTTTTAATTTATTCATTCATTGAAAAAACAAAAACCTCCAGCCCCAAAATACTCTCCCACGCCAAACTTGGTTTTTGATTGAAAATCAAATACATTTCATTTCTTCTTGTTCTTAAGACTAAAGAGGATCTAGCAAATCCCTCTTTAGTTCCTTGCAATTATCTTCGTCTGGACTACATCGGTTCGATCCTACACTTGGGTCGATAGCAAAATACGTTCAGAGATAAAGTTGGAGGAGCCTCCAAACATGCGTATGATTTCTTAAACTCTAAAATAATTTTCTGCAGATTCTTATTTTGATATAAACTGTAAATTTGTGCCCTGATCTTGGTTCTATGGAACGATCCGTGTTGTTATTAATTTTTGTTTTCCGCTGCCTCAATGGATCATTTCCTAACAGTATGTCGATGACATACTTCTGATCGAAAATGATATACCGAACTTGTAGTCAATAAAGACTTGGTTATTGAAGTGCTCCTCCATGAAAGACTTAGGAGAAGCAGCCTATATCCTCAGAATAAAGATCTACCGAGATAGATCACGTAGGTTGCTTGGCCTATGTCAGAGTACATACATTGACAAGGTATTAAAGAAGTTAAGTATGGAAGAATCTAAGAAGAGATTGCTTCCAATGTCACATGGTGTCTCTCTCTCGAAGGATATGTGTCCTAAAACACATGATGATAGAGATAGAATAAAGAGGATCCCATATGCGTCAGCAATTGGATCCATCATGTATGTCATGTTATGTACTTGGATTGATGTCTCATGTGCGTTAAGCACTTGTAGTAGATATCAATCGGATCTAGGTAAGCATCACTGGATAGTTGTCAAGAACATCCTTAAGTACCTGAAGAGGACTAAAGACATGTTCTTAGTTTATGGAGGGGAAGATTAGCTCACTTTAAGAGGATACAATGATACTAGTTTCCAAATGGATAAAGATGATTATCGATCACAATCAGGGTTTGTATTTTGTCTCATTGGGGGTGCAGTGAGCTGGAAGAGCTCCAAGCAAAGCACTATAGTGGACTATACAATGGAGGCTGAGTTTATTGCATTATCCGATGCGGCCAAGGAGGTAGTCTAGATTAAAAAGTTCATCATCGAACTTGGTATGGTTTCCATGATTGTTGATCCGATAGATGTCTATTGTGACAATAATGGAGCAATTGTTCAAGCAAAGGAACCACGGTCTCACCAGAAGTCCAGACACATACTCGGACGTTTTCATCTCATCAGAGAAATGGTTGAGAGGAAAGATGTACAAATCAGTAAAGTGCATACTGATGATAATCTTGCCAATCTACTAATGAAGCCTCTATTGCAGTAGAAGTATGAAAAACACTTAAGGTCATTCGGTATTAAATACATGAATGATTGGCTATAGTGCAAGTGGGAGATTGTTAGAATAGGTGCCCTAGAGCCAATCAATTATTGTCATAATGACTTTGTAATAAATGTTTATTTATCAATAAAAGGCATATTCTTCTATATCGTGTATGTAATGATATATTCCCTTAGGATGGTAGAACCGTAATGAGGGTATCAAGTGTTTCAAATCTTGATAGTGAGAACCCTATGATCACATATGGTGGCCATTCTAGAAACGTCCGGAGCCCTAGTATTATTCTGACCAAGGACACAGATAATACGGTAAGATTATCGTAGTGTTAAGCGACCCTATCAAAAGGCAGTGACTAATCTCACTTGTCAAGGTTATTTGCCAACAACCTGGTACAACGCATGGGTGCTTGCTAGAGGCAAGTTCACTAGACAGACCCCCCAGAGGATTCCATATGGATGGTAACCCTAGTGTCTATGGAATAAATCCTCTAACGGATGGTGGTGCATGTGGTCCTTAGACTTGAGATCACCTGAGCGCCTTATGTACCAATTGGTGTAACTTGACAATACCCAATGTAGTTCTATTAAGAGCTATCAATACGGTAGTGATTGGCTACATTGAGAAGTACATCGAGACAATGGTGGATCGACAAAGGATTCATCACTCCTGGGTACGGGAGAAGTTATCTCACTGGGTAATTCAGTAAATGGCAATGACACTAAATATGTGGGCCATAGTGGGATTGAGTTGATGCTCAATCCAATTTAATATTCCTGTCATTGGTCCATTGACTGAATACAAACATGTCAAGGATATATGAGGTTGACACTATTTCTGTACCTAAGTCTTGATGAGATAACAGTTGATGAAAGATTTGAGTGCACAGTAACCATATCGTTGACAGGCTGCGGTTTCACTGAATCCGAATCTATCGGGTGGCTATGATGCCTTGCTAGGGGCCAATCTTGGTCTGTGTGTAGTGAAACGATCAATTGGTGTTAATCGTGATACTATGCACTGCCGATATGATGAGGAGCCTACGGGTCACACACTTAGAAGATAATTTAAGAATCAATTTGTGAGAAGGGTATTTTCGTCTTTCAAGACGAAAGGGTATTTTGGTAATCTCACAGTGCAATTAAATTTGCTGAGGTTGTTGCTTGTATTTAATTTTAATATTAAAATTAAATTAGTGAGATTATATTTAAATATATCTATGTATATATTTAGATAAATTATTATTATTAATTGAATGTTAATATATTATTATATATTAATTGATTTTAATTATAATAATAATCAATTAATTAAAATACCATAAAGGTTGTGTTTGGTTGCAAGGGTGAACTAGGGTTGGAGCCCATGTTGAATAGGGTTTTAATTGTTGCACTATATAAGTGCAACTTAAAATTAAAACAATGTGGAATTATTCATTCAATTAAAACCCTAGCCAACCTATCTCTCTCTCTCTCTCTCAAGAAGAAAACTTTTCTTGTTCTTTTTTCTTGATTCTTGAAACCCTTGATTACTCTAGCAAAATAATCAAGGGTTCTGCGGATTATCTTCGTGTGGACTTCCATAAGTGCGATCCTACTTTGGATTGATTTGGTGAAAAATCATGTGAACAGTAGACGGTGAACAGTACCCATGAACAGTATTCCTGTCTGAAGTCAGAGATATTTGGAGGACCCTCCAAATGTACGTAAGTATTCTAATCCTTGAATGGATTTACTTTATACATATTTTGTTTATAAACATGTAAACGGTATAATCTATACTCGGATCTAGGCAAAGAAAGGTAATTGATTTATCAATTGAATTATTTGTTTTTCCGCTGTGTATGGTAGATCAATTACTTACAAGCTCATCAAGAAGAGCCCATGATAGGCGATAAGATCGCCTAGTAGATAAACGGAGGGGCCAAGACTGCAATAATAGGGACTGGAACAGATTCCATAAGAGGCAGAAAATAGAAAATTGTGGGGAAAGGCAACCTTTTCCACAATATGCAGAATACACCCCCCTCACTCAAGACATAGCTCACATATATGAAATGTCCCATGAGGCTAAGAGGCTGCCCACACCAGAAAGGATGAAGGGGGCACTAGGCAGAAGAGATCATCAAAAATACTATCGGTACCACTAGGACATCGGGCACAACACCAATGAGTGTCGAGCTATAAAAGATGCCATCAAAGATCTAATATGGAGGGGCCATTTGAAAGAATTTATTAACAAGGCGCTAGCTTGCGAAAATACAGGTGAGCAAAATGTAAGTTGCTGGTGGGGTTTACAGAGCAGAAAACAAAAATAAAATCCCAGATAACAACATGGAACCCAAGAACCTTATATCTAATTTATGTTATTTACATACTAAATAATATTGAATATAAAATTTCCAGATTTCATACCACGTTTAGAGGCTCCTTCAATCGATATGAATCGCTCCACTCTAAGATAAGAGTGAACTCTCGATATCCATACGAAGACAGGATGTCAATAACCAAGCGTTTCGATGTGCTAGCCAAACCCACAAGGATCAAGGATGGGAATGCAACTAAATTTTTCTTTGAGAAATTCTCTTCTCCACTTAGAGAGAAAACATGAGAGAGAGTGAGGTGAGTGGCTAGGATTTTAACTAATCTGTTCTCCTCATTTATCTTAATTTTAAGTTGCCTTTTATATGCAACAAAAATTAAAACCCTAATCTAGTTAGGAATAAATTTATTCCATGACTAGAATAGTACATCCCCATTACCAAATAAGGTAATAATCCACATGGCATCTTATTCAAATTCAAATATGAATTTCATAGTCATATATTATCTTTATTAATATCATCAAATATTAATATTAAATAATATATATAATATTTAAATATATGAATATATTTAAATAAATAATCTCAAGAATTTTAATTTCAATATGAAATTAAATATAGGCAACGACCTCAACAAATTTAATTGCATTGTGAGATTACCAAAATATCCTTTCATCTCAAAAGACGAAAAATATCCTTTCCAACATAAATGACAAAAATACCCTTTCATCACAAATGATGAAAGTACCCTTTCTCACTAATTCATCCTTAACCTATCTCCTATGTGTGTGACCTAAAGGCTCCTCATCATATTGGTAGTGAGTAGTCTCGCGATTGACACCAATCAATCATCTCACTAAACATAAATAGAGATTGGCCTCTAGCAAGGCATCATGGCCACCCGACAGATTTGGATTCAGCGAAACAGCATGCCTATCAACGATATGGTTACTGTGCAATCAAATCCTTTCATCATACATTATCTCATCAAGGTCGATGTACAAAAGTAGTGTCAACTTCGGATATCCTTAATCTCTCGATATTATGTTATTAGACCAACGACCGAAAAAGATTGGATTGAGCTACAACTTAATCCCATTGTGGCCACAGATTCAATGTCGTTGCCATTTATCGAATTACTCAATGAGATAATTTCTCCCGTAGCTAGGAGTGATGAGTCTTTTGTCAATCCACCATAGTCTTGATTAACTCCTTGATGTAGCCAATCACTACCATATTGATAGCTCTAAATAGAACTACGTTAGGCTAGTGTCAAACTACACGAATCGGTGCACAAGGCGCTCTGGTGATCTCAAGTCTAAGGATCACATGCACCGCGATTCATTAGAGGATTTATTCCATAGACACTGGGGTTACCATCCATATGAAATCCTTTGGTGGGTCTTGATAATCATATTTTACACTATGATTTTTCATTGAATTTTGATAGGATTTAGGATACTTTTCATTGAATTTGGGCCATAATTGCTACCTAATTCTATTAATTTGTCTTTGCAGGCCTAAACGATGATTTTGAGCATAAATGACAGTTTTGAGCGTAAATTGTGTAACTTGAGGTTGGAAACTCAGAATGACCTGAATTAAGAAGCTTTGGAAAGCTAAGAAGAAGAGCTACAACTTTCATGTTTTGGGTTTTTCTAATTCTAACTGGACAATGGTGAAAACTTGGCTTGAAGTCGTGAAAAGTACGCTGGGAACTAAAGAAAAACATCTTTAGACGTGCTTCAGTATTTTTGCATAACTTGAGCTGTAGACCTCTGATTGTGATGATTACTGAATTAAAAGAAAGATAATTTAAAGGGCTACAATTCATATCTTTAACACTTTTCCAGATTCAGACTCTATCATGCTCATATTTGGCCTGAAAGTCTTCGCCGCGGCGAAGACAAATATTCACCGCGGCGAAACCTGCGTCAGATTTAAAAATAAAATGACGCATTTTGGCTTGCTAGGGCTTGATCCTTAAGTGAGAGAGGTATAAATTAGAGCAAAAGGAAGAGTAATGGGTCTTGGTTCATCATTTGGGAGGCAGCTCATGGAAGGAGAAGATTATTGAAGATTTGGGCTTCAAATTAGAGAAGATTTCTCCATCTTTTGCTTGTTTTTCAATGATGAATCTTGATTCAGTTGGTTTTTGCTATTTTATTTCGTTTTTGTGTATGAACTGAGTTGTTTAGCTAGGGTTTGATGTAACCTTGATATAATGATTCAAATTTATATGAATTGATTTACTTTGAGTTTTAATTTCATGATTGAGTGTTTATCTCTTTGCTTAATGACTTTTGGATGTTTGATCACCATTCAATTGTGTGTTGCTCATAATGAGACTGAGAAGTGATTTGTGATTATGCCTCTTGGGATAAATACCGTAGATTAGCAAATGCTAGAGATAGGTTTAGTGATCTATGAAATCTAGATAGAATTCCATAAAGCTTAAAAGACTTTGAACTATTAATCTTCAATTTGTTGGGTGCGGAAGCTTAATAGGGATAAGTAGGGAAATGTAGCCTGAGAAGGTATGTTTCACAACTCAGGGAATTCGATTTTCAATCAAGGAATTAGAACTTGGGTAATAGATTCTATGATTTGGGTTAGCGTATCTAGGTGAAATCAACACCCTAGCATTTTTTTTTAGCATTGTTTAATTAGTTAAGTTGTTGGGTTTTGCTTTAATTTCATTATCATTCATTTATATTTTTGTTAATTTGTATTTAGTTGTTAATTTTCCATCAATCCAATTTATTGTTGCTTTAATTAGGGCTTAAACTAGGGAAATCGGTACTTAGTAACACTATCCTCGTGGGAACGATACTCACTCATCACTCTATTACTTGTGCGACTAGTATATTTGCTACATTTTGCATGTTGTAGGAAACACGCATCAGGTCTATCTAGTGAACTTGCCTTCAGCAAGCACCATGTGTTGTCTCAGGTTGTTGGCAAACAACCTTGACAAGTGAGATCAGTCATTGCCTTTCAACAGAGCCATTCAACACTATGATGGCCTTACCATATTATCTGTGTCCTTGGTCAAAATAATACTGGGAGCTATGGATATTTCTAGAATGGCCACGATATATGATCATAGGGTTCTCACTATCAAGATTTGAAACACTTGATACCCTCGTCACGATTCTACCATCCTAAAGACATATATCAATACATACAATTATGATTTACCCGATATAGTAGAAATTACCTTTTATTGATTAATAAACATTATTACAAAGAGTTAATTCTACAATAATTGATTGGCTCTAAGGCACTTACTTTAACAATCTCCCACTTGCGCTATAGCCAATCATTCATGTATTTAACATCAAATGACCCTAAGTGCCCATCATGCTTCTACTGCAATAGAAACTTTGACAATGGGTTAGTAGGTATGTAATAACTCTCTCTAGCTAGTATACTTTGGAAGATAAGATATGAAATTACTAAATATGATATAGAAAACATATAAGCATATAAGTATAAGATAATGGGCACAAAAATTTACTTTATTTTCATAAAGAAATCCTCTACATTAGGTAAAAAGTTATATACATAAGCTCAAACTTGTTTTGATCACACCCAATATTGGTTAAACTGGTCAGTCCTCCATTTAATTAAACATTCAATCCTAATAATAGGCCACCTTGTTCACTTTTAATGATAAAGAAGTTTTACAAGTTGAAGAACATAGGTTATTTCCTTTTTGTTATTATTATTATTATTATTATTATTAGACCAACTTACATGCATTTCAACTAATTCTTCGAAACCGTAGAATTACTGGTTGGGTAAGAATTTCAGTGGCTACCCTTATTAGCAATCAATGAGGGACTTAAAATCAAGACATTTTAAATAATACATCCAAAAGCCCCTATCGAACCATTTCGTCACCCAAGAGTTAGTTAGGTTATTTCTTTTTCCTTTATTTTAATAATGAAGTTAAAAAAAAAAAAAAAACACTTAAATTTGCTTGTATTTTGATGTAGCATATCTGAAACCATGAGAAGAAGTAAAAGACCTTGGCAATAAAGAAGAAACTTCCCGTCGAAAGATCATCTAGGCGTTAGAACTTATGAACAAAGAGGGGGAGTAGTTGTTGATGTCTTGAATGGGGAGATTGTGTTAGAGTAGGTGCCCTAGAGCCAATCAATTATTGTAAAATTGACTCTGTAATAAATGTATATTTATCAATACAAGGCATATTCTACTCTATCATGTAAATCATATTATATGTATTGATATATGTCCTTAGCATGGTAGAATCATGATGAAGCTTATAATAGTCATGTGATCCTTAGACTTGAGATCACCGGAGCATCTTGTGCACCAATTTTTGTAGGTTGACACTAGCCCAATGTAGTTCTATTTAGAGATATCAATACGGTAATGATTGGCTACATTGAGAAGTGTATCGAGACTATGGTGGAGACGGGGATTAGTGCCCCAACTCTTCAGCTGTGACAGGAAGCAATCCACTAAAACCTCAGAAATTGTCTGTCTTGTTGTCATCATTCTTCGATTCCCTTGGATTCTGATGTCCTTTGTTTTTGCCAACAAATCAAAATCAAAATCAAAATTTGGTCTCGTATACATATATAACATTATTTGCTCATATATATGTTGTGGTCATAGCATATTATTGAACTGAAAAGTTATTATATGTGTGATTCAGGCATAAAATGCTTGGATTTACAACTCATTCTCAATTGTCAATGTCTTTATTTGGTACTTTTGTTAGGCAAAAAATAGAAAATGGTGGCTTTGGTCAAAAGATGTTTTTGCGGAAGTGAGGGCTCTTGGGAGAACTGGATTGTGAGGCAAGAGGGAATATCTCAACAAAACACGTGAATTTTTAAGATCATTGTGGCCACACACCCTTTCTCTTTTTTCCAATCACAATGGGACTTTAGATCAAGACCCCACATCCATTATACCTGTAATTTTCTTTCTTTCATATTACCCTTTCAAATATTTTAATCAAGAATAAAAAATTAATCCAGATAATATTGTTTCACTTTCTGAATTGAGCATTGAATTCTAGGATATTGTTTCAAAGTTAAACGATTTTTTTAGGGTTTAGGGTTTAGGGTTTCTTCAGTCTTTGAGGAAACGGCACCGGTGGAGTGTGATGTGCCAACTCTGGTGGTATCTCGGGAAATGGCAATTTCTCTTTCCTTCTCTTTTGCCTCTCTTCCCGTTTCTATTCCTCTTCCTTAGAACTGCTTGGTTTCTCTTCAGCAACTATCTCTTCATCTACTTCCTCATCAGATTCTTCCTTTTCCCTTGGTGGCTTTTCTTCCTTTATTGATTTTTCCACCTCTTCCAAAACTGTCCCACTTCTCAAAATTATTGCATTTGCTTGTTCACGTGGGTTAGTCACTGTGTTGCTTGGTAAAGCACCCTATGGTCTCTCATTTAGCTTTTCAGCCAATTGCCCCATCTGTACCTCAAGATTCCGAATAGACGCCCATTGATTTCTAAAATTCGTCCTGGTCTCATTTGGAACCCTAAAGAATGGTACAGTCATGCCATTCTTTCCCGCTTCTCGATGTTCCCTCCGACTGCTTCTCACCAACTACCTGCAAAAATAGTGAAATTAACAGAGTGAGCACTAATTGCTCAGTAAGTAAATCCGCTATACCATTCTTCTTCCTCCGCTACTCGTATTCTGAATTTATTTCCTTACATCAAACTTCTTTATTCTTCTCTGTTCTTTCTACAATTCTTACTTCTCACTTACTAACATGTAAGCACAAACAAGAAAACTAATTCTGAACAATAGTAGTGGCATAGTGCAGATGCACAAATGCATAAGAGATGCATTTTCTTTTCTGTTTTTTCTGATTTCTTATTCTGTTTTTCTCTCTATTTTTCTATGTTTCTTTCTTTCTTTCTGTCTTTCTGTTTGTTCTTTCTTTTCTTTCTATTCTTTCTATTCTTTCTTTCTTTCTTCTTTTCTATTCTTCTTTCTTTTCTTTTTCTATTCTTGTTTGCCGATCTGACTCGGTTGAGGCATGGATTCGGAACCCTGGCTGTGTGAGTGGGTATAGTCCTCATCTACATGCACTTCTTACGGATTGTACAACTTCTTCTTTCTTATTCTTAGGCCGCTCACTGAAGACAACGTGCATGTAGGTATGTTCTTTTGGGTACAGTCCTTATCCACATGCACTCTTACGGACTGTACAAATTCTTCTTTCTTATTCTTAGGCCACTCACTAAAGGCGGCGTGCATGCGGGTTATTCTTCTTCTTGTAACTCACGGGTTCCCCATCGCAACAACCTTCTTTTCTCTTATCTTTCTTCTAGAAATTTGTATTCAATTTCTTTTCTTTTCTTTCTCTTTGTTCTTTAGTGTGCTTATATGCATGTATGCATGTAGATGGGCTCTTTCTTGTTATTCTTTCTAAATTCAAATGTTTAAATGCAAGAATGCAATATGGCCTGTAAACATGTCATTCTCTACTTTCTCTACCATCTAGAAACTCATCTCAAGATAATATTCTATCATAATCATACATGCACTTCACTTTGAAATTTCATCAAAAAGGTTGTATGCACAAACAAGCGCTAAATTAGCTACACTTCTATCTCTTTTTCTAGCTACCAAAATTTGGAGCACAATTCTCTAAAATCAACTTCAAACCTGGCCAAGAAATTCACACTTCAAAATTCTGTTCCAAATCTTTCATAACTTCTTCAAGCCTCCACCAATTCATCTCATACTAAACACTACTTCTCATGGTGGAATTCTAACCAACACTCAACATCAATTCCATCAACAATTCTCAACATTCAAGCACATAAATATATATAAAAATTGCCCTACACAATTCTTGCTCAAATCATGACTAGGGTTAGATTTACTTACCTTGAACTTGAGAAATTCCACACTAGAATCTCTCTTTTTGGTAGACTTCCTCTTCCTCTTAAACTGTAAAGCATATAAACTATAAGATTCAACACTTTAAAAAAATGTAATCTTACATCTTGGTGCAAGAATCTTACCTTTGGATGCTTAGGAATAAAAATATATCAAAATCCTATAAATTTCCTTGAAAATTTGGTGAAGAAAATTGAGAGAATTAGGGATGAAGGTGGTGTGTGAGGGAGTAGAAAATGGTAGGGTTTCAATTCTTGAACCCTTAATATCACATAATATTACTCATACTTTCCCATTTTACCCTTGTACTTTCTATGAAATTCCATCTTTGCTCTTTAGTCAATTACAATAATACCCTCATCTCCATTGTATTCTCCATGAAATTCTACTACTTTTCACTCCCTACATTTTCAACTAATTATGAGTGAAATGACTATTTTGCCCTTGGCAAGGTTTCCAGAATTTTCTCAAAAATTCTAGCAAATTCTTTGCCCTGACGAAAATTTTTCTTCGCCTCGGCGAGACATTCCAGAGCACACATTGCCACGGCAAACTTCTTTCCTTGCCGCAGCAAAGTTTGTAATTCTAAAAGAATGATTTTCAGTGCGTAACAATGCCGCGACAGCAAAACTCCTTTCGCGTGGCGAAGTCTGCAAATTCTAATTTTTCAATCTTTCACCTTGCAACAAGTAAAACCAAAGGCATTAGAACATAAATAACATACCACAATGTGGGTGTTACAAGGTATTTTGCAAATTTACACATGCCCTTTCTGATCAATTTCTTTGATCAGATTGAACCAACTAAGTAACTGTTTGGATTACTTGTGAGACCGTGGTTCCTTAGCCACAACAATGGCTCCATTGTTGTCGTAGTAGAACTTTACTGGATCAACAATGCTTGGAACCACATAAAGTTTGGTAATGAACTTCTTGATCCAAACCGCCTATACAGTTGCATTAGATAATGTGATGTACTTAGCATCAGTTTTTGAATCCGTTGCTATAATGCTTTCTTTCTAGCTAGTATACTCGTAACATAATTAATAAAACTCATTAACAATATATATAAGAAAATACACATATATACAAGTAACAAAGTATGGGCCCATATTTAATTTTTCTTTATATACAAATATTTACAAAATATACTCAAAATAGCAACGTGACAGTGTAGCCCAACCTGTCCACTGCGAGATGTTCCATGCGACCGCAACTCACCTATTACCTGCAAAAACATTAAAAACAACGGAGTGAGCACTAATTGCTTAGTAAGTAAACCCGCTATGCTACCCTTCTCTCTCTGTTGCTTAAAATTTCGAATTTTCTTTCCTTACATCACATTTCCCGATTATTCTCTATTCTTTCCCTGTTCTTCTCTCTGTTCTTTCTCTGTTCTTTCTCTGTTCTTTCTCTATTCTTTCTCTGTTTTCTAAATTTTTCACTACCCATGATAATGAGCATGGTATTATGCACATTCATGATGCAAATGCACAAATGCATAAATTATGCATTTTCTTTTCTATTTTTCTTATTCTGTTTTTCTGTTTCGTTTTCTTTATTTCTTTCTTTCTTTTCTTGTCTTTCTTTCTTTCTATCCTTTCTTTCTTTTCTATTCTTTCTTTCTATTCTTGCCGATCGGACTCGGTTGAGGCATGGATTTGGAGCCTTGGCCGTGTGAGTGAATTCTCTAATTCTAGGTACAGTCCTCATCCACATACACTTCTAACGAACTGTACAATTCTTTTTTTTTTTTTCTGAATTCTGAGGCTGCTCATTAAAGGCGGCGTGCATGTGGGACTATGTCACTCACGGGCTCCCCATCGCAACAACCTTCTCTTCTTTTTATCTTTTTACACTTCTTTACGTAAAATTTCAGATTTGAATACCTTTAATATTCTCATTTATTTCTATTTTCTCTTTGACATATTTTAGGGCTTTTTCATGCTCTTATGAATATATATGCCTGTAGATGCTTTCATGCTTATAATTCTTTCTGAATTTACATATTTAAATGCAATTATGCATTATGGAATGCAAACATGTCATTCTCTACCATTTACAAACACATCCCAAGGTAACACATAATCATACTCATACATGCACTTCTCCTTGGCATTTCATCAAACAATTCATGTGCACAAATCAACACTAATTTGGCAACACTTCTATCTCTATTTTAGGCCACCAAAAATTTGGAATAAACTCCTCCATAATTAACTCCAAATCTGCCCAAAATACACACTTCAACTCTTCCAAATCTCAACCAAACATTCATCAAGTATCACATACGCCAACCCAACTTCTCATGGTTAGGTTCTAATTATTATTCAACACCAAATCCATCAACAATTCCACATATAACACATATATATGCACAAAGAAAATTCTCTACATAACATAACTTAAATCACACTTAGGGTAGGATTTACTTACCTTTGATATGAGCAAATTCAACCCTTTAAGAATCTCCTTTGATCAAACTCTCTTCCTCTTAAATCCTATGAGCATAAACCATCAAAATCAACACTTTAAAAACTAAAATTCACTTCTTAGTGCAAGGATCTTACCTATAGAAGCTTAAGATTGAAAATCCACTCAAAAACACCCAAAACCTATGAATTTCCTTTGAAGAAGAATTGAAGAATTTGAGAGAATATGGAGGTGAAAGTGGCGTGCATATGGGTAAGAGTGGCTAGGGTTTCACTCTTCAATTTGATATAACATAAAAATTATATATTAGTTTCCCATTTTGCCCTTGCACTTTCTTTAAAATTCTATCTATGTCCCTTAGTCAATTACCATAATGCCCTCATTTTTATTGCATTCTCCATGAAATTCTATCTCTTTTCACTCCCCACAATTTCAACTAATTTTGAGTGAAAAGACCATTTTACCCTTATTGCAAGTTTAAGGCATTTTCTTCACATTTTCCTTAAAATAACCTTAGCAAAAATCAACTAAAGGAATAAGAACATAAATTAAATTACGTACCTCCATGTGGGCGTTACAGTTGCAATACTTCACTTTGAGGCCTTCCAGCTCACCACAGCTTTATTGAGACAAAATACAAACCCTGATTGCAAGCGAAAGCCATCTTTATCCATTTGGAAACTAGCATCACTATATCCTCTTATAGTGAGCTCATCTTCCCCTTCATAAACCAAGAAGATATTCTTAGTCCTTTTCAGGTACTTAAGGATGTTCTTGACAGCTATCCAATGATGCTCACCTGGATCTTACTGATATCTACTACAAGTGCTTAATGCACATGAGACATCATTTCGAGTACACCACATGGCATACACGACGGATCCAATTGTTGACGTATATGGGATCCTCTTCATTCTATCTCTCTCATCGTGTGTTTTAGGACACATATCTTTAGAGAGATAGACACCACGTGACATCGAAAGAAATCCCTTCTTGGATTCTTCCATACTGAATCTCTTTAGTACCTTATATATGTAGTACTCTGACTTAGGCCAAGCAGCCTACGTGATCTATCTTGGTAGATCTTTATTCCGAGGATGTAGGCTGCTTCTTCTGAGTCCTTCATGGAGAACCAAGTCTTTACCAACTACAAGTTCGGTATATCATTCTTGATCAGAAGTATGTCATCGATATACAACACCAAGAATGCCATTACGCTCGCACTTACTTTCTTGTAAACATAGGGCTCATATTCGTTCTTGATGGAACCAAATTCTTTTACAACTTCTTCAAAACAAATTTTCTAGTTCCTTGAAGCTTGCTTGAGTCCATAAATGGACCTCTATAACTTGCATATCTTATCAGCTTGTCCATCAAGAACAAAACCATTAGGTTGTGTCATATACAGATTATCTTCAAGGTTTCCATTCAGGAAAGCTGTTTTGACATCCATCCGCCAAATTTCATAGTCGTGATATGCAGCAATCTCAAGCATAATCTGGATGGACTTAATCATGGCAACCGGCAAAAAGGTTTCTTCATAGTCAATACTATGAATTTGTTTGGAACCTTTGGCAACCAATCATGCCTTATACGCACCTTGCCATCTATGTCAGTCTTCTTCTTAAAGACCCGTTTACACCCTATGGGTTTTACCCCTTCAGGTGGATCCACCAGAGACCATACCTAGTTTTGGTACATGGAGTCCATCTCAGATTTCATGGCTTCAAGCAATTTAACAAAATCTGGATTCGATATAGCGTCTTCATAGGTTTTGGGTTCATTGTCTTGGTAGACTAATACGTCACCATTTTGAGGCACGAGAAAACCATATCTCTTGGGCTCATGACGTACTCTTCCAGACCTACGTAGCTATCGTTATACTTAAGGTGGTTCACTTTGATCCACAGATTATAGAGTAACCTCATCACGATGTTCAACCACTTCTTGTGCCACATCTTCCCCTCCTTCATCCAATGAATCTTGTGGTTCTAGAACTTCATCGAGTTCTACTTTTCTCCTACTAGTATTTCTTAAGAAAAACTCCTATTCTAAGAAGACACCAGTACGAGTGACAAAAAATTTGTGCTCTTCTGGGTGGTAGAAATAATGTCCTTTGGTCTCTTTAGGATACCCTACAAATGTACATTTGTAAGATTTCAGGCCTAGATTGTTTGAAGGCAATTCTTGACATGAGCTTTACAACCCCAAATCCTTAGATAAGACAAGTTGGGTTTTCACCCACTCCATTGCTCATATGGAGTTTTATCTACAAACCTTGATGGCACACGATTGAGTACGTGAGTCGCAGTCTCTAAGGCATAACCCTAGAATGATGTGGGAAAATCATGTAACACCCACATCAAGGTACGTAATTTTATTTATGCCCTAATACCCTTAGTTGGATTTCTTTGAAGTTACCTTAGACAAATGTGGAGGAAATTCCTTAAAACTTCATAAGGGGTAAAATGGTCTTTTCACTCAAGATTAGATGAAAAAGTGGGAAGTCAAAGGAAGCAAAATAATGTGAAGAAGATAATAAAAATAAGGGTATTATGGTAATTGACTAAAGGATATGGATGGAATTTCATAGAAAATGCAAGGGCAAAATGGGAATACATGCATATAATATTAGATATAAGGTTTTATTGAAGAAACCCTAGCCTTTTATGCAGCCCTTGTTCACACCACCTTCACCCTATTTTTCTCAATTTTCTTCACTAAATTTCAAAGGGAAATCATATGATTTGGCATATTCAATTCTAAAGCATCCAAAGGTAAGATTCTAGCACAAGGAGTGTGATTAAACTTTAAAGTTTTAAATTCTTATGGTTTTTATATGATCTAGGTCCAAGAGGAAGAGACTTTTAGCAAAAGGAAGTTATATCACACATTTAAGGTAAGTAAACCTAATTTTTTCGTTCATTTGACCAAGACTTGTGTTGAATGAATTTTTGCATGTTTGTATATGATGGTATGAGAGAATTATTGGCTGTTTTTTATGTTTAATGATGCATAATTTCCAGCCATGGGAAGTAGTGTATGAGTATGTGATGATTTGGTGAAGTTATGGAAGAATTAGTGTTGAAATTTTTTAAGTGTTAAGAATTGTTGAAAATGGCCAGGTTTGATGCTATAATTAGTGAGTTTTTGCTCAAATTTTGGTGGATTTAGAGAGATGTGGAAGTGTAGCCAACTTAGTAGTTGTATGTGCATATGAGTTGTTTGATGAAAATCCAAAGACAAAATGCATGCATGAGTTGGCTAAACCTGAATGAAGAAAGGGTTAGCAAAAGGCAAGAATTGAAGTAGGAAGATTATGCTTGGGCTTAACCAAAGTGTAAACGTTAGTATTCAAGAGTGCATATTGTTATATTCAAGAGTGCATATTGTTATGCCAAAATTTAATATATCACTTGGTCATGTTAGTTCCATGAGAGAAATGGCCCTTAGTGCTTGGTTCTAGTTACTTGAACCTTTACTACTTCTTGAAATACACATGGAAGTATTAGAGAAGAATTGCAAGTTAAAGTGTTACTTTGATATGGCAATTGTGATAGTAGAGAATGGTAGAATATGTCATGACATACTATTATGCCATAATGGATTTTCAAGTTTGTATATGTGAACTTGGGAAGCATATTAAAGAATGGGCTTGATCATGCATATATTGTGCACATGATTATATATATAGCCTTGATTTAGTAAATGAGAATACGTTAGCAAAGAATCAGAAAGAAAGAAAAGAAAATGGCTTGCAGTTTTCTTTTAAGCTAACATGCAAGTATGTATATTTTCTCATTTTACTAAGGAATGTAAGTGTAGAATTTCCATAGCTTGGAAATTCATGTTGAAATGTGTATAGTATCTCTTTCTCTTCTCTTTCTACAGCATGCTATGTTATAAGGTAGTTGCGATGGGGAACCCGTGAATGACAGAGATGCCCACATGCACGCTACCATCAATGAGCAACATCAGTAGAGAGATACATTATTTGTACAGTTCATCAGTAGTGCGTGTGGATGAGGGCTATACCCAGCAGAGGATACCTACATGCATCCCACCATTAGTAAGTAGCCATAGTAGAGAGATACAACATTTGTACAGTCCATCAGCAGTGCATGTAGATGAGGACTGTACCCATTCACATGGCTAGGGTTCCCAATCCATGCATCAACCTAGTCCGATCGACAAACCAGAATAGAAGAAAGAAAAGAAAGAGAAACATAGAAGAAAAGAAAGAGATACAAAACAAGAGACAGAAACAGAAAAGAAAAGAAAGTTCTTTCCTCAGGAAAGTTTATTATTCTGCATATGTATTATGCTACTTACATGATTCAGTATTTCTTATGTGCTCGAAAATGTACAATTTTATTCATTGTCTTTGCGCGTTGATAAGTAGCAAATCAGAGTATCAGAAAAGAATGCAGAATATCAGAAAAGAATAAAGAATATTATCAAAGATTAAAGTGAGAAAAGGAAAATCAGAACATGAGTAATGGAGGAAAAACAGTAGTGCAGTTTGGTTTACTTACTGAGCAATTAGTGCTCACTCCATTAATCTTTTGTTTTGCAGGTACTTGATGATTTACGATCGGGTGGGACGTCAAGAAGCGGAGGAGTTTGGCGGCACTGTCCAAGACTACCTTGTACTATCAGTTATTTTGTGTATATGTTTATATGAATTAAAATTAAAATTTTTGGATTTTACATTATATACCTCTATGTATATATGTTTGCAAAAGTTATTTAGTGGATTTTATCATATATTTTTTAAAGAATTACCAGCTAGATAGTATATTACAAATCACTAAAACTCATCATGGACCTAACCATTCCAAGTAAGGTCATATTCCTCCTTTCAGACACTCCATTGTGTTAGGGTGTATACGGATAAGTGAGTTTTGATACTGTCCCACACGCCTTTAGGTATGTTTAACTCAACTTGCCACACTTGGCATAGTTGTTATTTTGAGAATATCCTTATTGTCTATTTTAAGAACATATTATTATGAAACAATTCCATAAAGAATATTATTTATACTAAAAGACAACAATCCATTAGTAAAGCAATATTCTCACTTGTCCAACATGGACACAGAAATATTATTTCTTGAAACTTAAGGAAAATCATAATAATCCACAAGTTCCAAGTAACAAGCTCGAAGGCAAAATCAAATAATAAGATCCTATAGCTAGTGCAGCATCACGTGCTCCATTTCCAACTGGTAAGTCCACCTTTCCCTCGATGAGTAATCTACTCTGTCATAGTCCCTGCACATTATTACAAATGTGAGTATTGCATCTTGTGTCAGTGACCCAAGATGTTGATGGGAGAAATTAAACTTAATCATAAACGTACCTGACGAAGAAGTGACACTCTTCTTCCTTTTTGCTAGGAAGGCCTTGCAATGTTTCCTCTAGTGGCTGGGATTCCCACAGTGAGGACAAACACCCTTCCTATCTACAATAGCTTCTTCCAACGACATATGAGCCTCTTCCTTCTCACTTGAGTTAGCTTCAACCAACGTCAATGTTTCTAATATTTTCATGCTTGACTCAGTAGCCTTCAACATATCTAAAAGCTCGGAACGGGTAGTCTTCTTATTATTCTCAATGAAGTCATAGACAAATTGAGAGTAAGAATCTGGAAAAGACTGTAATATTAGGTCTATTGCTAAACCCTCATTAAGTCTACATCCTAAAATCTCGAGCTTGTTCATATACTCGATCCACTTAAGTATATGATTGCCAATTTTGGTATCGTTTTCCATCTTGCATCTGAATAATGACTGAGACAACATATGTTTCTCATTTCTCTGGAGATAATAAAGAATAGAAGCTAAGTCCATATTCTGGCACTATTGTTGTAGTAATGGTGTCACTGATGCAAGCACAATGTATCTTGTCATTTCTGCTTTTGCATCATGTGTATGATTCACATATACATACCCTGTCTGATGGATAGAACTATATGCAAGCTTTGGTGGCAAAGTCTGCTCAATGGTGTAAAATCTATCGCTTGACTGAAGTATATTATATATACTTCTATACCAATCATGTAATGCCCACATTGAGGTATGTAGCTTTACAAATGCCCTAATACCCTTAGTTGAATTTTGTTAAAGTTATCTTGAACAAATGTGAAGAAAATGTTCATTAGGGGTAAAATGGTCTTTTTCATTCATAATTAGTTGAAAATGTAGGGAGTGAAAAGAGATAGAATTTCATGGAGAATGCAATAAAAATGAGGGCATTATGGTAATTGACTAAGGGACAGATGGAATTTTAGAAAGTGAAAGGGTAAAATGGGAAACTATAAATAATATTTTGTTATATCAAGAGTTGAAGAATGAAACCCTAACCATTTCTTCTCCTTTTTCACGCCACCTTCCTCCCCAAATTCTCTTAATTTCTTCAATTCTTTTTCAAGGGAACATAGATTTTGGGTTATTTTTAGTAGAATTTCAATCCCAAGCATCCTTAGGTAAGATCCTTGCACTAAGATATGAGTTTTAATTTTTAAAGTGTTGAATTCTTATGATTTGTGTTCATAGGATTTAAGAGAAAGACAGTTGGATCAAAGAAGACTATTAAAGTGTTGGATTGCTCACATCTAAGGTAAGTAAATCCAACCCTAGTTATGATTGGAGCAATATTGTGTAGAGAATTTCTTTTATGCATATATGTGTTTATATATGAAGAATTGTTGATGGAATGGATGTTGAATGATGGTTAGAATTTATCCATGAGAAGTAGTGTTTGTGTACTTGATGTTTGATGAGAGTTTGGATGAATTATGGAAGAATTGGAGTAGAATTTATGAAGTGTAAATCCTAGCCAGGTTTGACATTAGTGTTTGTGTACTTGATGTTTGATGAGAGTTTGGATGAATTATGGAAGAATTGCAGTAGAATTTATGGAGTGTGTATCCTGGACAGGTTTGACGTTATTCTTGGTGTGTTTTGTTCCAAATTTTGGTGGCTTAGAAGAGAGGTAGAAGTGTAGCCAAATTAGAGTTGATGTGTGCATATAAAGTGTTTGATGAAATGTCAAAGAGAAGTGCATACATGATTATGGTTACTTGATATCTTGAGATGAGTTTGTAGATGGTAGAGAATGACATGTTTACACTTCATATTGCATTATTGCATCCAAACATGTGCATTTAGAAAGAATAATAAGCATGAGCCCATCTACGTGCATACATACTCATAAGAGCATTAAAGAGCATTAAAGAATATTAAAGAACAAAGAGAAAGAAAAGAGAAATATTCTATAATTTAAATCTGAAATTTTACTTAAAGAAGTGTAAAAAGATAAAAGAAGGGAAGGTTGTTGCGATGGGGAACCCGTGAGTGACATTGCCCCGCATGCACACCGCCTTTAGTGAGCGGCCTCAGAATTTAGAAAGAAGAATTGTACAATCCGTTAGAAGGCCATGTGGATGTACCCAGAATTAGAGAATACACTCACACGGCCAGGGTTCCAAATCCATGCCTCAACCGAGTCCGATCGGTAAGAAAGAAAGAAAGAAATAATAGAAAGAAAGATAGAAAGAAAGAATAGAAAGAACGAAAGACTAGAAAAGAAAAAGAGAAAGAAAGAATTATAGAGAAAAGAAACAAAAAACAGAATAAGAAAAATAGAAAAACAGAAAAGAAAATGCACATCCTATGCATTCGTTGTTAGGAATCCATTGCGGCAGCGGAAAACAAAAACAATAATAACAAGGATCATTCCATAGAACCAAGATCAGTGTACAATTTTATAGTTTATATCAAAAGGAATCTACAGAAAATTAATCTAGAGTTTAAGAAATCATACGCACGTTTGGAGGCTCTTCCAAGTTGTCTCTGAATATATTTTGCTACCGACCCAAGTGTAAGGTCGAACCGATGTAGTCCACACGAAGACAATCACAAGGAACTAAGGAGGGATGTGCTAGATCCCTCTTTAGCCTTAAGAACAAAGAAGAAATTAAGAGAAATTGATTTTAGGCAAAAACCAAGTCTGGCGTGGGAGTGTTTTTGGGGGGGGCTGTAGCTATTCTCTTTTAATGATAATATGAAATGAATGAATCTCTCACTTTTACAAAGAAACCTTTTTCTTTTATAGTAAAATATAATTGCCTTATGCCCATATGGAATAGGCTTGGGCTCCAACCCAAATACCCCATGTTTCCAAACACTCCCAATTAGATATTTATTTTAATTCATCATTATTTCAATTAAAATCAATTAATATATATTTAATATATATATTAACATTTAACAATAATGATAATTTATTTAAATATATGCTAATACATATTTAAATGTAATTTCACTTATTTAATTATTCTAACAAATTAAATAAAAGGCTACGACCTCAGCAAATTTAATTGCATTGTGAAATTACCAAAATACCCTTTCGCCTAAAAAGACAAAAACGCCCTTCTAACTTCCTCGCTCTTAAATTATCTTCTATGTGTGTGACCCATAGGCTCCTCATCATACCGGTAGTGTATAGTATTGCGATTAACACTAATTAATCGTCTCACTAATACACGGACCAAGATTGGCCCCTAGCAAGGCATCATGGCCACCCGATAGATTCGGATTCAGCAAAGTAGCTACATATCAATGATATGGTTACCGTACAATTTGATCCTTTCATCATACGTTATCTCGACGAGATGAAGGCATAGAAGTAGTGTCAACTTTCGGTTACTCTCGATATTATGTATTCAGTTTCTGGACCAATGACCTGTATTATAAACTGGATAGAGCAACAACTCAATCCCACTGTGGCCACAATTTTAGTGTCATTGCCATTTACTGAATTGCACCATGAGATAACTTCTCCCGTACCCAGGAGTGATGAATCCCCTGTCTACCCATCATAGTCTTAATACACTCCTTGATGCAGCCAATCACTACCGTATTGACAGCTCTGAATAGAACTGCGTTAGGCTAGTGTCAAATTGCACCAATCGGTGCACAAGGTGCTCTGGTGATCTCAAGTCTAAGGATTACATGCACCACCATTCGTTAGAGGATTTGTTCCATAGACACTAGGGTTACCATCCATATGGAATCCTCTGGTGGGTTAGTCCAATGAACTTGCTGCGGTGTATTAACCTACAATAAGCACCCATGCATTGCACCAGGTTGTCACCAAACAACCTTGACAAGTGAGATCAGTCATTGCCTTTTGACAGGGTCGTTCAACACTATGGTGGCCTTACCGTATTATCTGTGCCCTACTTCAGAATAATACTGGGGCTACGGACGTTTCTAGAATGGCCACCATATGTGCTCCTAAGGTTCTCACTATCAAGATTTGAAACACTTGATACCCTCGTCACGGTTCTACCATTCTAAGGACATATATCAATACATATTGCAATAATAATGATTTACGCGATATAGAATAAAATGCCTTTTATTGATTAATGAACATCATTACAAAGAGTCAATTCTACAATAATTGACTGGCTCTAGGGCATCTACTCTAACATTTGTGCATTTGCATCATACCTTGCATGATACCATGCCCATTATCATGGTAGTGAGAAATTAGAAATTGAAAAAGAACAGAAAAAAAACAGAGAAAGAATAGAGAAAGAACAGAGAAGAATATAGAAGTGTGATGTAAGGAAAGAAATTCAGAATATAAGCAATAGAGAGAGAAGAGTAGCATAATGGATTTACTTACTGAGCAATTAGTGCTCACCCCATTGTTTTCAATGTTTTTACAGGTAGTAGGTGACTCTCGGTCACATGGAATGTCAAGCTGCGAAAGGATTTGGCAACACTGTCGAGATGTTTTGTGACTTTGTTATATTATGTAAAGATTTGTATATATAAAGAAAAATTACTTATGGGCCCATTATTTTATACTCATCTACATGTATATTTTCTTATATATATTTAATGAGTTTTACTGTTCTTTTACGAGTATACTAGCTAGAGAGAGAAAGCATTACATGTCAACGAAATTCTCACCATTCCATTTGTTTCCTAGTTCGATGATGATTTCATATTGCTTGTTTTAATGTATCTACAAGTGCAGAATAAGCAAATGTTATTATAATGTTTAATATTATTATTATTATTTAATAAGGTCTTTTATTAAATAATCGCTCCCACTATTTTTCTCAAGCCAATAGCCCTCATTATTAACTTTCTTAGTGGATTGAGATCCCATCTAGCCCATTTCAAACCTTTGCTTTAGCGAATAAGCCAAAATGGGTTGATTAGGTAGGCTAACAAACTTAATCCACATCAATTGATAGCTCTCACTACTAACCTCAAATGTGAAGTAAGCCAACAAACCAATCACACAATACAATGACCAATGCGATTGTCTTCAAGTGTGATTCTCAGTATCAATAGAGTGGACACTACATGTCGTCACGTACACACAACAAGTGTGCTTCTCTACTATGCCTATGACAAGCTTATCAACCTTCACTTTGGCGAACAAGAAAAACTCATCGCTTTAAGTCAACCTATCACCATTAAGGAAAACTCCAATGATATTCAACCTCCCACTAGTAGAAGTGTACCCTTCACTTTGGAGAACAAGACGTCAAGCTGATAAGAAATAGAATGAAACAAGCCCAAGACAGATAGAAAAGCTATGCAGATTTAAAGAGAAAAGATGTTGAGTTTGAAGTGGGTGATAAAGTGTTTCTAAAAGTTTCCCCCTATAAGCTGGTAATGCGTTTTGGCGGCAAAGGAAAATTAGCACCGAGATACATTGGCCCCTTTGAAGTATTGCAATGAGTGGGAAAGGTAACTTATAGGTTGGTGATACCAGCTAGTATGGACAGGGTGCACAATGTGTTCCATGTCTTGATGCTTCAAAAATATGTTAGTGATCCCTCCCATATACTAAAAGTAGAAGAAGTGGACTTAGAAGAGAATCTCGTTTATGAGGAGCATCTAGGACAGATATTGGACAAAAAGGTTAAAGAGCTCCGAAACAAGAGTATTCCGCTGGTGAAAGTCCTATGGAAAAATCACAAAATGGAAGAAGTTACATGGGAGGTAGAGCAAGATATGCGGAACCATTACCCTGAGTTGTTCGTTCAGAAATTTCAGACTTCGCCGAGGCAAAGAAAAAGGTTCATCGGGGTAATGAATTCTCTGGAGTTTTTCACCAAGGCAAAGGAAAAATTTTGTCGGGGCAAAGAACTCGCTAGAATTTTTGAGAAAATTCTAGAAAACTTGCTTAAGGGCGAAATGGTCATTCCACTCAGACTTACTTGAAAGTGTGGGGAGTGAAAAGTAGTAGAATTTTATGGAGAATGCAATGGAAATGAGGACATTATTGTAATTGATTAAAGGGCAAAGATGGAATTTCATAGAAAGTGTAAGGGTAAAATGGGAAAGTATAAATAATATTATGAGATATTAAGGGTTCAAGAATTGAAACCCAACCATTCTCTACTCCCTCACACGCCACCTTCATCCCCAATTCTCTCAATTTCTTCATCAAATTTCCAAGGAAATTTAGAGGATTATGGCTAGATTTTGGTAGAGTTTCAATCCTAAGCATCCAAAGGTAAGAATTCTTGCAATAAGATGTGAGATTAATTTTTAAAGTGTTGAATTCTTATAGTTTATATGCTTAGGGTTTAAGAGGAAGAGGAAATCTACCAAAGAGAGAGATTTTAGTGTGGAACTTCCCAAGTTCAAGGTAAGTAAATCCAACCCTGGCCATGATATGAGCAATAATTTGTATAGAGAAATTTTTATATGTATTTATATGCTTGAATGTTGAGAATTGTTGATCGAATGATGTTGGATGATGGTTAGAATTCCACCATAAGAAGTAGTGTTTAGTATGAGATGAATTGGTGGAAGTTTGAAGAAGTTATGAAAGAGTTAGAATAGAATTTTGAAGTGTGATTTTCCTGGCCAAGTTTGATTTTGCTTTTAGGGAGCTTTGCTCCAAATTTTGGTGGTTAAAGATTATTATGAAGATGTAATCACCTTAGTGCTTTGTTTGTGCGTACCAAGTGTTTGATGAAATTTCAAAGTAAGGTGTATGTATGAATATGATAGCATGTTATATTGATATGAGTTGTAGATGGTAAAGAAAGTAGAGAATGACATGTTCACATGCCATATTGTATTCTTGCATTTAAACATTTGAATTGAGAAAGAACAATAAGAAAAGCCCATCTACATGCATACATGCATATAAGAACATTAAAGAACAAAGAAAGAAAAGAAAAATATTAAAGAAAAGAAAAGAAAAGGAATATTAATTTCTAAAAGAATATAAAAGAAGAGGAGTTTGTTGTGATGGGGAACCCGTGAGTGACAAGAAGAAGAATTTTCCCGCATGCATGCCGCCTTCAGTGAGCAGCCTAAGAATAAGAAAGAAGAATTTGTACAGTCCGTAAGAGTGCATGTGGATGAGGACTATACCCAAGAAAGAATGTGAGAATACACTCAAACGGCTAGGGTTCCAAATCCATACCTCAACCAATTCCGATCAACAAAGAATAGAAAGAAAAGAAAAGAATAAGAAAGAAAAGGAAAGAATAGAAAAGAAAGAAAGAAAGAATAGATAAGCAATACAAAATAGAAAGAAGAGAAAGAAAAGCAAGAAAACATAGAACAAAGAAAGAAAATAGAAAAGAAAGAGAAAACAAAAGAACAGAAAAGAAAATGCTTTGCATAGAAAAAGTTTATGCATTATGCATATGCATCATGCCATTGCTATTATCTTGAGCTAGTTTCCCTAGTTGTGCTTACATATCGGTAAGAGAGAACTAGAGTTATAGAAAGAGCAGAGAAGAATAGAGAAGAAAATGGGAGTTTGTTGTAAGGAAAGAAATTCAGAATAAGAATAACGAAGGAAGAAGAGTAGCATTGCAGATTTACTTACTACGCAATTAGTGCTCACTCGGTTGATTTCTCTATTTTTGCAGGTAGCAAGTGAGAAACAGTCGGATGGAGCGTCAAAAAGCAGAGGAGAATGGCACTATTGTCCACTATATTTTGAATAAATGTATATGACATTTTTATTGATGTAAAGAAATTTTTGGGCCCACTATCTTTTGCTTATATACATATATGTTTTTACTTATACAATATTTGGTGTTTTCATATTATACTTCCCAAAGTATACTAGCTAAAAAGAGTTATTACACGAGAGGACAACAGCGGTCCATTTGCATGCACCACTACTGTTGTGCCGTTTACGATGGCATAGCCCAAGGCCACATGTTGGAGCATGTGGCAAGCACTGCTCCATGCACGACAACATGTAACAACCACGCAATTTGTGAAGCAGCATGTAATATACTCTCTAGTTAGTAATTCTTTGAGAAATATATGATAAAATCCACTAAATAACTTTGTAAACATATATATGCATAGAGGTATATAATGTAAAATCCGAAAATTCTAATTTTACTTCATATAAATATATACACAAAATAACTGATATACTTTAATAAGTACAAGGTAGTCTTGGACAGTGCTGCCAACTTCTCCGCCTCTTGATGTCCCACCCGACCGTAAATCATCTAGTACCTGTAAAACAGTAAATAACGGAGTGAGCACTAATTGCTCAGTAAGTAAACCAAACTGCATTACTGTTCTTCCTCCGTTACTCATGTTTTGATTTTCTTTTTCTCACTTTAATCCTTGCTAATATTCTTAATTCCTTTCTGAAATTTTGCATTCTTTTCTGATACTCTGATTTGCTACTTATCAACATGAAAAGATAATTAATAAAATTGTACATCGTCGAGCACATAAGAAATACTGAATCATGTAAGTAGCATAATACATATGAAGAATAATAAACTGTACTGAGAAAAAAACTTTCTTTTCTTTTCTGTTATCTATCTCTTATGATGTATCTCTTTCTTTTCTTTCTTCTATTTTGGTTTGCCAATCGAACTAGGTTGATGCATGGATTTGGAACCCTGGCTGTGTGAGTGGGTACAGTCTTCATCTACATACACTGCTAACGAACTGTACAAATACTGTATCTCTCTACTGTGGTCGCGAGCTCGTGGTGGCGTGCATGTAGGTATGCTCTGCTGGGTACAGTCCTCATCCATATACACTACTGACGGACTGTACAAATACTGTATCTCTCTGTTGTGGCCGCTCGCTTGTGGCAGCATGTATGTAGGCATCTCTGTCACTCACGGGTTCTTCATCGCAAAAACCTTATAACATAGCATGCTGTAAAAAGAGAATAGAAAGAGATACTATGCACATATCAACATGAATTTCCAAGCCATGGAAATTCTACAATTGCATTCTTTAGTAAATGAGAAAATATACATACTTGCATGTTAGCTTAAAAGAAAATTACAAGCCAATTTCTTTTCTTTCTTTCTCATTCTTTGCTAACATATTCTTTCATATTCTCATTTACTAAATCAAGCCTATATATATATATATAATCATGTGCACGAAATATGCGTGATCAAGCCCGTTCTTTAATATGCTTTCCAAGTTCACATATACAAACTTGCAAATTCATTATAGCATAATGGTATGTCATGACATATTCTACCATTCTCAACTATCACAATTGCCATATCAAAGTAACACTTTAACTTGCAATTCTTCTCTAACACTTCCATGTGCATTTCAAGAAGTAGTAAAGGTTCAAGTAACTAGAACCAAACACTAAGGGCCATTTCTCTCATGGAACTAACATGACCAAGTGATATTCTAAAATTTGGCATAACAATATGCACCCTTGAATATTAACATTTACACTTGGTTAAGCCCAATATAATCTTCCTACTTCAATTCTTGCCTTTCTCTAACCCTTTCTTCAATAGGGTTTAGCCAACTCATGCATGCATTTTTTCTTTGGATTTTCATCAAACACTTCATATGCACATACAACTATCATGTTGGCTACACTTCCACATCTCTCTAAATCCACCAAAATTTGAGCAAAAACTCACTAATTATAGCATCAAACCTGGCCATTTTCAACAATTCTCAACACTTCAAAAATTTCAACACTAATTCTTCCATAACTTCACCAAATCATCACATAACCATACACTAGTTCTCGTGGCTGGAAATTACACATCATTCAACATAAAAAAAACAGCCAACAATTCTCACATACAATCACATAAAAACATGCAAGAATCATACTACACAAGTCTTGCTCAATCAAGGCTAAAATTGGGGTTTACTTACCTTGAATGTGTGATATCACCTCTTTTTGCTAAAAGTCTCTTCCTCTTGGACCTAGATCATATAAAAACCATAAGAATTTAAAACTTTAAAGTTTAATCACACTCCTTATGCTAGAATCTTACATTTGGATGCTTTAGGATTGAAAATCTATAAAAATCAAAGCCAAATCCTATGATTTCCCTTTGAAATTTAGTGAAGAAAATTGAGAGAAAATGGGGTGAAGGTGGTGTGAACAAGGGCTACATATATGGCTAGGGTTTCTTCAATCAAACCTTATATCTAATATTATACCCATGTATTCCCATTTTGCCCTTACACTTTCTATAAAATTCCATTTATATCCTTTAGTCAATTACCAAAATACCCTCATTTTTATTATCTTCTTCACATTATTTTGCTTCCTTTCACTTCCCACTTTTTCAACTAATTATGTGTGAAAAGACCATTTTACCCCTAATGAAGTTTTAAGGAATTTCCTTCACATTTGTCTAAGGCAACTTCAAAGAAATCAAACTAAGGGTATTAGGGCATAAATAAAATTACATACCTTGATGTGGGTGTTACAATTCTCCCGCCCTTAAAAGAATTTCGTCTGCGAAATTCAACTGAACAACTCAGGATAGCGGTTACGTACATCTTGCTCCACTTCCCATGTAGCTTCTTCTACTGTATGATTCCTCCATAGAACTTTTACTAGTGGGATACTCTTATTTCGGAGCTCCTTAACTTTTCTGTCCAGTATCTTAACTGGGCGCTCATCATAAACAAGATTCTCTTCTAATTCCACCTCTTCTGCTTTCAATATATGGGATGGGTCGCTGACATACCTTCGAAGCATTGATACATGGAAAACATTGTGCATTCTATCCATATTTGGTGGTAGCGCTAACTGGTACACTACTTTTCCTACTCGTTGCAATACTTCAAAGGGGCCAATGTATCTAGGGGCAAGTTTTCCTTTACCACCAAACCGCATTACTTGCTTGTAAGGGGAAATCTTAATAAACAATTTATCACCCACTTTAAATTCTACATCTTTTTTCTTTAAATCCGCATAGCTCTTTTGCCTATCTTGAGCTTGCTTCATTCTGTTTCTGATCAACTTAATGTCTTCCATCATTTTCTGAGTTATCTCTGTAAGTAATTGATCTACCTTCGCAGTGGAAAACAAAAATTCAATTGGTAAATCAATTACCTTTCTTTGCCTAGATTCGAGTATAGATTATACCGTTTACATGTTTATAAACAAAAATCTGTATAAAGTAAATCCATTCAAGGATTAGAATACTTACGTACGTTTGGAGGCTCCTTCGAATATCTTTGATTTAGGACAGGAATACTGTTCACGTACTGTTCACGGTTACTGTCCACCGTCTACTGTTCATGTGATTTTTTGCCAATCGATCCAAAGTAGGATCGCACTCACGGAAGTCCACATGAAGATAATCCACAGAACCCTTGATTATTTTGCTAGAATATTTAAGGGCTTCAAGAATCAAGAAAAGTTTTCTTCTTGAGAGAGAGAGAGACAGATAGGGTGGCTAGGGTTTTAATTGAATGAATAATTCTCATATGTTTTAATTTTAAGTTGCACTTATATAGTGCAACAATTGAAACCCTATTCCACTTAGGAATAGCCATGGGCTCCAACCGAATATACCAAACTTGCAGATCATCAACAAATTAAAATTAATCGATTAATTGATTTCTTAAAGCATGCTTTTAAGGCAGATTTTAAGCAGATTCTTTAAGGCAACATATTATCGATCAAATATATGTAATCAACCATCCACATAAAACTATAAAATCTGGTACCCTAGGCTCTGATACCACTATTAGGAAACGATCCATTGAGGTAGCAGAAAACAAAAGTTAATAACAACACGGATTGTTCCATAGAACCAAGCTCAGGGCACAAATTTACAGTTTGTATCAAAACAAGAATCTGCATAAAATTTGTTTAGAGTTTAAGAAATCATACGCACATTTGGAGGCTCCTCCAACTTTGTCTCTAAACGTATTTTGCTACCGACCCAAGTGAAGAATCAAACCGATGTAGTCCACACAAAGATAATCGCAAGGAACTAAAGAGGGATTTGCTAGATCCTCTTTAGCCCTAAGAACAAATAAGGAAATAAAGAGTATTTGATTTTCAATCAAAACTAAAATTGGCGTGGGAGAGAGTGTTTTGGGGCTGTGGGTTTTTCTTTTCAATGAAAAGAATGAATAATAAAATCACTCCACTTTTTTAATTAAAACTTTTCTTTTATAGTGCAAGTTTAATTGCCCTATTCCCTTATAGAATAGGCTTGGGCTCCAACCCAAACACCCTTGTTTCCAAACACTCCTAATTAGATATTTATTTTAGTTCATCATCATCTCAATTAAAATCGCAATTAAACGTAATTTCACTTATGGAACAATAATGATAATATATTTAAATATATGCGAACACATATTTAAACATAATTTTACTTATTTAATTTTTCTAACAAATTAAATAAAGGCTGCAACCTCAGCAAATTTAATTGCACTGTGAAATTACCAAAATACCCTTTCACCTAAGAAAGACGAAAATGCCCTTCTAACTTCCTGGCTCTTAAATTATCTTCTATGTGTGTGACCCATAGACTCCTCATCATATCGGTAGTGTGTAGTATCGCGATTAACACCAATTAATCGTCTCACTACACACAGAGCAAGATTGGCCCCTAGCAAGGCATCATGACGACCCGATAGATTCGGATTCAGCAAAGTAGCTACCTGTCAACGATATGGTTACCATACAATTCGATCCTTTCATCATCCGTTATCTCGACGAGACCGAGGCATAGAAATAGTGTCAACCTTCGGTTACTCTCGATATTGTGTATTCAGTTACTGGACCAATGACCTGAATTATAAACTAGATAGAGCAACAACCCAATCCCACTGTGGCCACAGTTTTAGTGTCATTGCCATTTACTGAATTGCGCCGTGAGATAACTTCTCCCGTACCTGGGAGTGATGAATCCTCTGTCTATCCACCATAGTCTTGATACACTCCTTGATGCAGCCAATCACGACCGTATTGACAACTCTGAATAGAACTGAGTTAGGCTAGTGTCAAACTACACCAATCAGTGCACAAGGTGCTCTTGTGATCTCAAGTCTAAGGATTACATGCACCACCATTCGTTAGAGGATTTGTTCCATAGACATTGGGGTTACCATCCATATGAAATCCTCTAGTGGGTTAGTCCAGTGAACTTGCCTACAACAAGCACTCATGTGTTGCACCAGGTTGTCACCAAACAACCTTGACAAGTGGGATCAGTCACTGCCTTTCGATAGGGTCATTCAACACTATGATAGCCTTACCGTATTATCTGTGCCCTTACTTCAGAATAATACTAGGACTACGGAAGTTTCTAGAATGGCCACCATATGTGCTCATAGGGTTCTCACTATCAAGATTTGAAACACTTGATACCCTCGTCACTGTTCTACCATTCTAAGGACATATATCAATACATACAATGATGATTTACTCGATATAGTATAAAATGCCTTTTATTGATCAATGAACATTATTACAAAGAGTCAATTCTATAATAATTGATTGGCTCTAGGGCACCTACTCTAACATAAATCACTAAAACTCATCATGGACCTAACCATGTCAAGTAAGGTCATATTCCTCCTTTTAGACACTCTATTGTGTTGGGGCGTATACGGAGGGGTGAGTTGTGATACTATCCCAGATTCCTTCAAGTATTTAGAAAACCCTGAGCTTTAGTATTCACCTCCTCGATCTGACCGAAAAGCTTTAATACTTTTGCCCAACATATTCTATACTTCATTCCTAAATTCTTTGAACTTATCAAAGACTTCAGATTTATGTCTCATGAGGTAGACATAACCATATCTATTGAAATCATCAGTAAATGTGATGAAGTAGGAATATCCACCTCTGGCTTCAACTGTTAGTGGACCACATACATCACTATAGATGATGCCTAACAGTTTAGTAGCCCTTTCACTTTGTCCTGTGAAAGGTGACTTGGTCATCTTGCCTAAAAGGCATGGCTCGCATACCTCAAATGACAGGAAGTCAAAAGGGTCCAAAACTCCATCACTTGAAGTTTTGCAATACAAGTCTAATTAACATGACCCAATCTATAATGCCAGAGGTATGTATGGTTTTGTTCGCTATGTTTAGCTTTCTTAGTTTCAACGTTGAGAATATCCTTATTGTTCAAATCAAGAACATATAATCTGTTATATAACCTTGCAATTCCAAATAGAATATCTTTCAAACTAAAGGACAACAATCCATCAGAAATCTCAAAACGATATCCTATATTATCCAAAACAGATACTGAAATAATGTTTCTAGAAATCGTAGGTATAAAATAACAGTCTTTGAGTTCTAATAATAGGCCCGAAGGCAAAGACAAACAATAAGTCCTTACAGCTAATGCAGCCACATGTGCTCCATTTCCAACTCGTAGGTCCACCTCTCCCTTGGCGAGCAATCTACTCTGCCTTAGTCCCTACACATCAGTACAAATGTGAGTACCACATCCTATGTCAATGACCCAAGATGTTGAAGGAGAGAAGTTAATCTCAATCATAAACATACTTAAAGTCGAAGTATCTAACTTCTTCTTGTTTGTGAGGAAAGCCTTGCAGTGCTTCCTCCAGTGGCTAGGCTTGCCACAATAGAAGTAGACTACCTTCCCACCTTTCCCAACGCCACCCGCAGGCTTGAGAGCATCTTGTCCTTTAAGCTTGGGCTTAGGATTGGCCTTGGCCTTTCCCTTGCCCTTACCCTTTCCTTTACTGGCAGCTACCAGTAAAACAGGCTTGGACTTCTTCAAGTCTTGCTCTGCAGGCCTTAGCATGTTCAAAAGCTCTGACAGCGTTTTCACCATAACGTTCATATTGAAGTTCATTATGAACGGTGCATAAGAGTCAGGCAAGGATGCAGATTAAATCCACTTGTAATTCTGCATCCAACTCAAACCCTAAAGTCTCAAGCCTCTCCATGTGCTCAATCTTTTTGAGCATATGAGGGTCAACTTGGACTCCCTCGGTCAGGCGACTTCCAAACAGTGCTTTTGACACAGTGTACCTCTCATCTCCAGCACTCCCTTCGTAAAGCTCCTTGAGGTGTAGAATAATGGCAGCAGCGTCCATATTCTCATGCTGCTTTTGCAACATTGGTGTCATCGATACTAACATCAAGCATTGAACGCCATCAGCATTATCAAGGAACTTTTCATAAGCATCCTTTACTTCCTAAGTGGCATCAAGATCAGGCTCAGCCATGTATGGCTTATCAAAGATATACAATTTCTTTTCAGACTTAAGTATAATTTGAAGATTACGATACCAGTTCGAGAAATTAGATCCATCCAACTTGTTTTCTTTCTCGATTATCAGTCGTAGGTTTATAACGCTCATTTTTAAGTGAATCTACAATTCAGAAAAGTAAAGTCAATATAATGTTTATTATTTCTTAATATGGTCTTTTATTGAAAAAACACTCCCACTATTTTCCTTAAGCCAATAGCCCTCACTATTAACTTGAGAAAGCCCATTGGCTTTCCTAGTGGACTAAGATCCCATCTGGCCCATTTCAAACCTTCGCTGTGGCGAACAACCCAAAATGGGTTGATAAGGTAGGCCAATAAACTTAATCCACACCAGTTGATAGTACCCGTTACCAACCTCAAATGTGAAGTAAACCAACAAGCCAATCACACAATCCAACAGCCTAGCCATTGTCCTCAAGTGTGATTCCCAGTATTAGTAGAGTGGACACTACACTCAACATGTGTACTTCTCTACTATGCCTATGACGTGTTTATCAACCTTCACTATGGTGAACAAGAAAAACTGTCATTTTAGGTCGACCCATCATCATTAAGGAAAACTCCAATTAATTTTAACGTCCCACTGGTAGAAGTGTACCCTTCGCTGTGGCAAACAAGGTTCTCACGAACAATGGTTTGATCAAAACCATGGTGATGTAAGGCATACGTGACTTAATATATCTTGTTTGAGGGTTTTTATTTAATGTCTCACCAGATTATTATCTTTGTTAGAATGATATTGTTTGGCATGTTGTTGAATATTCAACCTTAGCATGCATTCTAAACAAAAAATTAAACGTGCCGGTACACGGCCCACTAAAACCGATTTCCTCGAGCCTAGAGGAATCGGTAGGTCAACCTAGGGTTTAAAAGTTAATCTTGGGTCTTCAAGTCAATCCTCTTCATAGCTCCTTCGTTTCTTCTTCATGATCATTACAAAGTATTTTATAATAAAAATCCTATTCTAATTTATATTAATAATATAGAAACCTCGCGTTTCATACGAGGGAAGTGAGATGAGGAGAAGAAATACATGGATATTTAAGAGAGAGAGGCAGGATACGCAGATCCTATTTGTTTATAAAAATTACAAACAAACCCAATAAACAATAAATAATAGGCCTAAGGGTCATGTACCGGGCACCATGCAATTATCAAACAAGAACATTGCATACATTCAAAAACAATCAATTTTTGAATTGAGTGGGTTGAATTATCAAGGTACCACCTTAAACGTGCAAAATGAATATTGGCTTTAAAGGTTCAAAAAACTGCAATTTAGCCCTTGTGTGAAAAACGGAAAGCAAGAACGGAACAGTAGGTTTCTTGCCGCGATGAAGAAATTCTTCACCCTGGTGAAGTTCATGCACACATGGTCGCTACGGCGAAGTTTTATTTTGCCACAACGACCGTGAACTTCTAGAAAACACAAATCGTTCTAGAGAATTTTATGCCGAGGCAAAGTTTTTATTTCGCCACGGCTAGATCTACTTTTCTGGAATTTCACTGCGGCGAAGGTTTATTTTGCCACGGCCAAATTCACTTTTTGCATCTCGTCGCGACGAAGTGTTATTTCTCCGTGACTAATGCCACAACACAATGAATCAGGCACAGTAACGTCTTTTGCAATTTTTCACATAATGACACGGATCCAAATCAAATCAAATGCTTAAACATTTGACTAGGATACCAACCAACCAATACACATTCAATCAACACATTATTTAATCAATTGATTAATTAAGACATTCAACATACATAATTTTTCCAGATTTAAAAAAAAAAAAACACTTCAAATCATGCAATAACATGTTATCAAACAAATATACAAATTATCAAACATCAATTAAACAATATAATCTAATACCCGAGGCTCTGATACCACTGTAAGTAATTGATCTACCATACGCAACGGAAAACAAAAATTCAATTGGTAAATCAATTACCTTTCTTTGCTATGATCCGAGTATAGATTATACCGTTTACATGTTTACAAACGAAAATCTGTATAAAGTAAATCCATTCAAGGATTAGAATACTTACGTACATTTGCAGGCTCCTTCGAGTATCTCTGATTTCAAACAGGAATATTGTTCATGGTCTATTCACGGTTACTATTCGCTGTCTATTGTTCACTGTCTACTGTTTACGTGATTTTTCCCCAATCGATCCAAAGTAGGATCACACTCATGGAAGTCCACACGAAGATAATCCGCAGAACCCTTGATTATTTTGCTAAAACAATCAAGGGCTTCAAGAATCAAGAAAGAAGAACAAGAAAAATTTATTTTTCTTCTTGAGAGAGAGAGAGAGATAGGGTGGCTAGGGTTTTAATTGAATGAATAATTCTCATATGTTTTAACTTTAAGTTGCACTTATATAGTGCAACAATTAAAACCCTATTCCACTTAGGAATAGCCATGAGCTCCAACCCTAGTTCACCCTTGCAACCAAACACACCCTTTATGGTAATTTAATTAATTAATTATTATTATAATTAAAATCAATTAATATATAATAATATATTAACATTCAGTTAATAATAATAATTCGTCTAAATATATACATAGACATATTTAAATATAATCTCACTAATTTAATTTTAATATTAAAATTAAATACAAGCAACAACCTCAGCAAATTTAATTGTATTGTGAGATTACCAAAATACCATTTTGTCCTGAAAGACGAAAATACCCTTCTCACAAATTGATTCTTAAATAAGTGTGTGACCCGTAGGCTCCTCATCATATAGGCAGTGTCTAGCATCGAGATTAACACCAATTAATTGTCTCATTACACGCAAACCAAGATTAGTCCCTAGCAAGGCATCATGGCCACCCGATAGATTTAGATTCAGCGAAACCGCAGCCTGTCAACGGTATGGTTACCGTGCAATCAAATCATTTCATCAATTATTATCTCATCGAGACTGAGGTATAGAAATAGTGTGTAACATCTACTGAAAACTAGTACAATGCATGCATAATAACAATATGAAATTGGGCCTCAAAATTTTCTTTTCATTATAATTCATATGTCTTTTATACACAAAGAGGACTGTTTACAAAAATTCATTTTAAAAGACAAAACAGGGGAAACAGTGTAGCTATTCTTTTCGCTTGCCGACGCCCCTCTGACTGCATCATCACCTAGATCCTGCATCCACAAAGAAAAATAACAGGGTGAGCACAAAATAATGCTCAGTAAGTAAAACCCTCTATCTGTCTGTCCCCGTATGTACAACTCTTAATTCTTTCCTTTTTCTAATTCTGTTTCTGTTTCTGTTTCTACTAAATACCATGGCCTCATCTTACCGGAGGTACGGCCGGATGGCGTTCACACAGCACCATCTCACTCTCCATGACTATCGGGTGGAATTCACATAGTACCAACCCGTTCTTAGTGACTACCGAGTGGGGATCACAAAGCACCTACTCGGTTATGTGATCCCCACTCGGTTTTCCTAACTATCGGGTGGAGACCACTTAGCACCTACCCGTTTCTCATGACCTTTGGGTAACGATCACAAAGCATTAACCCGTCTCTAGTCACTATCGGGTGATGATCACAAAGAATCAACCCGCTTCTACTAACCGTTGGATGATGATCACAAAGCATCAACCCACTTATCTAATAACTAATCGGAGAGTGATCACAAAGCATCTACCCTATTTCTATTACTCATTGGGTGACGATCACAAAGCATCGACCCATCTCTAAGGGCTATTCGGGTGATGATCACAAAGCATCAATCCGATTCCCATAACGGTCGGGTGATGATCACAAAGCATCATCCCAACTATACTACTCTTCTAATTCATTCTATTGTAGCATTTTTCAATGCTCTCTACCCTTAGAGTAGTTGTACCCACCAAGCTCTCTACTCATAGGGTAATTGCATACACAATTTTCCTACACTTTCTTAGGTCACTTTTCCATGTACAACTAGTATCTATGGATAGTTCATCTCTACCAATGCACTTATGAAATGCCAACATGCAATGTTGCAAGAATTAAGGTTCACTACACACACTCAAACCTCTATTAGGCATTTCATCAAACAACTCATGTGCACTATAAAACTCTATTATAGAAATGATTCTAAAACTTTTTCTAACCATCCAAAATGGGGAAAAACCCCTTCACATGACCATAGAACCTGTCAAAGAAAGCACTTCTAAAAAGGGTTCCATAACTCCCCTTCAATTCCATCTCAAACTACCTTGCCAACCCAACAACTCACTTCTCATATTTGCAAGATGTAAGCATTCTTAAGGCATAGAAACCTCTATTTAAACCTCCATACATGGCATATTACATGTACATCACATACATATATCATGTCTATCAAAACCCTAATCAAGAAATTTCATAAATCTCAACTTGGGTTGGGTTTTATTACTTTGTTATGGAGAGACTTCACCAACTCTTCCTTTCACTTGTTTGCTTGACTTTTCCTCTACTCTTAACCAAAAGATAAAAACCCTCAACTTCAATATAGGTTAAAACTCCCAAACACACAACTTAAGTAGAAATCCTTACCTTAGGAAGCCTTAGGTTGCTTTTCTACTCCAAATCACTTCAAAAACCCCTTGGAAATCCTTGATCAAAGAAAAGAGAAGTTGAAAGGAGCAAAGATAGAGAGTGCATTTTTGAGAAGAAGAATGAGGGGTTTGCTACTCTTAATTCCTTTTAATGAAATTTATACACACTCATTCCCATTTTGCCCTTACTCTTCTTTGGGAATTCCATTTATATCCTTTGATTCATTACAAACTCACCCCATAACAACATATTCTCCATGAAAATCCTTACAATAACTCCCCACTTTTCCTGCTAATTAGGGGTAGAAAGGTCAAAATGCCCTTAGGGAAGAAAATATCTAAAACTCAACCAACATTTTAAACGGGCTGTCGCCGCGGCGAAGAAACTTCTGTCGCCGCGGCGAAACTGTCCAGCAGCTTCCCCGTGGCTTCAACACCTCTTCGCCGCGGCGAAGATTCTTCTTCGCCCCGGCGAAGACTGAAATACTAAACTTCTTCTATTTTCAACCAATTTCAGGGCAAACATTCAACATAACATTCAATCAAACAAAATTACCAAAACCAACTCAAATAAGGGCGAAAGAGGAAACAATAACAACAAACCTCAAGCGGGGCGTTACATAGTGTCAACCTGTAATGCCCACATTGAGGTACGTAACCTACTTTATGCTTGTTCGCCTTTAGTTAAGCTTATATGCTCTTAGTGTTGCATGTTTGCCCATGGTCTTGCTTGTTTTAAGGTGGAAGATTAGCGAAGTTGGGAATTGTAGACTTCGTCGCAGCAAAGAAGAAAGTTCGTCACAGCGACGTATGCTCTGGAATTTTTTGCTGAGGCAAAGAGCTGGCTGGAATTCTTGAGAAGATTCTAGAGAGAATTTTCTTAAGGGAGAAATGACCATTCTACCCCTAATTAGTTGAAAATGTGGGGAGTGAAAAGTAAGGAAATTTTATGGAGAATGCAATGGTGATGAGGGCATTTTTGTAATTGACTAAAGGACAAAGATGGAATTTCCAAGAAAGTGTAAGGGCAAATGGGAAAGTATGAATATTAATATGAGATATTAAGGGTTCAACCACACAAACCCTACCATTCTCTACACCCCACACGCCACTTTGATTCTCAATTCTCTCAATCTCTTCATCAAATTTCCAAGGAAAATTAGAAGGCTTTTGGTTGGATGTTAGTAGAGATTCATTCCTAAGCATCCCAAGGTAAGAATTCTTGCAAATAGAAGTGTGATGAATTATTAAAGTATTGAATTCTTATAGTTTCTATGCTTGGATTTTGGAGAAAGTGGAAGTCTACCAAGGAGAGAGAGATTCTAGTGAAATTATTCAAGTTCAAGGTAAGTAAATCCAACTCAAGTTATGATTTGAGAAATCAAGTGAGTAAAGAATTTTTATATGTATGTATGTGTTTATGTTTTTGAGAATTGTTGATGAGATTGATGGTTGTGGATGAGTAGAATTTAGCCATGAGAAGTGGAAGTTGTTGTGTGGTGATTGATAGAAGTTGGGCTGAATTTAGAAAGAGTTTGAGAAGACTTATGAAGTGTATTTTTCCTGGCTAGGTTTAGTATTGATTTAAGAGAGTTTTACTCCAAATATTGGTGGCTTGAGAAAGAAGTGGAAGTATAGCTAAATTAGAATTTGAGTATGCATGCATTATGTTTGATGAAATGTCCAAGAGAAGTGTATGTATGAGTGTATTTATTTGTGATCTTGATATGAGCTTGTAGATGATAGAGAAAGACTTATTTTTATGCTACATGACATTCTTGCATTAAATATTTGTATTTAGAAAGAATAATAAGCATGAATCATCTACATGTAATCATATGCATATGTATGAGAATTTAGAGACTAAAGAATTTAAAGAATAAAAAGAAAGAAAGAAAAAGCTAGAATGCTTTAAAAGAAGAAAAGAACAGGTTGTTGCAATGGAGAACCCGTGAGTGACAAGAAGAAGAATATTCCCACATGCGCGCCGCCTTCAGTGAGCAGCCTAAGAATAAGAACAAGAATTTGTACAGCCCATAAAGTGCATATGGATGAGGGTTGTACCCAGAAGAAATACCTATATGCATGCCACCTTAAATGAGTGGCCTAAAAAGAAAAAGAATTCGTACAGTCCGTAAGAGTGCATGTAGAGGAGGAATGTACTCATTCACATGGCCAGGGTTCTGAATCCATGCATCAACTAAGTCCGATCGGCAAAAAATAAGAAAGAATAAGAAACAAAAGAAGAAGAAGAAAGAAATGAAAGAAAGAAAGAAAGAAAGAAAGAAAATAAAAGAAAAGAAAAGAAACAGGAAAACATAATAAGAAATAGAAAAGTGGGAAGAAAATGTATCTCTAGGCATTTGTGCATTTGCATCTCGTCCATGCATGATACCATGATTCCTATCATGGATAGTGAGAAATTAGAAGAAAGAAAGAACAGAAAGATCTAGAAAGAAAGAACACAGAACAGTGAGAACTAGAAATAGTGAAAGAAAAGAGAAAGAACAAAGAGAGATAACTTCTCCCATACCTAGGAGTGATGAATCCTTTGTTGATCCACCATAGTCTCGATACACTTCTCAATGTAGCCAATCACTACCGTATTGATAGCTCTGAATAGAACTATGTTGGGCTAGTGTCAAACTATACCAATTGGTGCACAAGGCGCTCCGGTGATCTCAAGTCTAAGGATCACATGTACCACCATCCGTTAGAGGATTTTTTCCATAGACACTGGGGTTACCATCCATATGGAATCCTCTGGTGGGTCTATCTAGTGAACTTGCCTCTAGCAACCACCTATACGTTGTACCAGGTTGTCAGCAAACAACCTTGACAAGTGAGATCAGTCATCGCCTTTTGACAGGGTCGTTCAACACTATGATAGCCTTACCGTATTATCTGTGTCCTTGGTCAGAATAATACTGGGGCTACAGATGTTTTTAGAATGGTCGCCATATGTGATCATAGGGTTCTCACTATCAAGATTTGAAACACTTGATACCCTTGTCACGGTTCTACCATTCTAAGGACATATATCATTACATACACGATATAGAAGAATATGCCTTTTATTGATAAATAAACATTTATTACATAATCAATTTTACAATAATTTATTGGCTCTAGGGCACCTACTCTAACAATCTCCAGTCTAGGAGCTGTTGTCAAAGCATCTTTCTCTCCTACTTCATCCCAGTGCAGTAGGGATCTACCTCATCTACCATATAGAGCTCTATAAGGAGCCATTTTAATTATAGACTAATAACTGTTATTATAAGCAAACTCTATCAATGGTAGCATCTCATGCCAGGTCATTTTATAATCCATACAACACGCTCTTAGCATGTCCTTAAGCACGTAATTGGTTTTCCTAGTTTGGCCATCTATTTATGACTGGTAACCTAGTACCCAAGTTTCTCTATAGACTAGTCTAGAAAGCTGAAACAAATCTAGAATCTCTATCTGATACTATTGTCTTGGGCACCCCATGCAATCTATCTATCTTAGGTGGTATTGTCTAGGCCAACTAATCTTAGGTGGTACTGTCTTTTACTGGAAGAAAATGCGATTATTTGGTTTATCTATCTACTATCACCCATAGCGCATTATAACCCCTTTTAAACTCTTGGAAGGCCTGTAATGAAATCCATTGATATATTTTCCCATTTCCATTCAGGAATGATGAGTGGCTGAAGCAGTCTTGATGGTCTCTGGTGCTCTGCTTTAACCTATTGACAAACTAGACATTTTGCTACATAATCACCGATATCTTTCTTCATACCTGGCCACCAATAACTCTTCTTTAAATCTTGATACATTTTGGTTCCTCTAAGATGTGCAGTATATGGTGTGTCATGAGCCTCCACAAGAATATTCTTTCTTAGCTTAGCATTCGGGGGAATGCATATACGGCTCCTAAAACTGAGAACATCAGCTGAAATCTGATACTCTGATATCTTGCCTTCCAACACTTGTCGACTCATTTTCTGACACCACTAGTCGACAGCTTGCTTTTTTTAAATCTCTTCCAGTAAAATAGATTGAATTTCTAACCTGGCAATTCTTCCTAGTACCATCTATATCTGTTCCTTGAGAAATTCTTCCAATAGTTCTTTCTGCATTGTAAGCTGAGACAAAAAGGCTTTTCTACTTAAGGCATCAGCTACCACATTGGCTTTTCCAGGTTGATACTTGATTTCACAATCATAATCTTTTACTAGCTCTAACCATCTCCTTTGTCTCATATTCAGCTCCGTTTGGGTGAAAAAATACTTCAAACTTTTATGATCAATATAAATATTACTCTTTGCCCCATACAAGTAATGCCTCCATATCTTTAATGCAAAAACTATAGCTGCTAACTCTAAATCATGCGTAGGGTATCTTGTCTCATACTCTTTCAACTATCGAGAAGCATAAGCTATTACCCTACCCAACTGCATCAACACATCACCAAGTCCCTGAAGTGAGGCATATGTATAAATATCATAATCTACACCCTCATGTGGTAACACCAGAATAAGAGTTGTGGTGAGTCTTTCTTTTAACTCTTGGAAACACACACCTTCTTTTGAGACAGTGTGGCCCAAAAAGATAACTTGATCCAGCCAGAACTAACATTTAGAAAATTTGGCATACAACTTCTTATCTCTCAATCGTTGCATCACAAATCTCAGATGCTCTTCATGATCTTCTCTTGTCTTAGAATAAACCAGGATGTCATCAATAATGTAAAACTCCCCTCCTGTCAGGTATCCTCTGAATATCCCTCAATGAGAATCCAGAGGATACATGTCTGAAGAATGAGTTGTATTTAGAAAAAAAATATATGTGTAAGAATAATAATAGTAATATCCAAAACATGCATATAAAATGCCACACAGGATCCAAACTTATAATTTAGAAACTTTAAGAATTTATCTGGAAATTACACAATCAAAACAAATTTACAGGTTGGAAGCTTCCAAAGGTGTTTCATAAACATTTATCATTTACATTATTTACACCAAGATAAAAACATGAAGATGACAATAAATCATCTCCCCTCACGTGTAGCCCCGCTGTCTCTAGCATCCTTCGTTGCTGGTCTACCTGCAAAGCAATCAACAATGAAAGGGTGAGCACTAATCGCTCAGTAAGGAATGATCTGTTTCATTCTAAATGTGCTATATAAACATCCATGCATACTCATACAAATAAGTATGTAAACATAGTACATGCACATTACATGTTATGATATAACATCTAAATATCATCTAACATGAGTATAAATCATCTCATGATGTAAATAACATCATAACTCATGTAGTGTAACTAAATGCATATGAAGCATTTAACGTGTAGCCGATCGGACTTTTCTTAGCGTCTTAAGCACTTCATATCATCTAGCCTCAAATTCATCTAGAGCTCATATCATCAAGAGGCGTGCTTACGCGTTATTTAACATCCAAAGCATATATTCATCTTTCCTCAACCGGCATACAAGGATATGCTTACGCGTTTCCCATCATGTCTATATGCATCTCTAACATCTTATGGCATGTAAATACATATTTTGGTGAGCTTAATACTTTTAATTCATCTATGGATTATCAATCCATTTACATTACCTCTTGCTCACCTACATCATCTTAAAACATGTATTACATTGCATCTTCATGCCATTTCATAACATTAATCATGCATTGACATCATGACCATGTATATCTTTCAAAGATCATCTAACTAATGGGTAAACATTAGTACATGGCATAATTACAATAATACATTAATAATCAATTCATAATCATAAGAATTGATTATGTTAAATCTTAAACTTTAATAACCAGTTTATGCTTCAGGCCATTTTCCATCCTCTTCTCAAACGAATTGGCTCTTGGCATAAACATAAAAGTTATAGGTCTGTGTCTTAGCTTTCTAATGCTTCAAGAATCATCTCATTTCGATTTTTATAACTCAAGTTATGGTCGAAATACAGAAGCAGGGTTAACAAAACCCCTAAGCCCATTAAATCCGAATTTTCATATTAACTATGCCACATCAATTCCTATTGACATTAACCAATAGGTTAACTTGTGGATCAAATAAACCTCCCCTTAATAGTCTTTAACATCTTAAAGGAAGTGTAAAATCTCATTCCCATAATCATCCATTATTGCTATAACATTGTAAGCTAATGCAAACAACACATCAACACTTCTAATAGCAACCATTCAACACCATGTGGCCTCCAATACTACAATTTTTGCCACAATCAGTATCCACACTTCATTTTCTTCAATCAAACATAACAACTCATAAAACATAAAGAGCAATAACTTCATGTATAATGAATTCAAGGCAATAAGTAGAATAAATGAGTTCAACTACACTTGCCATCAACTAATTCTATGCCTTAAAGCCTTAATTTAAGGTTTCATAAAAATCTACAAACCCTAGCATAAACCCTAAAGTCATGGGAGGTTCTTCCTTACCTTTTTAAAGACTTCCTCCAACAAATCCTTTGCCTTTGACTTCTTTTACACCTTAATCCTACATATATAACATTATACCTCAACATCTACCTCAAATCTTCAAATCACATCAAAACTAAAGTTTTTAATCCTTACCTTAAACCCTTCAAATTGAAGATCCAAGGCTCCTATCTTGTTCTCCTTGAAAAATTATGCAAAACTCCTTGAAAACCTAGAGAAAGAAAGCTTGTTTCATGGAAGATTTGAGAGAAAATGGAAGAAATGTTGAAGAAAGGCTCTCTCCTTTGGCTTGAACGAATTTCATCTCATTTATAGGAAAATATTTCATTTATTTTCCAAAATTATGCAATTGGCCCAATTATTTTAATTGTATAACTCATAAGTCCTTAATTCTTCATATAAGGGCATTTTGGTCATTTCACACTAGACATAATTATTACTTAATTAATGCCATTAAATGCAATGAAGCCTACTCATCCTTGACTTTTTCAATGCTTATCCATACGCAAAATGACTATTTTGCCCTTAATACGTTTCTATGAATAATTGATTCATACCGTTCCAAATGAATTGACTATTTTGCCCTTAGTTAGATTTTATGCTTTTTAACATAAAATTAACATCTAAAGGACTATTTTGAGTTAGGACCATACCTTTGACATTTTGGGTATTACAAATAAACACCACTATTAACTGATCAAGACAGTCATGAAACACCCAGTTCATCAAGTCCATAAAGACTGCTGGGGCATTGGTTAACCCAAAAGGCATCACCACAAACTCATAATGCCTATATCTAGTCTGAAATGCAGTCTTGAAAATATCTTGCTTTGCAACTCTTACTTGATGATAACCCGACCTCAGATCAATCTTTGAAAACACTGCTGCTCCTTTAAGCTGATCAAATAAATCATCTATGCAAGGTAACGGGTACTTATTCTTCACTGTCAATTTATTCAACTTTCTGTAGTCTATGCACATCCGTAGCGATCCATCTTTCTTTTTCACAATTAAAATTGGAGCACCCCAGGGAGAATGGCTGGGTCGAATAAAACCCTTGTCTAGGAGTTCTTGGAGCTACTTCTTCAATTCCTGGAGCTTGGCTGGGGCCCTACGATAAGAGGCTTTAGAAATCAGTGATGTCCTTGATGCCAACTCAATGATAAATTCCATTTCTCTTTCTAGAGGTAAACCTAGCAAATCATCCGAAAATACATCTAGAAACTCCCGGACTCCTGCATATTTTGGATCTCTGATTGAGGGACATAACTGCTTTGCACCACATGGGCAATATAACCAGAGCACCCTTTTCTTAACATCTTCCTGGCTTTTACACTGCTAATTAACATACTAAGCTGATGGCCCTCTCCGAAACTGAACTTATCGTCGTCATCAAGATTAAACTTTGCTTTCTTCTTTCGGCAATCAATCTCTACTCCATATGTCCCTAGGAAATCCATGCCTAAAATAACATCAAAGTCGGGCATATCAAATACAATCAAATCCACTGGTAACAGCCTTCCATGGATCACTACGGATTCCCTTGAAAGCATCTCCTGAGTTACCACACTATCACCATCTAGCAATTCTATCTTAATGCGTTGATCTACTGCAATAGGTTTCAAACCCAATCTCTCTATAATCCCATGTGTAATAAATGAGTGTCTGGCTCCAGAATCAACTAATGCATAAAGGGGAACTGAATGAAATAATAACTGACTAGTAACTACAGATGGGCTGGTCTCGACTTCACTCTGTGCAACTGTAAATACCCAAGCATTAGTACCTCTGGATGTCTGTACTATAGGTGCAGGAAGGGCCTTACAGTCTTTCATCATATGTCCTGGCTGTCGGCATCTAAAACACACACCCTTGAGACACTCTCCCACATTTCTGACATTGGGGAAACTCAATAGTTCTTAGCCGTTTATTCTTCATGTCCCTCTTGTTCCTCTTTGACTGAAATCTTTTCTTATTCTTCCTTTATCCATTGCTGGAGGTATCAAATCTGTCTCTTTGTGGAGCAGGAGGTGGAATACTCAACATTGTTGCTGATAGAGTCAACTTATTCACAAATACTTCACCTCGTAAAGCTCACTCCAAAGCCTCACTATAAGTCTGAGGGGGCTGGGCACCTGCCATCACATCTCGAGCTATTTCAGGATTTAGCCCATGTACAAACTTGTTCATCCTCAATTCTAGTGTGCTCACTATACCTGGTGCAAACCTTGCCAAGGAATTAAATCTAATGGAGTATTCTTTCATTGAATTGATTCCCTGTCGTAGGCTAATAAATTCTTGTATCTTTTCATGCATTCTATTAGTTGTCCTGTATTCTGCCTCAAAAAGTCTTCTAAAATCTCCCCAGGTCATAGTGGCTACATCATGAGTATCCTCCATTAGCTCCCACCAGATCCTAGTGATGCGTGTTTATTACAACATGCAAAAATAGCAAGTATACTAGTCGCAAAAAGTAATAAAGTGATGAGTGAGTATCGTTCCCACGAGGATAGTGTTACTAATTACCGATTTTCTAGTTTAAGTCCTAATTGAAGCAACAATAAATTGGATTGATGGATGATTAACAAACTAAATGTAAATGCAAAACCCAACAACTTAACTAAGTAAACAATTCTAAAACAAATGCTAGGGTGTTGAATTCACCTAAATACGCTAACCCAAATCATAGAATCTATTACCCAAGTTCTAATTCCTTGATTGAAAATCGAATTCCCTAAGTTGTAAAACATACATTCTCATGCTACATTTCCCTACTTATCCCTATTAAGCTTCCGCACCCAACAAAATGAAGATTAATAGTTCAAAGGATTTTAAGCTTTGTGGAATTCTATCTAGATTTCATAGATCGCTAAACCTATCTCTAGCGTTTGCTAATCTATGGTATTTATCCCAAGAGGCACAATCACAAATCACTTCTCAGTCTCATTGTGAACAACACACATTTGAATGGTGATCAAGCATCCAAAAGACATTAAGCAAAGAGATAAACACTCAATCATGAAATTAAAACTCAAAGTAATTCAATCCATATAAATTTGAATCATTGTATCAAGATTACATCAAACCCTAGCTAAACAACTCAGTTCATACTCAAAAACGAAATAAAACAACAAAAACAAACTGAATCAAGATTCATCATTGAAAAGCAAGCAAAAGATGGAGAAATCTTCTCTAATTTGAAGCCCAAATCTTCAATAATCTTCTCCTTCCATGAGCTGCCTCCCAAATCACGAACCAAGCCCCTTTTCTCTTCCTTTTCGCTCTAATTTATACCTCTCTCACTTAAGGACGAAGCCCTAGCAAGCCAAAACGCGTCGTTTTATTTTTGCATCTGACGCAGGTTTCGCCGCGGCGAAGCTTTTTCCTCGCCGCGGCGAAGACTTACAGGCCCAATTTGAGCATGATATATTTAGAATCTGGAAAAGTGTAAAACATATGAATTGTAGCCCTTTCAATTATCTTTCTGGTAGTTCAAGAATCAGCACAATCCGAGGTCTACAGCTCAAGTTATGATAGAAATACTGAAGCACGTCCAAAGACGTTTTTCTTCAGTTCCCAGCGTCCTTTTCACGACTTCAAGCCAAGTTTTCACCTTTGTCCAGTCAGAATTAGGAAAAACCCAAAACATGAACGTTGTAGCTCTTCTTCTTAGCTTTCCAAAGCTTCTAAATTCAGGTCATTCCGAGTTTTCAAGCTCAAGTTACACAATTTAAGCTCAAAACTGTCATTTATGCTAAAAATCATCGTTTAGGCCTAAAAAGACAAATTAATAGAATTAGGTAGCAATTATGGCCCAAATTGTATGAAAAGTATCCTAAATCCTATCAAAATTCAATGCAAAATCATAGTATAAAATACGCTTATCACCGAGCATCACTCTTAAACAAGAAACTGGCATGCAGGATCTTCTTCCAATCTGTCATGGGAAAAAGTGTTGTCTTACGCTCCACATATCTGATCCATTCTTCTACCACTGATGGGTCAGTCATACCTCTAAATTCTGACGGCTGATGCTAACTAGGTAACCCATAAATAGGCTCAAGACGACTCTACACTATCAGAGGTACCGGCCTTTCACTCTCATCTCTGGTGGTCGGTACTACAACTAGTGTCTCAACTCTCTCCGATATAGGTCTCCCCTGACTCTCTGCCAATACTTGCTGAATGATGTTACGAATCCTTGGTTCATTGAGGACAGGGAGGGTAGATCCAGAGGGGTTGGATGGCTCACCCGTACTCGATGCATTCTTATTACCGGATCGAGTCATCCGTCTCATCTAAAACACATAGCACTAATACTATTAGTCAGCTAACACAAGTGAGAAAAAGAAATAACTTAAAACGATCAGCTATGGTACGTCAATATGGTAGGAGAGGCACACAGTCAATTTCTCAAAATCGATGCTCTGATACCAAAAAATGTAATATACTCTCTAGCTAGTAATTCTTTGAGAAATATATGATAAAATCCACTAAATAACTTTGTAAACATATATATGCATAGAGGTATATAATGTAAAATCTGAAAATTCTAATTTTACTTCATATAAATATATACACAAAATAACTGATATACTTTAATAAGTACAAGGTAGTCTTGGACAGTGCCACCAAACTCGTCCACTTCTTGACGTCCCACCCGACCATAAATCATCTAATACCTGCAAAACAGTAAAATAAAGGAGTGAGCACTAATTGCTCAGTAAGTTACTGTTCTTCCTCCGTTACTCATGTTTTGATTTTCCTTTTCTCACTTTAATCCTTGCTAATATTCTTCATTCCTTTATGAAATTCTGCATTCTTTTCTAATACTCTAATTTGCTACTTATCAACGTGCAAAGACAATGAATAAAACTGTACATCGTCGAGCACATAAGAAATACTGAATCATGTAAGTAGCATAATACATATGCAAAATAATAAACTGTACTGAGAAAAGAACTTTCTTTTCTTTTCTGTTATTTGTCTCTTATGTTGTATCTCTTTCTTTTCTTTCTGTTGCTGTTTCTTTTCTTTCTTTTATTCTGGTTTGCTGATCGGACTAGGTTGATACATGGATTTGGAACCCTGGCCGTGTGAGTGGGTACAGTCCTCATCTACATGCACTGTAGATGGACTGTACAAATATTGTATCTCTCTGCTGTGGCCGCTCGCTCATGGCGACGTGCATGTAGGTATGCTCTGCTGGGTATAGTCCTCATCCACATACACTACTGACGAGCTGCACAAATATTGTATCTCTCTGTTGTGGCCACTCGCTCGTGGCAGCGTGTATGTGGGCATCTCTGTCACTCACGGGTTCCCCATCGCAAAAGCCTTATAACATAGCATGCTGTAGAAAGAGAATAGAAAGAGATACTATGCACATATCAACATGAATTTCCAAGCTATGGAAATTCTACACTTGCATTATTTAGTAAATAAGCAAATATACATACTTGCATGTTAGCTTAAAAGAAAATTACAAGCCATTTTCTTTTCTTTCTTTCTCATTATTTGCTAAAATATTCTTTCATATTCTCATTTACTAAATCAAGGCTATATATATATATATATATATATATAATCATGTGCACGAAATATGCGTGATCAAGCCCATTCTTTAATATGCTTTCCAAGTTCACATATACAAACTTGCAAATTCATTATGACATAATGGTATGTCTTGACATATTCTACCATTCTCTACTATCACAATTGTCATATCAAAGTAAGACTTTAACTTGCAATTCTTCTCTAACACTTCCATGTGCATTTCAAGAAGTAGTAAAAGTTCAAGTAACCAGAACCAAAACACTAAAGGCCATTTCTCTCATGGAACTAACATGGCCAAGTGATATTCTAAATTTTGGCATAACAATATACACCCTTGAACACTTGGTTAAGCCCAACATAATCTTCCTACTTCAATTATTGCCTTTCTCTAACCCTTTCTTCAATAGGGTTTAGCCAACTTATGCATGCATTTTCTCTTTGGATTTTCATCAAACACTTCATATGCACATGCAACTACCATGTTGGCTACACTTCCACATCTCTCTAAATCCACCAAAATTTGAGCAAAAACTCACTAATTATAGCATCAAACCTGGCCATTTTCAACAATTCTCAACGCTTCAAAAATTTCAACACTAATTCTTAAATAACTTGACCAAATCATCACATAACTATACACTAGTTCTCATGGCAAAAATTACACATCATTCAACATCAAAAATAGCCAACAATTCTCACATACAATCACATAAAAACATGCAAGAATCATACTACACAAGTCTTGCTCAATCAAGGCTAAAATTGGGGTTTACTTACCTTGAATGTGTGATATCATCTCTTTTTGCTAAAAGTCTCTTCCTCTTGGACCTAGATCATATAAAAGCCATAAGAATTTAAAACTTTAAAGTTTAATCACACTCCTTGTGCTAGAATCTTACCTTTGGATGCTTTAGGATTGAAAATCTATAAAAATCCAAGCCAAGTCCTATGATTTCCCAAAATTTAGTGAAGAAAATCGAGAGAAAATGGGGTGAAGGTGGTGTGAACAAGGGCTGCATATATGGCTAGGGTTTCTTCAATGAAACCTTATATCTAATATTATACCCATGTATTCCCATTTTGCCCTTGCACTTTCTATAAAAATTCATCTATATCCTTTAATCAATTACCAAAATACCTTCATTTTTATTATCTTCTTCACATTATTTTGCTTCCTTTCACTTGCCACTTTTTCAACTAATTAGGTGTGAAAAGACCATTTTAACCCTAATGAAGTTTTAAGGAATTTCCTTCACATTTGTCTAAGGTAACATCAAAGAAATCTAACTAAAGGTATTAGGGCATAAATAAAATTGCGTACCTTGATGTGGGTGTTACACAGCAACGCGAGTTTGCGTGGTGCCATGTGCGGCAGCACACAGTAGTAACACGCCACTCTGCACGGCAACATCATCCTCTGATAGAAATCAAGTTTTATTTGATTTTAATCCCCCAAAAACAGATGCAAAAAAATCAGATTAGCAACACATCAACCGCAGTAGATTTTTAACACAAAAAATCAGTTTTACGCATCATGCAATAACATAATCAATACATATCGAATTCATCACATCCAAACATTACAAAATAGCGTAAACAGCATAAACCAAGCTTTGATACCACTGTAAGTTGCTGGTGGGGTTTACGCAGCAGAAAACAAAAATAAAATCCGCAAGAACCTTATACCCGGTTTACGTTATTTACATATGAAATAATATTGAAAATAAAATTTTCAGATTTCATACCAACATTTGGAGGCTCCTTCAATCGATACGAATTGCTTCCACTCTAAGATAAGAGTGAACTCTTGGTATCTACAAGAAGATAGGATATCAATCACCAAGCGGTTCAATGTGCTAGCCAAACTCGCAAGAATCAAGGATGGGAATGCAGCCAATTTTTCTTTGAAAAATTCTCTTCTCCACTTAGAGAGAAAACGTGAGAGACAGTGAGGTGAGTGGCTAGGATTTTAATTAATGTGTTCTCTTCATTTATTTTAATTTTAAGTTACCTTTTATATGCAACAAAAATTAAAACCCTAATCTAGTTAGGAATAAATTCATTCCATGAACAGAATAGTAAATCCCCATTACCAAACAAGGTAATAATCCACATGGCATCTTATTCAAATTCAAATTCAAATATGAATTTCATATTCATATATTATCTTTATTAATATCATCAACTATTAATATTGAATAATATATTTAAATTCAAATATGAATTTCATATTTCATATATATTATCTTCACTAATATTAATATCATCAAATATTAATATTAAATAATATATATATAATATTTAAATATGTGAATATATTTAAACACATAATCTCACTAATTTTAATCTCAATATGAAACTAAATATAGGCAACGACCTTAACAAATTTAGTTGCACTATAAGATTACCAAAATTCCCTTTCATCTCAAAGGACAAAAAATATATTTTCCATCATAAATGAAAAAAATACCCTTTCATCACAAATGACGACAATACCATTTCTCACCAATTCATCCTTAATCTGTCTTTTATGTGTGTGACTCAAAGGCTTCTCATCATATCAACAGTGAGTAGTCTCACGATTGACACCAATCAATCATCTCACTAAACAAAGACCAAGATTGGCCTCTATCAAGGCATTATGGCCATCCTATAGATTTGGATTCAGCAAAACACCATGCCTACAAACAATATGGTTACCGTGCAATCCGATCCTTTCATCATACATTATCTCATCAAGGTCAAGGTACATAAGTAGTTTCGACTTCAGATATCCTTGATCTCTCGATATTCTGTTATTGGAACAATGACCGGAAAAGATTGGATTGAGCTATAACTCAATCCCATTGTGGCCATGGATTCAATGTCGTTGCCATTTACTAAATTACTCAGTGAGATAATTTTTCTCGTACCTGGGAGTGATGAATCATTTGTCAATCCACCATAGTCTTGATACACTCCTTGATATGGCCAATCACTACCGTATTGATAGATCTATAAAGAACTATGTTGGGCTAGTGTCAAACTACACCAATCGATGCACAAGGGGCTACAGTGATCTCAAGTCTAGGGATCACATGCACCACGATTTGTTAGAAGATTTATTCCATAGACACTAGGGTTACTATCCATATAGAATCCTCTGGTGCATCTATCCAATGACTTGCCTATAGCAAGCACCCATGTGTTGCTCCAGGTTGTCGGCAAACAACCTTGACAAGTGAGATCAGTCACTGCCTTTTGACAAGGTCATTCAACACTATGATAGCCTTACCGTATTATCTGTGTCCTTGGTTAGAATAATATTGGGGCTACGGACATTTCTACAATGACCACCATGTATGATCATAGGGTTCTCACTATCAAGATTTGAAACACTTGATACCCTCATCACGGTTCTACCATCGTAAGGACATATATCAATACATACAATTATGATTTACACGATATAGTAGAAATTGCCTTTTATTGATTAATAAACATTATTTCAAAGAGTCAATTCTACAATAATTAATTGGCTTTAGGGCACCTCCTCAAACACAGAATAATTAGATCCATCAAGCCCAACAACAAAGTTTTGGTAGGCATGATCTATGGGGTCCCAACATTGCAAGGAGCTCAAGGCATTCTTGAGAGCAATATGCGTGAGAGGCTAGGACAGACTCAATCGCTCGAGTAAAGAGTTGTGAACAAAAGCCACCAAAGTGGCCCAGGCAAGAGAGTGAGGTGATAAGATTCACCATGGAATAATGTGAAGAATCTCCTTACCATAATCATGATGCAATTGTAATCACAGCAAGGATCAACAATGCCTAAGTACTCAAGGTAATAGTCAACAGTCAACAACAGTAGTATAGTGAACATCATTTTCTTGGGAGCTTTCCAAGAAATGAGGTTCATAAAGTGAGACTTAAAGGCATGTCCATCGCTGCTCTATGGACTCCCCAGGGATAGCCTAGTCCCCAAAAGAACAATCGACTTGCTCGTGACTCTAGGGTTAGAGCCCAAGATCAAGACGATGATGGCAGAGTTCTTGGTGGTGGACTGCTTGACTACTTATAATCTCATTGTTAGGACACTGATCCTAGATGACCTAAGCGTAGTCACCTCAGTGCGCTGCCAAGCAATGAGATTCCTAACTCCAAGCGGGGTAGCAACAATCAGGCGTTATAGGATAGAATCTCAGGAATGTTACAACTAGACCATTCACGCTGTATTAAAATGGCTGCTTCTGAGAACCATGGTCATCATTGAGTCCAAGCCAAAGCTAGGACCTCTGGAAGACACCATAAATCCTCACATCCATAAAGAAGAGCCCCCAACAAGGCCAACAGAAGAGTTGTGAGAAATATCTATCAGCGAGGAAGACCCAACTCGTGTGCTAAAAATTGGCAATAGTCTGAACGATGAATTAGCAAGCAACCTTGTGGGGTTCCTAAAAAAAACCTCGACGTGTTCGCTTGGGTACACGCGGACATGGTGGGGATCATCCCCGAGGTAATTTGCCACAGATTAAACATCAACCTAAAGGCTTGACCAATTAGATAAAAGAGGAGATCTATGGATACTGAGCGATCCAAAGCACTCAAGGATGAAGTTGATAAGCTCCTAAACATCAACTTCATCAAGGAAGTAAAGTACCCGACTAGCTTGCCAACCCAGCCTCGGTGAAGAAGTGGAATGGCAAGTGGCAGACTTGTGTTGATTTCACTAATCTGAACAAGGTCTGTCCCAAAGACAGCTTTTTGCTACCCCAGATCAATCAAATAGTAGATGTGACGGCCAGGAATGCATTACTAAGCTTCATGGATGCATACTCAACATATAACCAAATCTCGACGTATTAGACTGATGAAGAACATACCTCTATTATTACTGACCGGGGTCACCAAAAGCCATATTGAGCACCTAGGGAAAATGTTTGACATCCTCAGAAAATACAAAATGAGACTCAATCTCCTGAAGTGTGCTTTCAGAGGGGAATATTTCAAGGTTTCCTTGTTAATTAGCAAGGTGTCCGTTAGTAAATGATCCAATTACGTAGTGAAAAACAGAAATATTTACGACATGGATCGTTACACAGAACCAAGATCTAGGTACAAAAATTACAGTATATATATGTTAAACAAGAATCTGCAGAAAATCAGTTTAAAAGTTTAGAAACCATACCCACGTTTGGAGGCTCCTCCAACTTTTCTCGGAATGGGTTTCACTACTGACCCAAGTGTAGGATCGAACCAATGTAGTCCACACGAAGACAACCTCAAGGAACTAAAGAAGGATTTGCTAGATCCTCTTTAGCCTTTAAGAACCAAAAAGAAAATCAAAAGAAATGTTTGATTCAAGCAAGAGCAATTTGGCGTGGGAGAGAAGAAAAAGGGGTTGGAATATTTGTTTTCAATGAAATGAATGAATCAATTTAATATTTCACAAAGTGTGCACTTATATAGTGCACACTATACCCTATTCCATCATGGAATGGGCTTGGGCTCCAACCCAAACACCCCTTGTTTCCAAACACCCCCTTTAAGATATTTTTTAATTTTAATTTATCATTATCTCAATTAAATTCAATTAATATATATTTACAATATATATATTAACATTAACAATAATGATAATTTATTTAAATATATGTGAACACATTTTTAAACGTAATCTCAGTTATTTAATTTTAATATCAAATTAAATAAAGACTACAACCTCGGAAAATTTAATTGCACTGTAAAATTACCAAAATACTCTTTCACCTAAAAAGACGAAAACGCCCTTCTAACTTCCTGGCTCTTAAATTATCTTCTATGTGTGTGACCCACAGGCTCCTCATCATATCAGTAGTGTATAATATCGCGATTAACACCAATTAATCGTCTCACTACACACAGACCAAGATTGGCCCCTAGCAAGGCATCATGGCCACCCGATAGATTCCGATTCAGCAAAGTAGCTACCTGTCAACCATATGGTTACTGTACAATTCGATCCTTTCATCATCCGTTATCTCAACGAGACCGAGTGACTAGAATGCAAAATGTCATATTTACCCCCCTTAATGTCTACTCTTTTATACTTATTTGTTACCTAAATGTACTCATTATTATTCTATTTTGGTTTAGGAGGCAAATGGAGGCCTTAAATGTAAAACAGAACTAATTAGGTGAATTCGGACAGTTTTGACATTGCTTCGTAATCTATGCATACCTCTCTCATCCGAGCTACGATTCAGATGATTCAAACTGCTGTGGAACCCTAAGAAAGAGATATACAACTTCATGTTTTGAGTTTGGAGAGATACTCATTGCATCAAGGTTACAATCGAGCTTGAAGTTGATGCATCTGCACTGGATGTTCTGGAACATTCTGCCTTATCATGCAATAAAGAGGCAGTTTATTATTGGAAGATTTGAAGACCTATTGCACGCAAGTTACAGCTGGACACACCACTTTCCTATTTTATTTTAGGACTTTATTTTATTTTCAATTAATTAGAATCAGATTAGGATAAATGTTATTTTAGGATATTAGAATATTTTTAAGAGATTTAGTAGGATTAAAAGATGTGAATGGGATATGTTTCAGAGGGGAGAGAGATCAGATTGAGATAGCACAGATGCCTCTCTTTATCCTCTGCTGCAACTTTTTCCTTTGAATTTTCGTGATGGCCATGAGTGGCTGATTTTCATAACTTGGTGGAAGGAAACGGAAACCTCGGAATCAATAAACTGTGAGATCTAGTCTAATTTTTTAGTGTTCAATTTATGTTTTGAGTATTGAATGTTCTTCTATGCATATTGTCATGATTGTTGCATTTAATTACTAGGAGGCCTACTAGTTTATTATTTGTTGTAGTCTACTGCTAAGTTAGATATCAAATCCGTAATTGTTTGATCCC